>NW_028126329.1:0-600000 GCF_965194825.1 Balaenoptera physalus
TCTCTTTGAAAATATGTTCATCTGTGTCAGTTATTAGATAATGCCATAAGTGATAATATAGGATATAGGTCTTTTGCTTTCCGACCTACTTCATGTTTTGTGATTATCTCCAGGCTCATCTATGGTGCCTCAAAGAGCAGTGCTTCAATGTTTTCCATAGCTAATATTCCATTGTGTACATGGACCACTTCTTCTTGGTGCATTCCTCTGTTGATGGACATTTTCGTTGCTTCCAAGTGTTGCCTTTGGTAAATATTGCTGGAGTACAGGTTTGCCAGCCTGTGATTTTTGATTTTCATTTTCTCAGGTGGTAGACCCAGCAGTGGGTATGATTGATTGACTGGTATGGTAGCTCAACGTTTACCTTTCCAAGGCACCTCAATTGTGCTTTCATTAGTGGCTCTTACCACATCCCCCTTAGTATCGAGGGTACGCATTTCTCCACAATCACATCAGCATTTATTGTTTGCAGCATTTTTGTTGAGGGCCGTTCTGACTGGTGTGAGCTGATAGTTTTTTGTAATTTGGGTTTACATGTCTGTAAAAATTCCTACAATTCATCATTTTTCCACGCCTTTTTCTTTTCTGTTAAAAGAAAAAAGGAAAAAAGTGTGAGTATAATATACCTCTTCAAATTTTCTTTTTGGAAGGTTGCACTCTGGAATTTTTTGGTCGATTTTCCACCTCAGTATTTTTTGGAGGGCCGGTGTCATTTACAGACCTGCAATGGGTGAATATTTAGTGACCTTTTGCAGTGGGTTTTAAGCTGCTGTTGTGGGAAACGGCCACAAGGATGCAGCATTTCTCCATTCCCAAATCTGGGTACTAGGGCAGCAGAGCCATTCTGGAAGTTGTTTGCCTAGGTTTTAAATTTGGATGGAATGTGCCAGGAAAACCCCCCATAAGTTTATGTCTCATTACTCCTAGTTCGTTGTTTTAATTTTTTCAATTGGGGTTATGGTTAGAATGTTGCTCGTCAAAGGTATACATACTCTGGTTCATCTACATATTCTATATAACTATTTATTTAGAGGTCCTCTTCCCGTGTAAATTATTACAGAGTGTTCCGTAATTCTTCCTTGCTATATGGTCGGTCTTTTTGATATATGTATATAATATGTATTTGTATACATATGGTAACGGTAATCTTCATTTATCCATTCCCCCCACCTTTCCTTTTAGATAAGCATAGTTTTTCTTTAATAAGTCTGTGATTGACTTTCTCTGTGGAAATATTTTCATTTGTGTCAGTTATTAGATAACGCCTATAAGTGATATCGTAGGATATAGGACTTTTGCTTTCCGACTTACCTCATGTTCTGTGATTATCTCCAAGATCATCTATGGTGCCTCAAAGAGCAGTGTTTCATTGTTTTGCATGGCTAGTATTCATTGTGTACATGGACCACTTCTTCTTTATCCTTTCATCTGTTGATGGACATTTTGGTTGCTTCACTGCCTTGTCTATTATGAATAAGGCTGCAGTGCAGCTTTTGCAGCCCGGGTCTTCTTCATTCTGGTCTTCTCAGGTGAGAGGCCCATTGGTGCGCCTGCTGGATTGAATCGTACCTCAATTTTTCCTTTTAAACGCAGCTCCTTTCTGTTCTCATTATTAGCGTTTAACCCTCTTACATCTCCCCAGCAGCTAGAGGGTACAGAGTTCTGTAAAATCTCTTCAGCATTTATTGTTTGTAGACTTTTTGCCAATGGTCAGTCGACTGGTGTGAGTTGAAAAGTTTTTGTAGATTAGATTACATGAGTCTAATACTTCCTGAGGCTGAGCTTTTATCCATTTTCCTTTCTTTAAAAAGAGAGTGAGTAAAACTTACCTCTTCATACTACCTTCGTGAACATTTTGCCTGTTTTGAATTCTTTTATCCATTCCCTACATCAGCACAATTTTGAGGGCAGGTGTCCTTTACAGCCCTGAGTCCTTGTGAATGGTAAGTGACCATTAGCTGTGGGTTAATAGCTGCTCTTGCGGGAATCGGCCACAAGGGGGCAGCATTTCTCCTTTACCAAATCTGGTTACTAGGGCAACAGAGCCTTACTGGAAGTGGTGTTCTAGGTTGTAAATTAGAATGGAATGTGCGAGCAAAAAGCCCTTTAAGTTTATGTCTCATTACTTCTTGTTGGTATTTTTACCTTAATTTTAATTTTTATCACAGCAAACTTGATTACAATGTTTTGTTTGTTCTAGGTGTGCAAGATGTGCTTCTTTCACACATATACATATATCTATTCTTCTTCGGATCCTTTTCCCATGTAGGTTATGACACAATGTTGAGTAGTCTTCCCTTGGTATTGGGTAGGTCTTTGGTGATTATATATTTCACATGTGTTTGTATCTCTCTGTTAACCTCAATATGGTAATGTATCCAATCCTCACACCTTTCCATTTGGTGAACCATAATTTTTTTAATGAATCTATGATAGTGTTTGTCTGTGGAAATATCTTTGTTTATATCATTTTTTAGGTAACCCCTATATGTGATATGATAGGATATGTGTCTTTCGCTTTCTCACTTACTCCAAGTTGCGTGATTACTTCTAGACTCATCTATGGTGCTGCAAATGGCATTGTTTCATTTTTTCACTAGCTCATAGTCCATCTGTACAGGTAGCAGTTCTTCTTGGTCCACCCATCTGTCGATCGGCTTTTTGGTTACTTCCATATCTTGGCTATTGTAATAGTATGCAATGCAGATTTGCGTGGCTGTGTCCTTCCAATTCTGTCTTCTTAGTTTATAGGTCCGGGAATACGTCTGCTGGATCATATGGTAGCTCAGTGTTTACCTTTAAAAGGCACCTCTGTTCTGTTCTCCTTAGTGGCTCTTTCTAGGTTACGTCCCACTTAAAGTGGAGGGCATGTATTTCTTCCCAGCACCTTCAGGATTTATTCTTTGTAGTTTTTGCTGATGATTATTCTGAGTGGTGTGAGCTGATACCTCTTTGTGGTTGAATTTGCATGTGTCTCATAATGCGTTGAAATTGAGCTTTAAGATATATCCTTTTTATTTTTCCAGCTGTGATTAGAGCTTATTTCTTCAAAGTGTTTTCTTAAAGTATGTGTCACCATTTGAAATATTTTGGCCATTATCTCCCTCAAGACATTTTGAGGGCAGGTTTCATTTACAGCCCTGCAGTACTTGTTCACATGAAGTGACCATTAGCTCAGGCTTTAAACCTGCTTTTGCAGGTAACGGCCAGAGAGTGGCAGCCTTTCTTCGTTTCCCATGCTGGTAGTAGGGAAACAGACCTACCGGCCAGTGGTGTTCTTCGGTTATAAATTAGAGTGCAATGCGCCCAGATAAACCCACAAATGTTGATGTCTCCTTGCTTTTGTTTGTTTTTAAATTTAATTTATATTTATTATTAGAGTAATATTCCATTGTGTACATGGACCACTTCTTCTTGGTGCATTCCTCGGTTGATGGACATTTTCATTGCTTCCAAGTGCTGGCTATGGTAAATCTTGCTGGTGTACAGGTTTGCCAGCCTGTGTCTTTTTGATTCTCATTTTCTCAGGTGATAGGCCAAGCAGTGGTTGTGATTGATTGACTGGTAGCTCAATGTTTCCCTTTTCAAATCACCTACATTGTGTTTTCATTAGTGGCTCTTTACATGCCCCCCCTTACAACCGAGGGTACGCATTTCTCCACACTCCCTTCACCGTTTATTTTTTGCAGCATTATTCCTAATGGCCATTCTGACTGCTGTGATCTGATAGGTTTTTGTAATATGGGTATGCATGTCATTAAAATTTTTAAAATTAACCATATTCCTATGCCTTTTTCTTTTCTCTTAAAAGAAAAAACCGTGAGTACAATATACCTCTTGAAATTGCCTTCTTCGAAGGTTGCCCTCTTCTGAAGTTTTTGGTCGATTTTTGACCCCAGAAATTTTCTGGAAGGCAGGTGCCATTTACAGAAATGCAAGTTGGTGAAAATTTAGTCACCTTTTGCAGTGGGTTCAAAGCTGCTGTTGTGGGAAACGGCCACAAGGAGGTAGCATTTCTCCATTCCCCAATCTGGGTACTAGGGCAGCAGAGCCTTTCTGGAAGTCATTGTCCTAGGTTGTAAATTAGAATGGAATTTGCCAGGAGAAATCCCCATAAGTTTATGTCTCATTACTTCTTCTTGGTTTTAAAATTTTTTTAATCTGGGTAAAGTTTAGAATATTGTTTGTCCTAGGTGTACACAATCTGGTTCATTTACACATTATGTATGTCTATTACTGTACAGATCCTCTTCCCATGTAAAATATTACAGTGTTCTGTCGACCTCCCTTGCTATATGTTCGGTCTTTTTGATACATGTATATACTATGTATTTGTATATGTATAGTAACACTAATCTTCATTTCTCAATTTCCCCCCTCCTTTCCTTTTCGATGAGCATAGTTTGTTTTCTAAGCCTGTGAGTGTCTTTCTCTTTGGAAATATGTTCATCTGTGTCAGTTATTAGATAATGCCATAAGTGATAATATAGGATATAGGTCTTTTGCTTTCCGACCTACTTCATGTTTTGTGATTATCTCCAGGCTCATCTACGGTGCCTCAAAGAGCAGTGCTTCAATGTTTTCCATAGCTAATATTCCATTGTGTACATGGACCACTTCTTCTTGGTGCATTCCTCTGTTGATGGACATTTTCGTTGCTTCCAAGTGTTGCCTTTGGTAAATATTGCTGGAGTACAGGTTTGCCAGCCTGTGATTTTTGATTTTCATTTTCTCAGGTGGTAGACCCAGCAGTGGGTATGATAGATTGACTGGTATGGTAGCTCAACGTTTACCTTTCCAAGGCACCTCAATTGTGCTTTCATTAGTGGCTCTTACCACATCCCCCTTAGAATCGAGGGTACGCATTTCTCCACAATCACATCAGCATTTATTGTTTGCAGCATTTTTGTTGAGGGCCGTTCTGACTGGTGTGAGCTGATAGTTTTTTGTAATTTGGGTTTACATGTCTGTAAAAATTCCTACAATTCATCATTTTTCCACGCCTTTTTCTTTTCTGTTAAAAGAAAAAAGGAAAAAAGTGTGAGTATAATATACCTCTTCAAATTTTCTTTTTGGAAGGTTGCACTCTGGAATTTTTTGGTCGATTTTCCACCTCAGTATTTTTTGGAGGGCCGGTGTCATTTACAGACCTGCAATGGGTGAATATTTAGTGACCTTTTGCAGTGGGTTTTAAGCTGCTGTTGTGGGAAACGGCCACAAGGATGCAGCATTTCTCCATTCCCAAATCTGGGTACTAGGGCAGCAGAGCCATTCTGGAAGTTGTTTGCCTAGGTTTTAAATTTGGATGGAATGTGCCAGGAAAACCCCCCATAAGTTTATGTCTCATTACTCCTAGTTCGTTGTTTTAATTTTTTCAATTGGGGTTATGGTTAGAATGTTGCTCGTCAAAGGTATACATACTCTGGTTCATCTACATATTCTATATAACTATTTATTTAGAGGTCCTCTTCCCGTGTAAATTATTACAGAGTGTTCCGTAATTCTTCCTTGCTATATGGTCGGTCTTTTTGATATATGTATATAATATGTATTTGTATACATATGGTAACGGTAATCTTCATTTATCCATTCCCCCCACCTTTCCTTTTAGATAAGCATAGTTTTTCTTTAATAAGTCTGTGATTGACTTTCTCTGTGGAAATATTTTCATTTGTGTCAGTTATTAGATACGCCTATAAGTGATATCGTAGGATATAGGACTTTTGCTTTCCGACTTACCTCATGTTCTGTGATTATCTCCAAGATCATCTATGGTGCCTCAAAGAGCAGTGTTTCATTGTTTTGCATGGCTAGTATTCATTGTGTACATGGACCACTTCTTCTTTATCCTTTCATCTGTTGATGGACATTTTGGTTGCTTCACTGCCTTGTCTATTATGAATAAGGCTGCAGTGCAGCTTTTGCAGCCCGGGCCTTCTTCATTCTGGTCTTCTCAGGTGAGAGGCCCATTGGTGCGCCTGCTGGATTGAAAGGTACCTCAATTTTTCCTTTTAAACGCAGCTCCTTTCTGTTCTCATTATTAGCGTTTAACCCTCTTACATCTCCCCAGCAGCTAGAGGGTACAGAGTTCTGTAAAATCTCTTCAGCATTTATTGTTTGTAGACTTTTTGCCAATGGTCAGTCGACTGGTGTGAGTTGAAAAGTTTTTGTAGATTAGATTACATGAGTCTAATACTTCCTGAGGCTGAGCTTTTATCCATTTTCCTTTCTTTAAAAAGAGAGTGAGTAAAACTTACCTCTTCATACTACCTTCGTGAACATTTTGCCAGTTTTGAATTCTTTTATCCATTCCCTACATCAGCACAATTTTGAGGGCAGGTGTCCTTTACAGCCCTCAGTCCTTGTGAATGGTAAGTGACCATTAGCTGTGGGTTAATAGCTGCTCTTGCGGGAATCGGCCACAAGGCGGCAGCATTTCTCCTTTACCAAATCTGGTTACTAGGGCAACAGAGCCTTACTGGAAGTGGTGTTCTAGGTTGTAAATTAGAATGGAATGTGCGAGCAAAAAGCCCTTTAAGTTTATGTCTCATTACTTCTTGTTGGTATTTTTACCTTAATTTTAATTTTTATCACAGCAAACTTGATTACAATGTTTTGTTTGTTCTAGGTGTGCAAGATGTGGTTCTTTCACACATATACATATATCTCTTCTTCTTCGGATCCTTTTCCCATGTAGGTTATGACACAATGTTGAGTAGTCTTCCCTTGGTATTGGGTAGGTCTTTGGTGATTATATATTTCACATGTGTTTGTATCTCTCTGTTAACCTCAATATGGTAATGTATCTAATCCTCACACCTTTCCATTTGGTGAACCATAATTTTTTTAATGAATCTATGATAGTGTTTGTCTGTGGAAATATCTTTGTTTATATCATTTTTTAGGTATCCCCTATATGTGATATGATAGGATATGTGTCTTTCGCTTTCTCACTTACTCCAAGTTGCGTGATTACTTCTAGACTCATCTATGGTGCTGCAAATGGCATTGTTTCATTTTTTCACTAGCTCATAGTCCATCTGTACAGGTAGCAGTTCTTCTTGGTCCACCCATCTGTCGATCGGCTTTTTGGTTACTTCCATATCTTGGCTATTGTAATAGTATGCAATGCAGATTTGCGTGGCTGTGTCCTTCCAATTCTGTCTTCTTAGTTTATAGGTCCGGGAATACGTCTGCTGGATCATATGGTAGCTCAGTGTTTACCTTTAAAAGGCACCTCTGTTCTGTTCTCCTTAGTGGCTCTTTCTAGGTTACGTCCCACTTAAAGTGGAGGGCATGTATTTCTTCCCAGCACCTTCAGGATTTATTCTTTGTAGTTTTTGCTGATGATTATTCTGAGTGGTGTGAGCTGATACCTCTTTGTGGTTGAATTTGCATGTGTCTCATAATGCGTTGAAATTGAGCTTTAAGATATATCCTTTTTATTTTTCCAGCTGTGATTAGAGCTTATTTCTTCAAAGTGTTTTCTTAAAGTATGTGTCACCATTTGAAATATTTTGGCCATTATCTCCCTCAAGACATTTTGAGGGCAGGTTTCATTTACAGCCCTGCAGTACTTGTTCACATGAAGTGACCATTAGCTCAGGCTTTAAACCTGCTTTTGCAGGTAACGGCCAGAGAGTGGCAGCCTTTCTTCGTTTCCCATGCTGGTAGTAGGGAAACAGACCTACCGGCCAGTGGTGTTCTTCGGTTATAAATTAGAGTGCAATGCGCCCAGATAAACCCACAAATGTTGATGTCTCCTTGCTTTTGTTTGTTTTTAAATTTAATTTATATTTATTATTAGAGTAATATTCCATTGTGTACATGGACCACTTCTTCTTGGTGCATTCCTCGGTTGATGGACATTTTCATTGCTTCCAAGTGCTGGCTATGGTAAATCTTGCTGGTGTACAGGTTTGCCAGCCTGTGTCTTTTTGATTCTCATTTTCTCAGGTGATAGGCCAAGCAGTGGTTGTGATTGATTGACTGGTAGCTCAATGTTTCCCTTTTCAAATCACCTACATTGTGTTTTCATTAGTGGCTCTTTACATGCCCCCCCTTACAACCGAGGGTACGCATTTCTCCACACTCCCTTCACCGTTTATTTTTTGCAGCATTATTCCTAATGGCCATTCTGACTGCTGTGATCTGATAGGTTTTTGTAATATGGGTATGCATGTCATTAAAATTTTTAAAATTAACCATATTCCTATGCCTTTTTCTTTTCTCTTAAAAGAAAAAACCGTGAGTACAATATACCTCTTGAAATTGCCTTCTTCGAAGGTTGCCCTCTTCTGAAGTTTTTGGTCGATTTTTGACCCCAGAAATTTTCTGGAAGGCAGGTGCCATTTACAGAAATGCAAGTTGGTGAAAATTTAGTCACCTTTTGCAGTGGGTTCAAAGCTGCTGTTGTGGGAAACGGCCACAAGGAGGTAGCATTTCTCCATTCCCCAATCTGGGTACTAGGGCAGCAGAGCCTTTCTGGAAGTCATTGTCCTAGGTTGTAAATTAGAATGGAATTTGCCAGGAGAAATCCCCATAAGTTTATGTCTCATTACTTCTTCTTGGTTTTAAAATTTTTTTAATCTGGGTAAAGTTTAGAATATTGTTTGTCCTAGGTGTACACAATCTGGTTCATTTACACATTATGTATGTCTATTACTGTACAGATCCTCTTCCCATGTAAAATATTACAGTGTTCTGTCGACCTCCCTTGCTATATGTTCGGTCTTTTTGATACATGTATATACTATGTATTTGTATATGTATAGTAACACTAATCTTCATTTCTCAATTTCCCCCCTCCTTTCCTTTTCGATGAGCATAGTTTGTTTTCTAAGCCTGTGAGTGTCTTTCTCTTTGGAAATATGTTCATCTGTGTCAGTTATTAGATAATGCCATAAGTGATAATATAGGATATAGGTCTTTTGCTTTCCGACCTACTTCATGTTTTGTGATTATCTCCAGGCTCATCTACGGTGCCTCAAAGAGCAGTGCTTCAATGTTTTCCATAGCTAATATTCCATTGTGTACATGGACCACTTCTTCTTGGTGCATTCCTCTGTTGATGGACATTTTCGTTGCTTCCAAGTGTTGCCTTTGGTAAATATTGCTGGAGTACAGGTTTGCCAGCCTGTGATTTTTGATTTTCATTTTCTCAGGTGGTAGACCCAGCAGTGGGTATGATAGATTGACTGGTATGGTAGCTCAACGTTTACCTTTCCAAGGCACCTCAATTGTGCTTTCATTAGTGGCTCTTACCACATCCCCCTTAGAAT
The DNA here is from genome assembly GCF_965194825.1 of Balaenoptera physalus. NCBI lineage: Eukaryota > Metazoa > Chordata > Mammalia > Artiodactyla > Balaenopteridae > Balaenoptera > Balaenoptera physalus. The sequence goes on from NW_028126329.1 coordinate 9,282, forward strand.
CGAGGGTACGCATTTCTCCACAATCACATCAGCATTTATTGTTTGCAGCATTTTTGTTGAGGGCCGTTCTGACTGGTGTGAGCTGATAGTTTTTTGTAATTTGGGTTTACATGTCTGTAAAAATTCCTACAATTCATCATTTTTCCACGCCTTTTTCTTTTCTGTTAAAAGAAAAAAGGAAAAAAGTGTGAGTATAATATACCTCTTCAAATTTTCTTTTTGGAAGGTTGCACTCTGGAATTTTTTGGTCGATTTTCCACCTCAGTATTTTTTGGAGGGCCGGTGTCATTTACAGACCTGCAATGGGTGAATATTTAGTGACCTTTTGCAGTGGGTTTTAAGCTGCTGTTGTGGGAAACGGCCACAAGGATGCAGCATTTCTCCATTCCCAAATCTGGGTACTAGGGCAGCAGAGCCATTCTGGAAGTTGTTTGCCTAGGTTTTAAATTTGGATGGAATGTGCCAGGAAAACCCCCCATAAGTTTATGTCTCATTACTCCTAGTTCGTTGTTTTAATTTTTTCAATTGGGGTTATGGTTAGAATGTTGCTCGTCAAAGGTATACATACTCTGGTTCATCTACATATTCTATATAACTATTTATTTAGAGGTCCTCTTCCCGTGTAAATTATTACAGAGTGTTCCGTAATTCTTCCTTGCTATATGGTCGGTCTTTTTGATATATGTATATAATATGTATTTGTATACATATGGTAACGGTAATCTTCATTTATCCATTCCCCCCACCTTTCCTTTTAGATAAGCATAGTTTTTCTTTAATAAGTCTGTGATTGACTTTCTCTGTGGAAATATTTTCATTTGTGTCAGTTATTAGATACGCCTATAAGTGATATCGTAGGATATAGGACTTTTGCTTTCCGACTTACCTCATGTTCTGTGATTATCTCCAAGATCATCTATGGTGCCTCAAAGAGCAGTGTTTCATTGTTTTGCATGGCTAGTATTCATTGTGTACATGGACCACTTCTTCTTTATCCTTTCATCTGTTGATGGACATTTTGGTTGCTTCACTGCCTTGTCTATTATGAATAAGGCTGCAGTGCAGCTTTTGCAGCCCGGGTCTTCTTCATTCTGGTCTTCTCAGGTGAGAGGCCCATTGGTGCGCCTGCTGGATTGAATCGTACCTCAATTTTTCCTTTTAAACGCAGCTCCTTTCTGTTCTCATTATTAGCGTTTAACCCTCTTACATCTCCCCAGCAGCTAGAGGGTACAGAGTTCTGTAAAATCTCTTCAGCATTTATTGTTTGTAGACTTTTTGCCAATGGTCAGTCGACTGGTGTGAGTTGAAAAGTTTTTGTAGATTAGATTACATGAGTCTAATACTTCCTGAGGCTGAGCTTTTATCCATTTTCCTTTCTTTAAAAAGAGAGTGAGTAAAACTTACCTCTTCATACTACCTTCGTGAACATTTTGCCTGTTTTGAATTCTTTTATCCATTCCCTACATCAGCACAATTTTGAGGGCAGGTGTCCTTTACAGCCCTGAGTCCTTGTGAATGGTAAGTGACCATTAGCTGTGGGTTAATAGCTGCTCTTGCGGGAATCGGCCACAAGGCGGCAGCATTTCTCCTTTACCAAATCTGGTTACTAGGGCAACAGAGCCTTACTGGAAGTGGTGTTCTAGGTTGTAAATTAGAATGGAATGTGCGAGCAAAAAGCCCTTTAAGTTTATGTCTCATTACTTCTTGTTGGTATTTTTACCTTAATTTTAATTTTTATCACAGCAAACTTGATTACAATGTTTTGTTTGTTCTAGGTGTGCAAGATGTGGTTCTTTCACACATATACATATATCTATTCTTCTTCGGATCCTTTTCCCATGTAGGTTATGACACAATGTTGAGTAATCTTCCCTTGGTATTGGGTAGGTCTTTGGTGATTATATATTTCACATGTGTTTGTATCTCTCTGTTAACCTCAATATGGTAATGTATCCAATCCTCACACCTTTCCATTTGGTGAACCATAATTTTTTTAATGAATCTATGATAGTGTTTGTCTGTGGAAATATCTTTGTTTATATCATTTTTTAGGTAACCCCTATATGTGATATGATAGGATATGTGTCTTTCGCTTTCTCACTTACTCCAAGTTGCGTGATTACTTCTAGACTCATCTATGGTGCTGCAAATGGCATTGTTTCATTTTTTCACTAGCTCATAGTCCATCTGTACAGGTAGCAGTTCTTCTTGGTCCACCCATCTGTCGATCGGCTTTTTGGTTACTTCCATATCTTGGCTATTGTAATAGTATGCAATGCAGATTTGCGTGGCTGTGTCCTTCCAATTCTGTCTTCTTAGTTTATAGGTCCGGGAATACGTCTGCTGGATCATATGGTAGCTCAGTGTTTACCTTTAAAAGGCACCTCTGTTCTGTTCTCCTTAGTGGCTCTTTCTAGGTTACGTCCCACTTAAAGTGGAGGGCATGTATTTCTTCCCAGCACCTTCAGGATTTATTCTTTGTAGTTTTTGCTGATGATTATTCTGAGTGGTGTGAGCTGATACCTCTTTGTGGTTGAATTTGCATGTGTCTCATAATGCGTTGAAATTGAGCTTTAAGATATATCCTTTTTATTTTTCCAGCTGTGATTAGAGCTTATTTCTTCAAAGTGTTTTCTTAAAGTATGTGTCACCATTTGAAATATTTTGGCCATTATCTCCCTCAAGACATTTTGAGGGCAGGTTTCATTTACAGCCCTGCAGTACTTGTTCACATGAAGTGACCATTAGCTCAGGCTTTAAACCTGCTTTTGCAGGTAACGGCCAGAGAGTGGCAGCCTTTCTTCGTTTCCCATGCTGGTAGTAGGGAAACAGACCTACCGGCCAGTGGTGTTCTTCGGTTATAAATTAGAGTGCAATGCGCCCAGATAAACCCACAAATGTTGATGTCTCCTTGCTTTTGTTTGTTTCTAAATTTAATTTATATTTATTATTAGAGTAATATTCCATTGTGTACGTGGACCAGTACTTCTTCGTGCATTCCTCGGTTGATGGACATTTTCATTGCTTCCAAGTGCTGGCTATGGTAAATCTTGCTGGCGTACAGGTTTGCCAGCCTGTGACTTTTTGATTCTCATTTTCTCAGGTGATAGGCCAAGCAGTGGTTGTGATTGATTGACTGGTAGCTCAATGTTTCCCTTTTCAAAGCACCTACATTGTGTTTTCATTAATGGCTCTTTACATGCCCCCCCTTACAACCGAGGGTACGCATTTCTCCACACTCCCGTCACCGTTTATTTTTTGCAGCATTATTCCTAATGGCCATTCTGACTGCTGTGATCTGATAGGTTTTTGTAATACGGGTATGCATGTCATTAAAATTTTTAAAATTCACCATATTCCTATGCCTTTTTCTTTTCTCTTAAAAGAAAAAACCGTGAGTACAATATACCTCTTGAAATTGTCTTCTTCGAAGGTTGCCCTCTTCTGAAGTTTTTGGTCGATTTTTGACCCCAGAAATTTTCTGGAAGGCAGGTGCCATTTACAGAAATGCAAGTTGGTGAAAATTTAGTCACCTTTTGCAGTGGGTTCAAAGCTGCTGTTGTGGGAAACGGCCACAAGGAGGTAGCGTTTCTCCATTCCCCAATCTGGGTACTAGGGCAGCAGAGCCTTTCTGGAAGTCATTGTCCTAGGTTGTAAATTAGAATGGAATTTGCCAGGAGAAATCCCCATAAGTTTATGTCTCATTACTTCTTCTTGGTTTTAAAATTTTTTTAATCTGGGTAAAGTTTAGAATATTGTTTGTCCTAGGTGTACACAATCTGGTTCATTTACACATTATGTATGTCTATTACTGTACAGATCCTCTTCCCATGTAAAATATTACAGTGTTCTGTCGACCTCCCTTGCTATATGTTCGGTCTTTTTGATACATGTATATACTATGTATTTGTATATGTATAGTAACACTAATCTTCATTTCTCAATTTCCTCCCTCCTTTCCTTTTCGATGAGCATAGTTTGTTTTCTAAGCCTGTGAGTGTCTTTCTCTTTGGAAATATGTTCATCTGTGTCAGTTATTAGATGCCATAAGTGATAATATAGGATATAGGTCTTTTGCTTTCCGACCTACTTCATGTTTTGTGATTATCTCCAGGCTCATCTATGGTGCCTCAAAGAGCAGTGCTTCAATGTTTTCCATAGCTAATATTGCATTGTGTACATGGACCACTTCTTCTTGGTGCATTCCTCTGTTGATGGACATTTTCGTTGCTTCCAAGTGTTGCCTTTGGTAAATATTGCTGGAGTACAGGTTTGCCAGCCTGTGATTTTTGATTTTCATTTTCTCAGGTGGTAGACCCAGCAGTGGGTATGATTGATTGACTGGTATGGTAGCTCAACGTTTACCTTTCCAAGGCACCTCAATTGTGCTTTCATTAGTGGCTCTTACCACATCCCCCTTAGAATCGAGGGTACGCATTTCTCCACAATCACATCAGCATTTATTGTTTGCAGCATTTTTGTTGAGGGCCGTTCTGACTGGTGTGAGCTGATAGTTTTTTGTAATTTGGGTTTACATGTCTGTAAAAATTCCTACAATTCATCATTTTTCCACGCCTTTTTCTTTTCTGTTAAAAGAAAAAAGGAAAAAAGTGTGAGTATAATATACCTCTTCAAATTTTCTTTTTGGAAGGTTGCACTCTGGAATTTTTTGGTCGATTTTCCACCTCAGTATTTTTTGGAGGGCCGGTGTCATTTACAGACCTGCAATGGGTGAATATTTAGTGACCTTTTGCAGTGGGTTTTAAGCTGCTGTTGTGGGAAACGGCCACAAGGATGCAGCATTTCTCCATTCCCAAATCTGGGTACTAGGGCAGCAGAGCCATTCTGGAAGTTGTTTGCCTAGGTTTTAAATTTGGATGGAATGTGCCAGGAAAACCCCCCATAAGTTTATGTCTCATTACTCCTAGTTCGTTGTTTTAATTTTTTCAATTGGGGTTATGGTTAGAATGTTGCTCGTCAAAGGTATACATACTCTGGTTCATCTACATATTCTATATAACTATTTATTTAGAGGTCCTCTTCCCGTGTAAATTATTACAGAGTGTTCCGTAATTCTTCCTTGCTATATGGTCGGTCTTTTTGATATATGTATATAATATGTATTTCTATACATATGGTAACGGTAATCTTCATTTATCCATTCCCCCCACCTTTCCTTTTAGATAAGCATAGTTTTTCTTTAATAAGTCTGTGATTGACTTTCTCTGTGGAAATATTTTCATTTGTGTCAGTTATTAGATAACGCCTATAAGTGATATCGTAGGATATAGGACTTTTGCTTTCCGACTTACCTCATGTTCTGTGATTATCTCCAAGATCATCTATGGTGCCTCAAAGAGCAGTGTTTCATTGTTTTGCATGGCTAGTATTCATTGTGTACATGGACCACTTCTTCTTTATCCTTTCATCTGTTGATGGACATTTTGGTTGCTTCACTGCCTTGTCTATTGTGAATCAGGCTGCAGTGCAGCTTTTGCAGCCCGGGTCTTCTTCATTCTGGTCTTCTCAGGTGAGAGACCCATTGGTGCGCCTGCTGGATTGAATGGTACCTCAATTTTTCCTTTTAAACGCAGCTCCTTTCTGTTCTCATTATTAGCGTTTAACCCTCTTACATCTCACCAGCAGCTACAGGGTACACAGTTCTCTAAAACCTCTTAGGCATTTATTCTTTGTAGTCTTTTTTCCAATGGTCAGCCGACTGGTGTGAGTTGAAAACTTTTTGTAGATTAGATTGCATGAGTCTAATACTTCCTGAGGCTGAGCTTTTATCCATTTTCCTTTCTTTAAAAAGAGAGTGAGTAAAACATACCTCTTCATACTATCTTCTTGCAAATTTTGCCTGTTTTGAAATTTTTATCCATTCCCTACCTCAGCACAATTTTGAGGGCAGGTGTCCTTTACAGCCCTGAGTCCTTGTGAATGGTAAGTGACCATTAGCTGTGGGTTAAAAGCTGCTCTGGCAGGAATTGGCCACAAGGCGGCAGCATTTCTCCTTTACCAAATCTGGTTACTAGGGCAACAGAGCCTTACTGGAAGTGGTGTTCTAGGTTGTAAATTAGAATGGAATGTGCGAGGAAAAAGCTCTTTAAGTTTATGTCTCACTACTTCTTGTTGGTATTTTTAACTTAATTTTAATTATTTATCAAAGCAAACTTGATTACAATGTTTTGTTTGTTCTAGGTGTGCAAGATGTGGTTCTTTCACACATATACATATATCTATTCTTCTTCGGATCCTTTTCCCATGTAGGTTATGACACAATGTTGAGTAATCTTCCCTTGGTATTGCGTAGGTATTTGGGGATTATATATTTCACATGTGTTTGTATGTCTCTGTTAACCTCAATATGGTAATGTATCCAATCCTCACACCTTTCCATTTGGTGAACCATAAGTTTTTTTAATGAATCTATGATAGTGTTTGTCTGTGGAAATATCTTTGTTTGTATCATTTTTTAGGTAACCCCTATATGTGATACGATAGGATATGTGACTTTCGCTTTCTCACGTACTTCAAGTTGCGTGATTACTTCTAGACTCATCTATGGTGCTGCAAATGGCATTGTTTCATTTTTTCACTAGCTCATATTCCATCTGTACAGGTAGCAGTTCTTCTTTGTCCACCCATCTGTCGATGGGGTTTTTGGTTACTTCCATATCTTGCCTATTGTAATAGTATGCAATGCAGATTTGCGAGGCTGTGTCATTCCAATTCTGTCTTCTTAGTTCATAGGTCCAGGAATAGGTCTGCTGTATCATATGGTAGCTCAGTGTTTACCTTTTAAAGGCACCTCTGTTCTGTTCTCCTTAGTGGCTCTTTCCAGGTTACGTCCCACTTAAAGTGGAGGGCATGTATTTCTTCCCAGCACCTTCAGGATTTATTCTTTGTAGTTTTTGCTGATGATTTTTCTGAGTGGTGTGAGCTGATACCTCTTTGTGGTTGAATTTGCATGTGTCTCATAATGCGTTGAAATTGAGCTTTAAGACATGTCCTTTTTATTTTTCCAGCTGTGATTAGAGCTTATTTCTTCAAAGTGTTTTCTTAAAGTATGTGTCACCATTTGAAATATTTTGGCCATTATCTCCCTCAAGACATTTTGAGGGCAGGTTTCATTTACAGCCCTGCAGTACTTGTTCTTATGAAGTGACCATTAGCTCAGGCTTTAAACCTGCTTTTGCAGGTAACGGCCAGAGAGCGGCAGCCTTTCTACGTTTCCCATGCTGGTACTAGGGAAACAGACCTACCGGCCAGTGGTGTTCTTCGGTTATAAATGAGAGTGCAATGTGCCCGGATAAACCCACAAATGTTGATGTCTCCTTGCTTTTGTTTGTTTTTAAATTTAATTTATATTTATTATTAGAGTAATATTCCATTGTGTACGTGGACCACTTCTTCTTGGTGCATTCCTCGGTTGATGGACATTTTCATTGCTTCCAAGTGCTGGCTATGGTAAATCTTGCTGGCGTACAGGTTTGCCAGCCTGTGACTTTTTGATTCTCATTTTCTCAGGTGGTAGGCCAAGCAGTGGTTGTGATTGATTGACTGGTAGCTCAACGTTTCCCTTTTCAAAGCACCTACATTGTGTTTTCATTAGTGGCTCTTTACATGCCCCCCCTTACAACCGAGGGTACGTATTTCTCCACACTCCCTTCACCGTTTATTTTTTGCAGCATTATTCCTAATGGCCATTCTGACTGCTGTGAGCTGATAGGTTTTTGTAATATGGGTATGCATGTCATTAAAATTTTTAAAATTCATCATATTCCTATGCCTTTATCTTTTCTCTTAAAAGAAAAAACCGTGAGTACAATATAGCTCTTGAAATTGTCTTCTTTGCAGGTTGCCCTCTTCTGAAGTTTTTGGTTGATTTTTGACCCCAGAAATTTTCTGGAAGGCAGGTGCCATTTACAGAAATGCAAGTTGGTGAAAATTTAGTCACCTTTTGCAGTGGGTTCAAAGCTGCTGTTGTGGGAAACGGCCATAAGGAGGTAGCATTTCTCCATTCCCCAATCTGGGTACTAGGGCAGCAGAGCCTTTCTGGAAGTCATTGTCCTAGGTTGTAAATTAGAATGGAATTTGCCAGGAGAAATCCCCATAAGTTTATGTCTCATTACTTCTTCTTGGTTTTAAAATTTTTTTAATCTGGGTAAAGTTTAGAATATTGTTTGTCCTAGGTGTACACAATCTGGTTCATTTACACATTATGTATGTCTATTACTGTACAGATCCTCTTCCCATGTAAAATATTACAGTGTTCTGTCGACCTCCCTTGCTATATGTTCGGTCTTTTTGATACATGTATATACTATGTATTTGTATATGTATAGTAACACTAATCTTCATTTCTCAATTTCCCCCCTCCTTTCCTTTTCGATGAGCATAGTTTGTTTTCTAAGCCTGTGAGTGTCTTTCTCTTTGGAAATATGTTCATCTGTGTCAGTTATTAGATAATGCCATAAGTGATAATATAGGATATAGGTCTTTTGCTTTCCGACCTACTTCATGTTTTGTGATTATCTCCAGGCTCATCTATGGTGCCTCAAAGAGCAGTGCTTCAATGTTTTCCATAGCTAATATTCCATTGTTTACATGGACCACTTCTTCTGGGTGCATTCCTCTGTTGATGGACATTTTCGTTGCTTCCAAGTGTTGCCTATGGTAAATATTGCTGGAGTGCAGGATTGCCAGCCTGTGATTTTTGATTTTCATTTTCTCAGGTGATAGACCCAGCAGTGGGTATGATTGATTGACTGGTATGGTAGCTCAACGTTTACCTTTTCAAGGCACCTCAATAGTGCTTTCATTAGTGGCTCTTACCACGTCCCCCTTAGAATCGAGGCTACGCATTTCTCCACAATCACGTCAGCATTTAAGGCTTGCACCATTTTTGTTGATGGCCGTTCTGACTGGTGTGAGCTGGTAAGTTTTTGTAATTTGGGTTTACATGTATGTAAAAATTCCTACAATTCATCATTTTTCCATGCTTTTTTCTTTTCTGTTAAAAGAAAAAAGAAAAAAAGTGTGAGTATAATATACCTCTTCAAATTTTCTTTTTGGAAGGGTGCACTCTGGAATTTTTTGGTCGTATTTCGACCTCAGGATTTTTTGGAGGGACGGTGTCATTTACAGACCTGCAATTGGTGAATATTTTGTGACCTTTTGCAGTGGTATTAAAGCTGCTGTTGTGGGAAACGGCCACAAGGATGCAGCATTTCTCCATTCCCAAATCTGGGTACTAGGGCAGCAGAGCCGTTCTGGAAGTTGTTTGCCTAGGTTGTAAATTTGGATGGAATGTGCGAGGAAAGCCCCCATAAGATTTTGTCTCATTACTCCTAGTTCGTTGTTTTAATTTTTTCAATTGGGGTTATGGTTAGAATGTTGCTCGTCCAAGGTGTACACACTCTGGTTCATCTACATATTCTATATACCTATTTATGTAGAGATCCTCTTCCCGTGTAAATTATTACAGAGTGTTCCGTAAACCTTCCTTGCTATTTGGTTAGTCTTTTTGATATATGTATATAATATGTATTTCTATACATATGGTAACGCTAATCTTCATTTATCCATTCCCCCCACCTTTCCTTTTAGATAAGCATAGTTTTTTTTAATAAGTCTGTGATTGACTTTCTCTGTGGAAATATGTTCATTTGGGTCAGTTATTAGATAACGCCTATAAGTGATATCATAGGATATAGGACTTTTGCTTTCCGACTTACCTCATGTTCTGTGATTATCTCTAAGATCATCTATGGTGCCTCAAAGAGCAGTGTTTCATTGTTTTCCATGGCTAGTATTCATTGTGTACATGGACCACTTCTTCTTTATCCTTTCATCTGTTGATGGACATTTTGGTTGCTTCACTGCCTTGTCTATTGTGAATCAGGCTGCAGGGCAGCTTTTGCAGCCCGGGTCTTCTTCATTCTGGTCTTCTCAGGTGAGAGGCCCATTGGTGCACCTGCTGGATTGAATGGTACCTCAATTTTTCCTTTTAAACGCAGCTCCTTTCTGTTCTCATTATTAGCGTTTAACCCTCTTACATCTCACCAGCAGCTACAGGGTACACAGTTCTCTAAAACCTCTTAGGCATTTATTCTTTGTAGTCTTTTTTCCAATGGTCAGCCGACTGGTGTGAGTTGAAAACTTTTTGTAGATTAGATTGCATGAGTCTAATACTTCCTGAGGCTGAGCTTTTATCCATTTACCTTTCTTTAAAAAGAGAGTGAGTAAAATGTACCTCTTCATACTATCTTCTTGCAAATTTTGCCTGTTTTGAAATTTTTATCCATTCCCTATCTCAGCACAATTTTGAGGGCAGGTGTCCTTTACAGCCCTGAGTCCTTGTGAATGGTAAGTGACCATTAGCTGTGGGTTAAAAGCTGCTCTGGCAGGAATTGGCCACAAGGTGGCAGCATTTCTCCTTTACCAAATCTGGTTACTAGGGCAACAGAGCCTTACTGGAAGTGGTGTTCTAGGTTGTAAATTAGAATGGAATGTGCGAGGAAAAAGCTCTTTAAGTTTATGTCTCATTACTTCTTGTTGGTATTTTTAACTTAATTTTTATTATTTATCACAGCAAACTTGATTACAATGTTTTGTTTGTTCTAGGTGTGCAAGATGTGGTTCTTTCACACATATACATATATCTATTCTTCTTCGGATCCTTTTCCCATGTAGGTTATGACACAATGTTGAGTAGTCTTCCCTTGGTATTGCATAGGTCTTTGGTGATTATATATTTCACATGTGTTTGTATCTCTCTGTTAACCTCAATATGGTAATGTATCCAATCCTCACACCTTTCCATTTGGTCAACCATAAGTTTTTTTAATGTATCTATCATAATGTTTGTCTGTGGAAATATCTTTGTTTGTATCATTCTTTAGGTAACCCCTATATGTGATATGATAGGATATGTGTCTTTCGCTTTCTCACTTACTCCAAGTTGCGTGATTACTTCTAGACTCATCTATGGTGCTGCAAATGGCATTGTTTCATTTTTTTCACTAGCTCATATTCCATCTGTACAGGTAGCAGTTCTTCTTTGTCCACCCATCTGTCGATGGGATTTTTGGTTACTTCCCTATCTTGGCTATTGTATTAGTATGCAATGCAGATTTGCGTGGCTGTGTCCTTCCAATTCTGTCTTCTTAGTTTATAGGTCCAGGAATAGGTCTGCTGGATCATATGGTAGCTCTGTGTTTACCTTTTAAAGGCACCTCTGTTCTGTTCTCCTTAGTGGCTCTTTCCAGATAACGTCCCACTTAAAGTAGAGGGCATGTATTTCTTCCCAGCACCTTCTGGATTTATTCTTTGTAGTTTTTGCTGATGATTATTCTGAGTGGTGTGAGCTGATACCTCTTTGTGGTTGAATTTGCATGTGTCTCATAATGCGTTGAAATTGAGCTTTAAGACATGTCCTTTTTATTTTTCGAGCTGTGATTAGAGCTTATTTCTTCAAAGTGTTTTCTTAAAGTATGTGTCACCATTTGAAATATTTTGGCCATTATCTCCCTCAAGACATTTTGAGGGCAGGTTTCATTTACAGCCCTGCAGTACTTGTTCTTATGAAGTGACCATTAGCTCAGGCTTTAATCCTGCTTTTGCAGGTAACGGCCAGAGAGCGGCAGCCTTTCTACGTTTCCCATGCTGGTACTAGGGAAACAGACCTACCGGCCAGTGGTGTTCTTTGGTTATAAATTAGAGTGCAATGTTCCCGGATAAACCCACAAATGTTGATGTCTCTTTGCTTTTGTTTGTTTTTAAATTTAATTTATATTTATTATTAGAGTAATATTCCATTGTGTACGTGGACCACTACTTCTTGGTGCATTCCTCGGTTGATGGACATTTTCATTGCTTCCAAGTGCTGGCTATGGTAAATCTTGCTGGCGTACAGGTTTGCCAGCCTGTGACTTTTTGATTCTCATTTTCTCAGGTGATAGGCCAAGCAGTGGTTGTGATTGATTGACTGGTAGCTCAATGTTTCCCTTTTCAAAGCACCTACATTGTGTTTTCATTAGTGGCTCTTTACATGCCCCCCCTTACAACCGAGGGTACGCATTTCTCCACACTCCCTTCACCGTTTATTTTTTGCAGCATTATTCCTAATGGCCATTCTGACTGCTGTGAGCTGATAGGTTTTTGTAATATGGGTATGCATGTCATTAAAATTTTTAAAATTCACCATATTCCTATTCCTTTTTCTTTTCTCTTAAAAGAAAAAACTTTGAGTACAATATAGCTCTTGAAATTGCCTTCTTCGAAGGTTGCCCTCTTCTGAAGTTTTTGGCCGATTTTTGACCCCAGAAATTTTCTGGAAGGCAGGTGCCATTTACAGAAATGCAAGTTGGTGAAAATTTAGTCACCTTTTGCAGTGGGTTCAAAGCTGCTGTTGTGGGAAACGGCCATAAGGAGGTAGCATTTCTCCATTCCCCAATCTGGGTACTAGGGCAGCAGAGCCTTTCTGGAAGTCATTGTCCTAGGTTGTAAATTAGAATGGAATTTGCCAGGAGAAATCCCCATAAGTTTATGTCTCATTACTTCTTCTTGGTTTTAAAATTTTTTTAATCTGGGTAAAGTTTAGAATATTGTTTGTCCTAGGTGTACACAATCTGGTTCATTTACACATTATGTATGTTTATTACTGTACAGATCCTCTTCCCATGTAAAATATTACAGTGTTCTGTCGACCTCCCTTGCTATATGTTCGGTCTTTTTGATACATGTATATACTATGTATTTGTATATGTATAGTAACACTAATCTTCATTTCTCAATTTCCCCCCTCCTTTCCTTTTCGATGAGCATAGTTTGTTTTCTAAGCCTGTGAGTGTCTTTCTCTTTGGAAATATGTTCATCTGTGTCAGTTATTAGATAATGCCATAAGTGATAATATAGGATATAGGTCTTTTGCTTTCCGACCTACTTCATGTTTTGTGATTATCTCCAGGCTCATCTATGGTGCCTCAAAGAGCAGTGCTTCAATGTTTTCCATAGCTAATATTCCATTGTGTACATGGACCACTTCTTCTTGGTGCATTCCTCTGTTGATGGACATTTTCGTTGCTTCCCAGTGTTGCCTTTGGTAAATATTGCTGGAGTACAGGTTTGCCAGCCTGTGATTTTTGATTTTCATTTTCTCAGGTGGTAGACCCAGCAGTGGGTATGATTGATTGACTGGTATGGTAGCTCAACGTTTACCTTTCCAAGGCACCTCAATTGTGCTTTCATTAGTGGCTCTTACCACATCCCCCTTAGAATCGAGGGTACGCATTTCTCCACAATCACATCAGCATTTATTGTTTGCAGCATTTTTGTTGAGGGCTGTTCTGACTGGTGTGAGCTGATAGTTTTTTGTAATTTGGGTTTACATTTCTGTAAAAATTCCTACAATTCATCATTTTTCCACGCCTTTTTCTTTTCTGTTAAAAGAAAAAAGGAAAAAAGTGTGAGTATAATATACCTCTTCAAATTTTCTTTTTGGAAGGTTGCACTCTGGAATTTTTTGGACGATTTTCCACCTCAGTATTTTTTGGAGGGCCGGTGTCATTTACAGACCTGCAATGGGTGAATATTTAGTGACCTTTTGCAGTGGGTTTTAAGCTGCTGTTGTGGGAAACGGCCACAAGGATGCAGCATTTCTCCATTCCCAAATCTGGGTACTAGGGCAGCAGAGCCATTCTGGAAGTTGTTTGCCTAGGTTTTAAATTTGGATGGAATGTGCCAGGAAAACCCCCCATAAGTTTATGTCTGATTACTCCTAGTTTGTTGTTTTAATTTTTTCAATTGGCGTAATGGTTAGAATGTTGCTTGTCCAAGGTGTACACACTCTGGTTCATCTACATATTCTATATACCTATTTATGTAGAGATCCTCTTCCCGTGTAAATTATTACAGAGTGTTCCGTAAACCTTCCTTGCTATTTGGTCATTGTTTTTGATATATGTATATAATATGTATTTGTATACATATGGTAACGCTAATCTTCATTTATCCATTCCCCCCACCTTTCCTTTTAGATAAGCATAGTTTTTTTAATAAGTCTGTGATTGACTTTCTCTGTGGAAATATGTTCATTTGTGTCAGTTAATAGATAACGCCTATAAGTGATATCGTAGGATATAGGACTTTTGCTTTCCATCTTACCTCATGTTCTGTGATTATCTCCAAGATCATCTATGGTGCCTCAAAGAGCAGTGTTTCATTGTTTTCCATGGCTAGTATTCATTGTGTACATGGACCACTTCTTCTTTATCCTTTCATCTGTTGATGGACATTTTGGTTGCTTCACTGCCTTGTCTATTGTGAATCAGGCTGCAGGGCAGCTTTTGCAGTCCGGGTCTTCTTCATTCTGGTCTTCTCAGGTGAGAGGCCCATTGGTGCACCTGCTGGATTGAATGGTACCTCAATTTTTCCTTTTAAACGCAGCTCCTTTCTGTTCTCATTATTAGCGTTTAACCCTTTTACATCTCACCAGCAGCTAGAGGGTACACAGTTCCCTAAAACCTCTTAGGCATTTATTGTTTGTAGACTTTTTGCCAATGGTCAGTCGACTGGTGTGAGTTGAAAACTTTTTGTAGATTAGATTGCATGAGTCTAATACTTCCTGAGGCTGAGCTTTTATACATTTTCCGTTGTTTAAAAAGAGAGTGAGTAAAACTTACCTCTTCATACTATCTTCGTGAACATTTTGCCTGTTTTGAATTATTTTATCCATTCCCTACATCAGCACAATTTTGAGGGCAGGTGTCCTTTACAGCCCTCAGTCCTTGTGAATGGTAAGTGACCATTAGCTGTGGGTTAATAGCTGCTCTTGCGGGAATCGGCCACAAGGCGGCAGCATTTCTCCTTTACCAAATCTGGTTACTAGGGCAACAGAGCCTTACTGGAAGTGGTGTTCTAGGTTGTAAATTAGAATGGAATGTGCGAGCAAAAAGCCCTTTAAGTTTATCTCATTACTTCTTGTTGGTATTTTTAACTTAATTTTAATTTTTATCACAGCAAACTTGATTACAATGTTTTGTTTGTTCTAGGTGTGCAAGATGTGGTTCTTTCACACATATACATATATCTATTCTTCTTCGGATCCTTTTCCCATGTAGGTTATGACACAATATTGAGTAGTCTTCCCTTGGTATTGGGTAGGTCTTTGGTGATTATATATTTCTCATGTGTTTGTATCTCTTTGTTAACCTCAATAATGTAATGTATCCAATCCTCACACCTTTCCATTTGGTCAACCATAAGCTTTTTTAATGTATCTATGATAGTGTTTGTCTGTGGAAATATCTTTGTTTGTATCATTCTTTAGGTAACCCCTATATGTGATATGATAGGATATGTGTCTTTCGCTTTCTCACTTACTCCAAGTTGTGTAATTACTTCAAGACTCATCTATGGTGCTGCAAATGGCATTGTTTCATTTTTTCACTAGCTCATATTCCATCTGTACAGGTAGCAGTTCTTCTTTCTCCACCCATCTGTCGGTGGACTTTTTGGTTTCTTCCATATCTTGGCTATTGTAATAGTATGCAATGCAGATTTGCGTGGCTGTGTCCTTCTAATTCTGTCTTCTTAGTTTATAGGTCCGGGAATACGTCTGCTGGATCATATGGTAGCTCAATGTTTACCTTTTAAAGGCACCTCTGTTCTGTTCTCCTTAGAGGCTCTTTCCAGGTTACGTCCCACATAAAGTGGAGGGCATGTATTTCTTCCCAGCACCTTCAGGATTTATTCTTTGTAGTTTTTGTTGATAATTATTCTGAGTGGTGGGAGCTGATACCTCTTTGTGGTTGAATTTGCATGTGTCTCATAATGCGTTGAAATTGAGCTTTAAGACATGTCCTTTCTATTTTTCCAGCTGTGATTAGAGCTTATTTCTTCAAAGTGTTTTCTTAAAGTATGTGTCACCATTTGAAATATTTTGGCCATTATCTCCCTCAAAACATTTTGAGGGCAGGTTTCATTTACAGCCCTGCAGTACTTCTTCATATGAAGTGACCATTAGCTCAGGCTTTAAACCTGCTTTTGCAGGTAACTGCCAGAGGGTGGCAGCCTTTCTATGTTCCGCACTCTGGTAACTAGGGAAACAGTCCTTCTGGCCAGTGGTGGTCCTGGGTTATAAATTAGCATGGAATGTGCCCCGATAAACCCACAAAAGCTGATGTCTCCTTACTTTTGTTTGTTTTTTAAATTTATTTTTTTTTTATTGGCGTAATATTCCATTGTGGACATGGAGCACATCTTCTTTGTGCATTCCTCTGGTGATGCACGTATTCATTGCTTCCAAATATTGGCTATGGTAAATGTTGCTGGAGTGCAGGATTCCCAACTCCTGTCTTTTTGATCCTCATCTTCGCAGGTGATAGCCCCTGCAGTGGGCATGGAAAAATGCTCAACATCTTGAATTAATAAACACATGCTAATCCAATCTACAAAAACTTTTACCTCACAACAGTCAGAATGATCATCACCAAGAAATCTACAAACGATAAATGCTGAACGGGTATTAGAGAACTGTGTACCCTCTAGCAGCTGATTGGTTGTAAACTGGTAACAGTCAGTAATGAGAACATAATGGAGGTGAGTTTAAAGGTAAGCATTGAGCTACTATATGATCTGGAAAGCCCACTGCTGGGACTATCACCTTAGAAGACCAGAATCAAAAAGACACAGGCTGGCAATCCTGCACTGCAGCAATATTTACCATAGCCAGAAGTTGGAAACAACCAAAATGTCCTTCAACAGATGAATGCACAAAGAAGAAGTTTTCATTGTACACAGTCGAATATTAGCCATGGAAAAGAGTGAAACAGTGACGTTTGCAACACCATAGAAAGACCTAGAGATAATCACACAAGTTGAAGTAACGAAGAAACTGAAAGACAAATATCCTATGATATCACTTTTAGGTTTTACCTAAAAATTGATACACATGAACTTATTTCCAAGACAAGGGCCCTAATGGATGAAGAAAACAAAATTATATTTAACCAAATGGAAAGGTGTGAGGCATGTATAAATTAGGATATGCTGGATGACAGACCTATACTAATACATATGAAAAATATAAATCACCAAATCCTAGGCTATACCTACAGAGGTCTACTGAACACTCTGTAATAACCTACATGGTGTAAGATCCAAAGATCTATAGATACATATATATAATGAACCAGATTCTGTACACCTAGAAGAAACACAACATTTTAATCAAATTTGCTCTAATAAAAAATAAATTTAAAAATCAAACAGAAAGTAAGGAGATATAAGCTGTTGGGTGTTGTCTTGGCACATTCCACTCTAATTTTCAGCCTACTAACACGATTTCCAGGAAGGCTCTGTTGCCCAAGTGCCAAGAGTTGGAAATGCTGCCTCCTTGTGGCCATTTAATGCAAGACCAGCTTTAACCCCACAGCTAATGGTCAGTTAATATTCACAAGGACTCAGGGCTGTAAAGGACACCTGTCCTCAAAAAATGTCCTGGGGCAGGGAATGGGCAAAAAACTCAACACAAAGCAAATTTTTCAAGAAGATCATTGGTAAGTTTTACTCATTTTTTTATAAGGGGTAAGTTTTACTCACTTTTTTTAAGAAAGGAAAATAGATATAAACTAAACATAAAGAATTATTAGACTAATGCAAATCAAATCTACAAAAAGTTTCAACTCGCACCAGTCAAATAAACATTAGCAAAACGTCTACGAACAATAAACGCTGAAGGGGTGTTAGCCAACTCTGTGCCCTGTAGCGGCTGGTAAGATGTAAAGTGGGAAGAGCCAATAATGAGATGAGAAAGGGGCTGCGTTTAAAAGTAAAAATAGAGCCACCATTTGATCCAGCAGGACCAGAGCTGGGCCTATATCCAGAGAAGAGCAGAATCGAGAAGACACAGGCTGCAAAAGTTGCACTGCAGCAGTATTCACAATAGGCAAGACAAGTAAGCAACCAAAATGCCCATCAACATGAATAGACAAAGAAGAAGTGGTCGGGGTACACAATGGAATATTTGCCATGGGAAACAATAAAACACTGCTCTGTGCAGCACCATAGATGAGCCTAGACATAATCACAGAACATGAGGTAATTCGGAAAGCAAAAGAAAAATATACTATGATATTACTTATAGGTATTATCTAACAACTGACACAAATGAACATATTTCCACAGAGAAAGAAACTCACAGAGTTAGAAGAAAAACTATGCTTATGTTTAATATAACAGTGAGCATACGTATAGAAATACATATTAAATACATATATCAAAAAGACCGACCATATAGAAATGGAGGTCTATGGAACACTCTAAATAATTTACATGAGAAGGTGATCTGTACATGTAGAAATATATGTAATATACAATTGAAAGAGAACGTGTACACCTAGGAAAAACAATATTCTAAAAATTAAAATAATGAACAAGAAGTAATGAGACATAAACTTCAGGGTCTTTTTCCTGGCACATTCCATTCTAATTTACAACCTAGAACACCACTTCCAGTAAGGCTCTGTTGCCCTAGTAACCAGATTTGGTAGAGGAGAAATGCTGCCGCCTTGTGGCCATTTCCAGCAAGAGCAGCTTTTAACCCACATCTAATGGTCACTTAACATTCACAAGGACTCAGGGCTGTAAAGGACACTTGCCCTAAAAATTTGTGCTGAAGTAGGGAATGGACAAAAAAATTCAAAACAGGCAAATGTTTCAAGAAGAGATTATGAAGAGTTAAGTTTTACTTACACTCTTCTTTTAAAAAAAGGAAAATGGATAAAGGCTCAACCTCAGGGTGTGTTAGACCCATGCAATCTAATCTACAAAAAGTATCAAATTACACCAGTCTACTGACCATCAGCAAAAATTTTACGAACAATAAATTCTGAAGGGGTTTTAGAGAAGTGTGTACCCTCTACCTGCTGGTGAGACGTAAAGGAGTAACAGCCAATATTGAGAAAAGAAAGGAGCTGTGTTTAAAAGTAAAAATGGAGGTACCATTCAATCCCCAGGCACACAATTGGACCTCTAACCTGAGAAGACAAGAATCGAGAAGACACAGGCTGCAAAAGATGCAGTGCAGCCTTATTCACAATAGCCAAGACAGTGAAGGAATCAAAATGTCCAACAACAGGTGAATGGATAAAGAAGAAGTGGTCCATGTACACAATGGAATATTAGCCATGGAAGACAATGAACCATTGCTCTTTGAGGCACCACATATGAGTCTGCAGATAATCATGAAAGATGAGGTAAGTTGGAAAGCAAAAGACCTGTATTCTATGATATCACTTATAGGCGTTATCTAATAACTGACACAAATGAACATATTTCCACAGAGAAAGACACTCACAGATTTAGAAAACAAACTATGCTCATCTAAAACGAAAGGTGGGGGGAATGGATAAATTAAGATTAGTGTTACTATATGTATACAAACACATATTATATATATATCTCAAAAAGACTGACCATATAGCAAGGAAAGTCTGCAGAACCTTCTCTAACATTTTACATGGGAAGAGGATCTGTAGTTGAATAGACATATATAATGTACAAATGAACCAGATTGTGTACACCTAGGACAAACAATATTCTAAGCTTTACCCCAATTAAAAAAAAATTTAAAACCAAGAAGAAATAATGAGACATAGACTTACGGGGTTTTCTCCATTCACATTCCAATGTAATTTACAACCTAGGAACACGACTTCCAGAAAGGCTCTGCTGCCCTACTACCCAGATTTGGGAATGGAGAAATGCTGCCTCCTTGAGGCCACTTCCCACAACAGGAGTTTAAAACCATTGCTAAAGGTCACTAAATATGCAACACACTTGCATTTCGGGAAATGAGACCTGCTCTCTAAAAAAAGTCTGAGGTGGAAAATCGACCAAAAAATTCAAAAGAGGACAACCTTCCAAGAAGACAATTTCAAGAGGTATATTGTACTCCCAATTGTTTCCTTTTTTTAACAGAAAAGAAAACGGCGGAGAAAAATGATGAGTTTTACGAATTTTCAAAGCCATGCAAACCCAAATTACAAAACCCTATCAGCTCACAGCAGCCAGTAGGGCCATTACCATAAATGCTGCAAACAATAAATGCTGAAGCGATTGAGGACAAATGTGTACACTCGATTCTAAGGGGGACGTGCTAAGTGCCACTAATGAAAACACAAAGAAGGTGCTTGGAAAGGGAAAAACGGTGCTACCAGTCAGTCAATCACAACCACTGCTAGGCCTATCACCTGAGAAAATGAGAATCAAAAAATCACAGACTGGCAATCCTGCACTTCAACAATATTTACCATAACCAACACTTGGAAGCAATGAAAATGTCCATCCACCGAGGAATGCACAAAGAAGAAGTGGTCCACGTACACAGTGGGAAATTACTCCAATAAAAAATAAAATTTAAAATTAAAAAGCCAACAAAAGCAAGGAGACATCAGCTTGTGTGGGTTTGTCTGGGCACAGTCCACTCTAATTTATAACCGAGAAACACCACAGGCCGCAAGGGCTTTTCCCTAGTTACCAGGGTGGGGAACATAGAAAGGCTGCCACCCTCAGGCAGTTACATGCAAAAGCAGCTTTAAAGCCTTTGCTAATGGTCATTTCATAGGAAGAAGTAATGCAGGTCTGTAAATAAAACCTGCCCTCAAACTGTCTTGAGGGAGGTAATGGCCAAAACATTTCAAAATGTGACACATACTGTAAGAGAACACTTTGAAGAACTAAGGGGTAATCACACCTTGAAAACTAAAAAGGACATGCCTTATAGCTCAATTTCAACGGATTATGAGGCACATGCGAATTCAACCACAAAGAGGTATCAGCTCACACTTGTCAGAATAACCATCAGCAAGAAAACTACAAACAATAACTGCTCAAGTTGTTGTGGAGAAATGCATACCCTCAACATCAAGGGGGACATAACTTGGAAAGGGCCACGAAGGAGAACAGAATGGAGGTGCCTTAAAAAGGTAAACATTGAGCTACCATATGATCCAGCAGGCCCACTCCTCGACCTATAATATAAGAAGAGAAAATAGGAAAGACACAGGAAGGCAAATCTGCATGGCACAGTATTACAATAGCCAAGATATGGAGGTAACCAAAAAGTCCACCAACAGATGGGTGGACAAAGAATCACTCCTCCATGTACAGATGGAATATTCGCTAGTGAAAAAAATGAAACAATGCCATTTGCAGCACCATAGATGAGTCTAGACGTAATCACGCCACCTGTAGTAAGTGAGAAAGCAAAAGACACATATCCTATCATATCACTTTTAGGAGTTACTTAAAAATTGATACCAATGAAGATATTTCCACAGAGAAAGGCAATCACAGATTCATTAAAAAACTTATGGTTCACCAAATAGAAAGGGATGAGGATTGGATACATTACCATTTTGGGGTTAACAGAGATATACAAACCATGTGAAATATATAATCACCAAAGACGTACGGAAGACCAGGAGAAGACTACTCAACATTGTGTCATAACCTACATGGGAAAAGGATGCGAGGAATAACAGATACACGTATATGAGTGAAAGAACCACATTTGCACACCTAGAAAAACAAACCATTGTAATCAAATTTGCTTGGATAAAAAATAAAATGTAAATTATAAACATGAACAAGAAGTAATGAGACATGAATATAAAGGGCTTTTTCCTGGCACATTCCATTCTAATTTACAACCTAAACACAACTTCCATTAAGGCTCTGTTTCTCCAGTTACCAAATTTGATAAAGGAGAAATGATGCCACCTTGTGGCCGTTTCCTGCAAGAGCAGATTTAAACTCACAGCTAATGGTCACTTAACATTCACAAGGCCTCAGGGCTGTAAAGGACACCTGCCCTAAAAAATTGTGCTGAAGGAGGGAATGGACAAAAAAATTCAAAACAGGCAAATGCTTCAAGAAGAGAGTATGAATAGTTACCTTTTACGCAGGCTCTTTTAAAAAAAAAAGGAAAATGGATAAAAGCTCAACCTCAGGGTGTGTTAGACCCATGCAATCTAATCTACAAAAAGTTTCAACTTACACCATTCGACTGACCATCAGCAAAATGTCTACAAGCAATAAATGCTAAAGGGGTTTTAGAGAACTCTGTACCCTCTACCTGCTGGTGAGACGTAAAGGGGTAACAGCCAATAATGAGAACAGAAAGGAGCTGTGGTTAAAAGAAAAAATGGAGGTACCATTCAATCCAGCAGGCGCACCATTGGACCTCTCACCTGAGAAAACAAGAATAGAGACAACACAGGCCGCAAAAGCTGCAGTACAGCCTTATTCACAATAGCCAAGACAGTGAAGCAATCAAAATGTCCAACAAGAGGTGAATGGATAAAGAAGAAGTGGTCCATGTACATAATGGAATAATAGCAATGGAAAACAATGAAACATTGCTCTCTGAGGCACCACAAATAAGTCTGGAGATAATCACAAAACATGAGGTGAGTCGGAAAGCAAAAGACCTATATTCTATGATATCACTTATAGGCGTTATCTAATAACTGACACAAATGAACATATTTCCACAGAGAAAGACACTCACTGACATAGAAAAAAAACTATGCTCACGTAAAAGGAAAGGTGTGGGGAATGGATAAATTAAGATTAGTGTTACTATTTGTATACAAACACATATTATATACATATCTCAAAAAGACCGACCATATAGCAAGGGAGGTGTGCGGAACCCTCTGTAACATTTTACATGGGAAGAGGATCTGTACTTGAATAGACATATATAATGTACAAATGAACCAGATTGTGTACACCTAGGATGAACAATATTCTAAGCTTTACCCCAATTAAAAAAAAATTTAAAACCAAGAAGAAATAATGAGACATACACTTATGGGGTTTCCCCTTGCACATTCCAATGTAATTTACAACCTAGGAACACGACTTCCAGAAAGGCTCTGCTGCCCAATTACCCAGACTGGGGAATGGAAAAATGCTGCCTGCTTGAGGCCACTTCCCACAAGAGCAGCTTTAAACCCATTGCTAAAGTTCACTAAATATTCACCAAACTTGCAGTTCGGTAAATGACACCTGCTCTCTAAAAAAATTCTGGGCTGGAAAATCGACCAAAAAATTAAACAGAGGGCAAGCATCCAAGAAGACAATTTCAAGAGTTATATTGTATTACCAAGTGTTTCATCTTTGTAACAGAAAAGAAAACGGCGGAGAAAAGTGATGAGTTGTATGAATTTTTAAAGACATGCAAACCCAAAGTACAAAAACCTATCAGCTCACACCAACCAGAAGGGCCATTAGCATAAATGCTGCAAACAATAAATGCTGGAGGGATTGTGGAGAAATGCGTAACCTCGATTCTAAAGGCGACGTGGTAAGAGCCACTAATGGAAACACAAAGAAGGTGCTTTGAAATGGGTAACACGGTGCTACCAGTCAATCAATCACACCCACTGCTGGGCCTATCACCTGAGAAAATGAGAATCAAAAATCCACAGGCTGGCAATCCTGCACTCCAACAATATTTACCATAGCCAACACTTGGAAGCAATGAAAATGTCCATCAACCAAGGAATGCACAAAGTAGAAGTGGTCCACGTGCACAGTGGGAAATTACTCCAATAAAAAATAAAAATTAACTTTAAAAATCCAACAAAAGTAAAGAGACATCAGCTTGTGTGGGATTGTCCGGGCACACTCCACTCTAATTTATAACCGAGAAACACCACAGACCGCAAAGGCTTTTCCCTTGTTACCAGGGTGGGGAACATAGAAAGGCTGCCACCCTCAGGCAGTTACCTGCAAAAGCAGCTTTAATGCCTGTGATAATGGTCATTTCATAGGAAGAAGTAATGCAGGACTGTAAATGAAACCTGCCCTCAAAATGTCTTGAGGGAAGTAATGGCCAAAACATTTCAAAATGTTACACATACTTTAAGAGAACACTTTGAAGAACTAAGGGGTAATCACAGCTTGAAAAATAAAAAGGACATGCCTTAAAGCTCAATTTCAACGGATTATGAGGCACATGCGAATTCAACCACAAAGAGGTATCAGCTCACACTTGTCAGAATAACCATTAGCAAGAAAACTACAAAAAATAACTGCTGAAGGTGTTGTGGAGAAATGTATACCTTCAACTTCAAGTGGGGCATAACTTGGAAAGGGCCACAAATAAGAACAGAATGGAGGTGCCTTTAAAAGGTGAACATTGAGCTACCATATGATCCAGGAGGCCCACTACTCGACGTATAAAATAAGAAGAGAAAATTGGAAAGACACAGGCAGGCAAATCTGCATGGCACAGTATTACAATAGCCAAGATATGGAAGTAACCAAAAAGTCCACGAACAGATTGGTGGACAAAGAAGAACTCCTCCATTTACAGATGGAATATTCGCTAGTGAAAAAAATGAAACAATGCCATTTGCAGCACCATAGATGAATCTAGACGTAATCACTCCACCTGTAGTAAGTAAGAAAGCAAAAGACACATATCCTATCATATCACATTTAGGAGTTACTTAAAAATTGATACCAAGGAAGATATTTCCACAGAGAAAGGCAATCACAGATTCATTAAAAAACTTATGGTTCACCAAATAGAAAGGGATGAGGATTGGATACATTACCATTTTGGGGTTAACAGAGATATACAAACCATGTGAAATATATAATCACCAAAGACGTACGGAAGACCAGGAGAAGACTACTCAACATTGTGTCATAACCTACATTGGAAAAGGATGCGAGGAATAACAGAGAGACGTATATGTGTGAAAGAACCACATTTGCACACCTAGAACAAACAAACCATTGTAATCAAATTTGCTTGGATAAAAAATAAAAAGTAAATTACAAATATGAACAAGAAGTAATGAGATATAAACTTGAAGGGCTTTTTCCTGGCACATTCCATTCTAATTTACAACCTACAACACCACTTCCATTAAGGCTTTGTTTTCCCAGTTACCAAATTTGGTACATGAGAAATGCTGCCAACTTGGGGCCATTTCCTGCAAGAGCAGATTTAAACTCACAGCTAATGGTCACTTAACATTCAGAAGGACTCAGGGCTGTAAAGGACACCTGCCCTAAAATCTGTGCTGAAGGAGGGAATGGACAAATAAATTCAAAACTGGAAAATGTTTCAAGAAGAGAGTATGAAGAGATAAGTTTTACTCACACACTTTAAAAAAAAAGGTAAATGGATAAAAGCTCAACCTCAGGGAGTGTTAGACCTATGCAATCTAATCTCCAAAAAGTTTCAACTTACACCAGTCGACTGACCATCAGCAAAAAGTCTACAAACAATAAATGCTGAAGGGGTTTTAGAGAACTGTGTGCCCTCTACCTGCTGGTGAGACGTAAAGGGGTAACAGCCAATAATGAGAAAAGAAAGGAGCTGTGTTTAAAAGTAAAAATGGAGGTACCATTCAATCCAGCAGGTGCACCATTGGACCTCTCAGCTGAGAAGAGAAGTATCGAAAAGACACAGGCCGCAAAAGCTGCAGTACAGCCTTATTCACAATAGCCAAGACATTGAAGCAATCAAAATGTCCTACGAGAGGTGAATGGAAAAAGAAGAAGTGGTCCATGTACACAATGGAATAATAGCCATGGAAAACAATGAACCATTGCTCTCTGAGGCACCACAAATGAGTCTGGAGATAATCACGAAACATGAGGTAAGTCAGAAAGCAAAAGACCTATATTCTATGATATCACTTATAGGCGTTATCTAATAACTGACACAAATGAACATATTTCCACAGAGAAAGACACTCACGGACTTAGAAAACAAACTATGCTCATCTAAAAGGAAAGGTGGGGGGAATGGATAAATTAAGATTAGTGTTACTATATGTATACGAACACATATTATATACATATCACAAAAAGACCGACCATATAGCAAGGGAGGTCTGCGGAACCCTCAGTAACATTTTACATGGGAAGAGCATCTGTACTTGAATAGACAAATATAATGTACAAATGAACCAGACTGTGTACACCTCGGACAAACAATATTCTAAGCTTTACCACAATTAAAAAAAAAATTAAAACCAAGAGGAAATAATGAGACATACACTTATGGGGGTTTCTACATGCACATTCCAAGGTAATTTACAACCTAGGAACACGACTTCCAGAAAGGCTCTGCTGCCCTAGTACCCAGATTGGGGAATGGAGAAATGCTGCCTGTTTGAGGCCACTTCCCACAAGAGCAGCTTTAAACCCATTGCTAAAGTTCACTAAATATTCACCAAACTTGCAGTTCGGTAAATGACACCTGCTCTCCAAAAAAATTCTGGGCTGGAAAATCGACCAAAAAATTAAACAGAGGGCAACCTTCCAAGAAGACAATTTCAAGAATTATATTGTATTCCCAATTGTTTCCTTTTTTTAACAGAAAAGAAAACGGCGGAGAAAAATGATGAGTTTTATGAATTTTCAAAGACATGCAAACCCAAATTACAAAAACCTATGAGCTCACACCAGCCAGAAGGGCCATTAGCATAAATGCTGCAAACAGTAAATGCTGGAGCGATTGTGGAGAAATGCGTACCGTCGATTCTAAGGGGGACATGGTAAGAGCCACTAAGGAAAACACAAAGAAGGTGCTTTGAAAAGGGTAACACGGTGATACCAGTCAATCAATCACACCCACTGCTGGGACTATCACCTGAGAAAATGAGAATCAAATAGTCACAGGATGGCAATCCTGCACTCCAACAATATTTACCATAGCCAACACTTGGAAGCAATGAAAATGTCCATCAACCAAGGAATGCACAAAGTAGAAGTGGTCCACGTACACAGTGGGAAATTACCCCAATAAAAAATAAAAATTAAATTTAAAAATCCAACAAAAGTAAAGAGACATCAGCTTGTGTGGGATTGTCCGGGCACACTCCACTCTAATTTATAACCGAGAAACACCACAGGCCGCAAGGGCTTTTCCCTAGTTACCAGGGTGGGGAACATAGAAAGGCTGCCACCCTCAGGCAGTTACCTGCAAAAGCAGCTTTAAAGCCTTTGCTAATGGTCATTTCATAGGAAGAAGTAATGCAGGACTGTAAATGAAACCTGCCCTCAAACTGTCTTGAGGGAGGTAATGGCCAAAACATTTCAAAATGTGACACATACTTTAAGAGAACACTTTGAAGAACTAAGGGGTAATCACACCTTGAAAACTAAAAAGGACATGCCTTATAGCTCAATTTCAACGGATTATGAGGCACATGCGAATTCAACCACAAAGAGGTATCAGCTCACACTTGTCAGAATAACCATGAGCAAGAAAACTACAAACAATAACTGCTCAAGGTGTTGTGGAGAAATGCATACCCTCAACATCAAGGGGGACATAACTTGGAAAGGGCCACGAATGAGAACAGAATGGAGGTGCCTTAAAAAGGTCAACATTGAGCTACCATATGATCCAGCAGGCCCACTCCTCGACCTATAATCTAAGAAGAGAGAATTGGAAAGACACAGGCAGGCAAATCTGCATTGCACAGTATTACAATACCCAGATATGGAGGTAACCAAAAAGTCCACCAACAGATGGGTGGACAAAGAAGAACTCCTCCATGTACAGATGGAATATTCGCTAGTGAAAAAAATGAAACAATGCCATTTGCAGCACCACAGATGAGTCTAGACGTAATCACGCCACCTCTAGTAAGTGAGAAAGCAAAAGACACATATCCTATCATATCACTTTTAGGAGTTACTTAAAAATTGATACCAATGAAGATATTTCCACAGAGAAAGGCAATCACAGATTCATTAAAAAACTTATGGTTCACCAAATAGAAAGGGATGAGGATTGGATACATTACCATTTTGGGGTTAAAAGAGATATACAAACCATGTGAAATATATAATCACCAAAGACGTACGGAAGACCAGGAGAAGACTACTCAACATTGTGTCATAACCTACATGGGAAAAGGATGCGAGGAATAACAGATACACGTATATGTGTGAAAGAACCACATTTGCACACCTAGAACAAACAAACCATTGTAATCAAATTTGCTTGGATAAAAAATAAAAAGTAAATTATAAATATGAACAAGAAGTAATGAGACATGAACATAAAGGGCTTTTTCCTGGCACATTCCATTCTAATTTACAACCTAGAACACCACTTCCATTAAGGCTCTGTTTCTCCAGTTACCAAATTTGGTAAAGGAGAAATGATGCCACCTTGTGGCCGTTTCCTGCAAGAGCAGATTTAAAATCACAGCTAATGGTCACTTAACATTCACAAGGACTCAGGGCTGTAAAGGACACCTGCCCTAAAAAATTGTGCTGAAGGAGGGAATGGACAAAAAAATTCAAAACAGGCAATTGTTTCAAGAAGAGAGTATGAATAGTTACCTTTTACTCACGCTCTTTAAAAAAAAAAAGGAAAATGGATAAAAGCTCAACCTCAGGGAGTGTTAGACCCATGCAATCTAATCTACAAAAACTTTCAACTTACACCATTCGACTGACCATCAGCAAAATGTCTACAAACAATAAATGCTGAAAGGGCTTTAGGGAACTCATTACCCTCTACCTGCTGGTGAGACGTAAAGGGGTAACAGCCAATAATGAGAACAGAAAGGAGCTGTGTTTAAAAGTAAAAATGGAGGTACCATTCAATCCAGCAGGCGCACCATTGGACCTCTCACCTGAGAAGACAAGAATCGAGACAACACAGGCCGCAAAAGCTGCAGTACAACCTTATTCACAATAACCAAGACAGTGAAGCAATCAAAATGTCCAACAACAGGTGAATGGATAAAGAAGAAGTGGTCCATGTACACAATGGAATATTAGCCATGGAAAACAATGAACCATTGCTCTTTGAGGCACCACAAATGAGTTTGGAGATACTCACGAAACATGAGCTAAGTTCGAAAGCAAAAGACCTATATTCTATGATATCACTTATAGGCGTTATCTAATAACTGACACAAATGAACATATTTCCACAGAGAAAGACACTCACTGACTTAGAAAACAAACTATGCTCATGTAAAAGGAGAGGTGTTGGGAATGGATAAATTAAGATTAGTGTTACTATATGTATACAAACACATATTACATACATATCTCAAAAAGACCGACCATATAGCAAGGGAGGTGTGCGGAACCCTCTGTAACATTTTACATGGGAAGAGGATCTGTACTTGAATAGACATATATAAGGTACAAATGAACCAGATTGTGTACACCTAGGACGAACAATATTCTAAGCTTTACCCCAATTAAAAAAAAATTTAAAACCAAGAAGAAATAATGAGACATAAACTTATGGGGGTTTCTCCATGCACATTCCAATGTAATTTACAACCTAGGAACACGACTTCCAGAAAGGCTCTGCTGCCCTAGTACCCAGATTGGGGAATGGAGAAATGCTGCCTGTTTGAGGCCACTTCCCACAAGAGCAGCTTTAAACCCATTGCTAAAGTTCACTAAATATTCACCAAACTTGCAGTTCGGTAAATGACACCTGCTCTCCAAAAAAATTCTGGGCTGGAAAATCGACCAAAAAATTAAACAGAGGGCAACCTTCCAAGAAGACAATTTCAAGAATTATATTGTATTCCCAATTGTTTCCTTTTTTTAACAGAAAAGAAAACGGCGGAGAAAAATGATGAGTTTTATGAATTTTCAAAGACATGCAAACCCAAATTACAAAAACCGATGAGCTCACACCAGCCAGAAGGGCCATTAGCATAAATGCTGCAAACAGTAAATGCTGGAGCGATTGTGGAGAAATGCGTACCCTCGATTCTAAGGGGGACGTGGTAAGAGCCACTAAGGAAAACACAAAGAAGGTGCTTTGAAAAGGGTAACACGGTGATACCAGTCAATCAATCACACCCACTGCTGGGACTATCACCTGAGAAAATGAGAATCAAATAGTCACAGGATGGCAATCCTGCACTCCAACAATATTTACCATAGCCAACACTTGGAAGCAATGAAAATGTCCATCAACCAAGGAATGCACAAAGTAGAAGTGGTCCACGTACACAGTGGGAAATTACCCCAATAAAAAATAAAAATTAAATTTAAAAATCCAACAAAAGTAAAGAGACATCAGCTTGTGTGGGATTGTCCGGGCACACTCCACTCTAATTTATAACCGAGAAACACCACAGGCCGCAAGGGCTTTTCCCTAGTTACCAGGGTGGGGAACATAGAAAGGCTGCCACCCTCAGGCAGTTACCTGCAAAAGCAGCTTTAAAGCCTTTGCTAATGGTCATTTCATAGGAAGAAGTAATGCAGGACTGTAAATGAAACCTGCCCTCAAACTGTCTTGAGGGAGGTAATGGCCAAAACATTTCAAAATGTGACACATACTTTAAGAGAACACTTTGAAGAACTAAGGGGTAATCACACCTTGAAAACTAAAAAGGACATGCCTTATAGCTCAATTTCAACGGATTATGAGGCACATGCGAATTCAACCACAAAGAGGTATCAGCTCACACTTGTCAGAATAACCATGAGCAAGAAAACTACAAACAATAACTGCTCAAGGTGTTGTGGAGAAATGCATACCCTCAACATCAAGGGGGACATAACTTGGAAAGGGCCACGAATGAGAACAGAATGGAGGTGCCTTAAAAAGGTCAACATTGAGCTACCATATGATCCAGCAGGCCCACTCCTCGACCTATAATCTAAGAAGAGAGAATTGGAAAGACACAGGCAGGCAAATCTGCATTGCACAGTATTACAATACCCAGATATGGAGGTAACCAAAAAGTCCACCAACAGATGGGTGGACAAAGAAGAACTCCTCCATGTACAGATGGAATATTCGCTAGTGAAAAAAATGAAACAATGCCATTTGCAGCACCACAGATGAGTCTAGACGTAATCACGCCACCTC
The DNA here is from genome assembly GCF_965194825.1 of Balaenoptera physalus. NCBI lineage: Eukaryota > Metazoa > Chordata > Mammalia > Artiodactyla > Balaenopteridae > Balaenoptera > Balaenoptera physalus. The sequence continues at coordinate 40,192 of NW_028126329.1, forward strand.
TAGTAAGTGAGAAAGCAAAAGACACATATCCTATCATATCACTTTTAGGAGTTACTTAAAAATTGATACCAATGAAGATATTTCCACAGAGAAAGGCAATCACAGATTCATTAAAAAACTTATGGTTCACCAAATAGAAAGGGATGAGGATTGGATACATTACCATTTTGGGGTTAAAAGAGATATACAAACCATGTGAAATATATAATCACCAAAGACGTACGGAAGACCAGGAGAAGACTACTCAACATTGTGTCATAACCTACATGGGAAAAGGATGCGAGGAATAACAGATACACGTATATGTGTGAAAGAACCACATTTGCACACCTAGAACAAACAAACCATTGTAATCAAATTTGCTTGGATAAAAAATAAAAAGTAAATTATAAATATGAACAAGAAGTAATGAGACATGAACATAAAGGGCTTTTTCCTGGCACATTCCATTCTAATTTACAACCTAGAACACCACTTCCATTAAGGCTCTGTTTCTCCAGTTACCAAATTTGGTAAAGGAGAAATGATGCCACCTTGTGGCCGTTTCCTGCAAGAGCAGATTTAAAATCACAGCTAATGGTCACTTAACATTCACAAGGACTCAGGGCTGTAAAGGACACCTGCCCTAAAAAATTGTGCTGAAGGAGGGAATGGACAAAAAAATTCAAAACAGGCAATTGTTTCAAGAAGAGAGTATGAATAGTTACCTTTTACTCACGCTCTTTAAAAAAAAAAAGGAAAATGGATAAAAGCTCAACCTCAGGGAGTGTTAGACCCATGCAATCTAATCTACAAAAACTTTCAACTTACACCATTCGACTGACCATCAGCAAAATGTCTACAAACAATAAATGCTGAAAGGGCTTTAGGGAACTCATTACCCTCTACCTGCTGGTGAGACGTAAAGGGGTAACAGCCAATAATGAGAACAGAAAGGAGCTGTGTTTAAAAGTAAAAATGGAGGTACCATTCAATCCAGCAGGCGCACCATTGGACCTCTCACCTGAGAAGACAAGAATCGAGACAACACAGGCCGCAAAAGCTGCAGTACAACCTTATTCACAATAACCAAGACAGTGAAGCAATCAAAATGTCCAACAACAGGTGAATGGATAAAGAAGAAGTGGTCCATGTACACAATGGAATATTAGCCATGGAAAACAATGAACCATTGCTCTTTGAGGCACCACAAATGAGTTTGGAGATACTCACGAAACATGAGCTAAGTTCGAAAGCAAAAGACCTATATTCTATGATATCACTTATAGGCGTTATCTAATAACTGACACAAATGAACATATTTCCACAGAGAAAGACACTCACTGACTTAGAAAACAAACTATGCTCATGTAAAAGGAGAGGTGTTGGGAATGGATAAATTAAGATTAGTGTTACTATATGTATACAAACACATATTACATACATATCTCAAAAAGACCGACCATATAGCAAGGGAGGTGTGCGGAACCCTCTGTAACATTTTACATGGGAAGAGGATCTGTACTTGAATAGACATATATAAGGTACAAATGAACCAGATTGTGTACACCTAGGACGAACAATATTCTAAGCTTTACCCCAATTAAAAAAAAATTTAAAACCAAGAAGAAATAATGAGACATAAACTTATGGGGGTTTCTCCATGCACATTCCAATGTAATTTACAACCTAGGAACACGACTTCCAGAAAGGCTCTGCTGCCCTAGTACCCAGATTGGGGAATGGAGAAATGCTGCCTGTTTGAGGCCACTTCCCACAAGAGCAGCTTTAAACCCATTGCTAAAGTTCACTAAATATTCACCAAACTTGCAGTTCGGTAAATGACACCTGCTCTCCAAAAAAATTCTGGGCTGGAAAATCGACCAAAAAATTAAACAGAGGGCAACCTTCCAAGAAGACAATTTCAAGAATTATATTGTATTCCCAATTGTTTCCTTTTTTTAACAGAAAAGAAAACGGCGGAGAAAAATGATGAGTTTTATGAATTTTCAAAGACATGCAAACCCAAATTACAAAAACCGATGAGCTCACACCAGCCAGAAGGGCCATTAGCATAAATGCTGCAAACAAACAGTAAATGCTGGAGCGATTGTGGAGAAATGCGTACCCTCGATTCTAAGGGGGACGTGGTAAGAGCCACTAAGGAAAACACAAAGAAGGTGCTTTGAAAAGGGTAACACGGTGCTACCAGTCAATCAATCACACCCACTGCTGGGACTATCACCTGAGAAAATGAGAATCAAAAAGTCACAGGATGGCAATCCTGCACTCCAACAATATTTACGATAGCCAACACTTGGAAGCAATGAAAATGTCCATCAACCAAGGAATGCACAAAGTAGAAGTGGTCCACGTACACAGTGGGAAATTACTCCAATAAAAAATAAAAATTAAATTTAAAAATCCAACAAAAGTAAAGAGACATCAGCTTGTGTGGGATTGTCCGGGCACACTCCACTCTAATTTATAACCGAGAAACACCACAGGCCGCAAGGGCTTTTCCCTAGTTACCAGGGTGGGGAACATAGAAAGGCTGCCACCCTCAGGCAGTTACCTGCAAAAGCAGCTTTAAAGCCTTTGCTAATGGTCATTTCATAGGAAGAAGTAATGCAGGACTGTAAATGAAACCTGCCCTCAAACTGTCTTGAGGGAGGTAATGGCCAAAACATTTCAAAATGTGACACATACTTTAAGAGAACACTTTGAAGAACTAAGGGGTAATCACACCTTGAAAACTAAAAAGGACATGCCTTATAGCTCAATTTCAACGGATTATGAGGCACATGCGAATTCAACCACAAAGAGGTATCAGCTCACACTTGTCAGAATAACCATGAGCAAGAAAACTACAAACAATAACTGCTCAAGGTGTTGTGGAGAAATGCATACCCTCAACATCAAGGGGGACATAACTTGGAAAGGGCCACGAATGAGAACAGAATGGAGGTGCCTTAAAAAGGTCAACATTGAGCTACCATATGATCCAGCAGGCCCACTCCTCGACCTATAATCTAAGAAGAGAGAATTGGAAAGACACAGGCAGGCAAATCTGCATTGCACAGTATTACAATACCCAGATATGGAGGTAACCAAAAAGTCCACCAACAGATGGGTGGACAAAGAAGAACTCCTCCATGTACAGATGGAATATTCGCTAGTGAAAAAAATGAAACAATGCCATTTGCAGCACCACAGATGAGTCTAGACGTAATCACGCCACCTGTAGTAAGTGAGAAAGCAAAAGACACATATCCTATCATATCACTTTTAGGAGTTACTTAAAAATTGATACCAATGAAGATATTTCCACAGAGAAAGGCAATCACAGATTCATTAAAAAACTTATGGTTCACCAAATAGAAAGGGATGAGGATTGGATACATTACCATTTTGGGGTTAACAGAGATATACAAACCATGTGAAATATATAATCACCAAAGACGTACGGAAGACCAGGAGAAGACTACTCAACATTGTGTCATAACCTACATTGGAAAAGGATGCGAGGAATAACAGAGAGACGTATATGTGTGAAAGAACCACATTTGCACACCTAGAACAAACAAACCATTGTAATCAAATTTGCTTGGATAAAAAATAAAAAGTAAATTACAAATATGAACAAGAAGTAATGAGATATAAACTTGAAGGGCTTTTTCCTGGCACATTCCATTCTAATTTACAACCTACAACACCACTTCCATTAAGGCTTTGTTTTCCCAGTTACCAAATTTGGTACATGAGAAATGCTGCCAACTTGGGGCCATTTCCTGCAAGAGCAGATTTAAACTCACAGCTAATGGTCACTTAACATTCAGAAGGACTCAGGGCTGTAAAGGACACCTGCCCTAAAATCTGTGCTGAAGGAGGGAATGGACAAATAAATTCAAAACTGGAAAATGTTTCAAGAAGAGAGTATGAAGAGATAAGTTTTACTCACACACTTTAAAAAAAAAGGTAAATGGATAAAAGCTCAACCTCAGGGAGTGTTAGACCTATGCAATCTAATCTACAAAACGTTTCAACTTACACCAGTCGACTGACCATCAGCAAAAAGTCTACAAACAATAAATGCTGAAGGGGTTTTAGAGAACTGTGTACCCTCTACCTGCTGGTGAGACGTAAAGGGGTAACAGCCAATAATGAGAAAAGAAAGGAGCTGTGTTTAAAAGTAAAAATGGAGGTACCATTCAATCCAGCAGGTGCACCATTGGACCTCTCAGCTGAGAAGAGAAGTATCGAAAAGACACAGGCCGCAAAAGCTGCAGTACAGCCTTATTCACAATAGCCAAGACATTGAAGCAATCAAAATGTCCTACGAGAGGTGAATGGAAAAAGAAGAAGTGGTCCATGTACACAATGGAATAATAGCCATGGAAAACAATGAACCATTGCTCTCTGAGGCACCACAAATGAGTCTGGAGATAATCACGAAACATGAGGTAAGTCAGAAAGCAAAAGACCTATATTCTATGATATCACTTATAGGCGTTATCTAATAACTGACACAAATGAACATATTTCCACAGAGAAAGACACTCACGGACTTAGAAAACAAACTATGCTCATCTAAAAGGAAAGGTGGGGGGAATGGATAAATTAAGATTAGTGTTACTATATGTATACGAACACATATTATATACATATCACAAAAAGACCGACCATATAGCAAGGGAGGTCTGCGGAACCCTCAGTAACATTTTACATGGGAAGAGCATCTGTACTTGAATAGACAAATATAATGTACAAATGAACCAGACTGTGTACACCTCGGACAAACAATATTCTAAGCTTTACCACAATTAAAAAAAAAATTAAAACCAAGAGGAAATAATGAGACATACACTTATGGGGGTTTCTACATGCACATTCCAAGGTAATTTACAACCTAGGAACACGACTTCCAGAAAGGCTCTGCTGCCCTAGTACCCAGATTGGGGAATGGAGAAATGCTGCCTGTTTGAGGCCACGTCCCACAAGAGCAGCTTTAAACCCATTGCTAAAGTTCACTAAATATTCACCAAACTTGCAGTTCGGTAAATGACACCTGCTCTCCAAAAAAATTCTGGGCTGGAAAATCGACCAAAAAATTAAACAGAGGGCAACCTTCCAAGAAGACAATTTCAAGAATTATATTGTATTCCCAATTGTTTCCTTTTTTTAACAGAAAAGAAAACGGCGGAGAAAAATGATGAGTTTTATGAATTTTCAAAGACATGCAAACCCAAATTACAAAAACCTATGAGCTCACACCAGCCAGAAGGGCCATTAGCATAAATGCTGCAAACAGTAAATGCTGGAGCGATTGTGGAGAAATGCGTACCGTCGATTCTAAGGGGGACATGGTAAGAGCCACTAAGGAAAACACAAAGAAGGTGCTTTGAAAAGGGTAACACGGTGATACCAGTCAATCAATCACACCCACTGCTGGGACTATCACCTGAGAAAATGAGAATCAAATAGTCACAGGATGGCAATCCTGCACTCCAACAATATTTACCATAGCCAACACTTGGAAGCAATGAAAATGTCCATCAACCAAGGAATGCACAAAGTAGAAGTGGTCCACGTACACAGTGGGAAATTACCCCAATAAAAAATAAAAATTAAATTTAAAAATCCAACAAAAGTAAAGAGACATCAGCTTGTGTGGGATTGTCCGGGCACACTCCACTCTAATTTATAACCGAGAAACACCACAGGCCGCAAGGGCTTTTCCCTAGTTACCAGGGTGGGGAACATAGAAAGGCTGCCACCCTCAGGCAGTTACCTGCAAAAGCAGCTTTAAAGCCTTTGCTAATGGTCATTTCATAGGAAGAAGTAATGCAGGACTGTAAATGAAACCTGCCCTCAAACTGTCTTGAGGGAGGTAATGGCCAAAACATTTCAAAATGTGACACATACTTTAAGAGAACACTTTGAAGAACTAAGGGGTAATCACACCTTGAAAACTAAAAAGGACATGCCTTATAGCTCAATTTCAACGGATTATGAGGCACATGCGAATTCAACCACAAAGAGGTATCAGCTCACACTTGTCAGAATAACCATGAGCAAGAAAACTACAAACAATAACTGCTCAAGGTGTTGTGGAGAAATGCATACCCTCAACATCAAGGGGGACATAACTTGGAAAGGGCCACGAATGAGAACAGAATGGAGGTGCCTTAAAAAGGTAAACATTGAGCTACCATATGATCCAGCAGGCCCACTCCTCGACCTATAATCTAAGAAGAGAGAATTGGAAAGACACAGGCAGGCAAATCTGCATTGCACAGTATTACAATACCCAGATATGGAGGTAACCAAAAAGTCCACCAACAGATGGGTGGACAAAGAAGAACTCCTCCATGTACAGATGGAATATTCGCTAGTGAAAAAAATGAAACAATGCCATTTGCAGCACCACAGATGAGTCTAGACGTAATCACGCCACCTCTAGTAAGTGAGAAAGCAAAAGACACATATCCTATCATATCACTTTTAGGAGTTACTTAAAAATTGATACCAATGAAGATATTTCCACAGAGAAAGGCAATCACAGATTCATTAAAAAACTTATGGTTCACCAAATAGAAAGGGATGAGGATTGGATACATTACCATTTTGGGGTTAAAAGAGATATACAAACCATGTGAAATATATAATCACCAAAGACGTACGGAAGACCAGGAGAAGACTACTCAACATTGTGTCATAACCTACATGGGAAAAGGATGCGAGGAATAACAGATACACGTATATGTGTGAAAGAACCACATTTGCACACCTAGAACAAACAAACCATTGTAATCAAATTTGCTTGGATAAAAAATAAAAAGTAAATTATAAATATGAACAAGAAGTAATGAGACATGAACATAAAGGGCTTTTTCCTGGCACATTCCATTCTAATTTACAACCTAGAACACCACTTCCATTAAGGCTCTGTTTCTCCAGTTACCAAATTTGGTAAAGGAGAAATGATGCCACCTTGTGGCCGTTTCCTGCAAGAGCAGATTTAAAATCACAGCTAATGGTCACTTAACATTCACAAGGACTCAGGGCTGTAAAGGACACCTGCCCTAAAAAATTGTGCTGAAGGAGGGAATGGACAAAAAAATTCAAAACAGGCAATTGTTTCAAGAAGAGAGTATGAATAGTTACCTTTTACTCACGCTCTTTAAAAAAAAAAAGGAAAATGGATAAAAGCTCAACCTCAGGGAGTGTTAGACCCATGCAATCTAATCTACAAAAACTTTCAACTTACACCATTCGACTGACCATCAGCAAAATGTCTACAAACAATAAATGCTGAAAGGGCTTTAGGGAACTCATTACCCTCTACCTGCTGGTGAGACGTAAAGGGGTAACAGCCAATAATGAGAACAGAAAGGAGCTGTGTTTAAAAGTAAAAATGGAGGTACCATTCAATCCAGCAGGCGCACCATTGGACCTCTCACCTGAGAAGACAAGAATCGAGACAACACAGGCCGCAAAAGCTGCAGTACAACCTTATTCACAATAACCAAGACAGTGAAGCAATCAAAATGTCCAACAACAGGTGAATGGATAAAGAAGAAGTGGTCCATGTACACAATGGAATATTAGCCATGGAAAACAATGAACCATTGCTCTTTGAGGCACCACAAATGAGTTTGGAGATAGTCACGAAACATGAGCTAAGTCCGAAAGCAAAAGACCTATATTCTATGATATCACTTATAGGCGTTATCTAATAACTGACACAAATGAACATATTTCCACAGAGAAAGACACTCACTGACTTAGAAAACAAACTATGCTCATGTAAAAGGAGAGGTGTGGGGAATGGATAAATTAAGATTAGTGTTACTATATGTATACAAACACATATTACATACATATCTCAAAAAGACCGACCATATAGCAAGGGAGGTGTGCGGAACCCTCTGTAACATTTTACATGGGAAGAGGATCTGTACTTGAATAGACATATATAAGGTACAAATGAACCAGATTGTGTACACCTAGGACGAACAATATTCTAAGCTTTACCCCAATTAAAAAAAAATTTAAAACCAAGAAGAAATAATGAGACATAAACTTATGGGGGTTTCTCCATGCACATTCCAATGTAATTTACAACCTAGGAACACGACTTCCAGAAAGGCTCTGCTGCCCTAGTACCCAGATTGGGGAATGGAGAAATGCTGCCTGTTTGAGGCCACTTCCCACAAGAGCAGCTTTAAACCCATTGCTAAAGTTCACTAAATATTCACCAAACTTGCAGTTCGGTAAATGACACCTGCTCTCCAAAAAAATTCTGGGCTGGAAAATCGACCAAAAAATTAAACAGAGGGCAACCTTCCAAGAAGACAATTTCAAGAATTATATTGTATTCCCAATTGTTTCCTTTTTTTAACAGAAAAGAAAACGGCGGAGAAAAATGATGTGTTTTATGAATTTTCAAAGACATGCAAACCCAAATTACAAAAACCGATGAGCTCACACCAGCCAGAAGGGCCATTAGCATAAATGCTGCAAACAAACAGTAAATGCTGGAGCGATTGTGGAGAAATGCGTACCCTCGATTCTAAGGGGGACGTGGTAAGAGCCACTAAGGAAAACACAAAGAAGGTGCTTTGAAAAGGGTAACACGGTGCTACCAGTCAATCAATCACACCCACTGCTGGGACTATCACCTGAGAAAATGAGAATCAAAAAGTCACAGGATGGCAATCCTGCACTCCAACAATATTTACGATAGCCAACACTTGGAAGCAATGAAAATGTCCATCAACCAAGGAATGCACAAAGTAGAAGTGGTCCACGTACACAGTGGGAAATTACTCCAATAAAAAATAAAAATTAAATTTAAAAATCCAACAAAAGTAAAGAGACATCAGCTTGTGTGGGATTGTCCGGGCACACTCCACTCTAATTTATAACCGAGAAACACCACAGGCCGCAAGGGCTTTTCCCTAGTTACCAGGGTGGGGAACATAGAAAGGCTGCCACCCTCAGGCAGTTACCTGCAAAAGCAGCTTTAAAGCCTTTGCTAATGGTCATTTCATAGGAAGAAGTAATGCAGGACTGTAAATGAAACCTGCCCTCAAACTGTCTTGAGGGAGGTAATGGCCAAAACATTTCAAAATGTGACACATACTTTAAGAGAACACTTTGAAGAACTAAGGGGTAATCACACCTTGAAAACTAAAAAGGACATGCCTTATAGCTCAATTTCAACGGATTATGAGGCACATGCGAATTCAACCACAAAGAGGTATCAGCTCACACTTGTCAGAATAACCATGAGCAAGAAAACTACAAACAATAACTGCTCAAGGTGTTGTGGAGAAATGCATACCCTCAACATCAAGGGGGACATAACTTGGAAAGGGCCACGAATGAGAACAGAATGGAGGTGCCTTAAAAAGGTCAACATTGAGCTACCATATGATCCAGCAGGCCCACTGCTCGACCTATAATCTAAGAAGAGAGAATTGGAAAGACACAGGCAGGCAAATCTGCATTGCACAGTATTACAATACCCAGATATGGAGGTAACCAAAAAGTCCACCAACAGATGGGTGGACAAAGAAGAACTCCTCCATGTACAGATGGAATATTCGCTAGTGAAAAAAATGAAACAATGCCATTTGCAGCACCACAGATGAGTCTAGACGTAATCACGCCACCTGTAGTAAGTGAGAAAGCAAAAGACACATATCCTATCATATCACTTTTAGGAGTTACTTAAAAATTGATACCAAGGTAGATATTTCCACAGAGAAAGGCAATCACAGATTCATTAAAAAACTTATGGTTCACCAAATAGAAAGGGATGAGGATTGGATACATTACCATTTTGGGGTTAAAAGAGATATACAAACCATGTGAAATATATAATCACCAAAGACGTACGGAAGACCAGGAGAAGACTACTCAACATTGTGTCATAACCTACATGGGAAAAGGATGCGAGGAATAACAGATACACGTATATGTGTGAAAGAACCACATTTGCACACCTAGAACAAACAAACCATTGTAATCAAATTTGCTTGGATAAAAAATAAAAAGTAAATTATAAATATGAACAAGAAGTAATGAGACATGAACATAAAGGGCTTTTTCCTGGCACATTCCATTCTAATTTACAACCTAGAACACCACTTCCATTAAGGCTCTGTTTCTCCAGTTACCAAATTTGGTAAAGGAGAAATGATGCCACCTTGTGGCCGTTTCCTGCAAGAGCAGATTTAAAATCACAGCTAATGGTCACTTAACATTCACAAGGACTCAGGGCTGTAAAGGACACCTGCCCTAAAAAATTGTGCTGAAGGAGGGAATGGACAAAAAAATTCAAAACAGGCAATTGTTTCAAGAAGAGAGTATGAATAGTTACCTTTTACTCACGCTCTTTAAAAAAAAAAAGGAAAATGGATAAAAGCTCAACCTCAGGGAGTGTTAGACCCATGCAATCTAATCTACAAAAACTTTCAACTTACACCATTCGACTGACCATCAGCAAAATGTCTACAAACAATAAATGCTGAAAGGGCTTTAGGGAACTCATTACCCTCTACCTGCTGGTGAGACGTAAAGGGGTAACAGCCAATAATGAGAACAGAAAGGAGCTGTGTTTAAAAGTAAAAATGGAGGTACCATTCAATCCAGCAGGCGCACCATTGGACCTCTCACCTGAGAAGACAAGAATCGAGACAACACAGGCCGCAAAAGCTGCAGTACAACCTTATTCACAATAACCAAGACAGTGAAGCAATCAAAATGTCCAACAACAGGTGAATGGATAAAGAAGAAGTGGTCCATGTACACAATGGAATATTAGCCATGGAAAACAATGAACCATTGCTCTTTGAGGCACCACAAATGAGTTTGGAGATAGTCACGAAACATGAGCTAAGTCCGAAAGCAAAAGACCTATATTCTATGATATCACTTATAGGCGTTATCTAATAACTGACACAAATGAACATATTTCCACAGAGAAAGACACTCACTGACTTAGAAAACAAACTATGCTCATGTAAAAGGAGAGGTGTGGGGAATGGATAAATTAAGATTAGTGTTACTATATGTATACAAACACATATTACATACATATCTCAAAAAGACCGACCATATAGCAAGGGAGGTGTGCGGAACCCTCTGTAACATTTTACATGGGAAGAGGATCTGTACTTGAATAGACATATATAAGGTACAAATGAACCAGATTGTGTACACCTAGGACGAACAATATTCTAAGCTTTACCCCAATTAAAAAAAAATTTAAAACCAAGAAGAAATAATGAGACATAAACTTATGGGGGTTTCTCCATGCACATTCCAATGTAATTTACAACCTAGGAACACGACTTCCAGAAAGGCTCTGCTGCCCTAGTACCCAGATTGGGGAATGGAGAAATGCTGCCTGTTTGAGGCCACTTCCCACAAGAGCAGCTTTAAACCCATTGCTAAAGTTCACTAAATATTCACCAAACTTGCAGTTCGGTAAATGACACCTGCTCTCCAAAAAAATTCTGGGCTGGAAAATCGACCAAAAAATTAAACAGAGGGCAACCTTCCAAGAAGACAATTTCAAGAATTATATTGTATTCCCAATTGTTTCCTTTTTTTAACAGAAAAGAAAACGGCGGAGAAAAATGATGTGTTTTATGAATTTTCAAAGACATGCAAACCCAAATTACAAAAACCGATGAGCTCACACCAGCCAGAAGGGCCATTAGCATAAATGCTGCAAACAAACAGTAAATGCTGGAGCGATTGTGGAGAAATGCGTACCCTCGATTCTAAGGGGGACGTGGTAAGAGCCACTAAGGAAAACACAAAGAAGGTGCTTTGAAAAGGGTAACACGGTGCTACCAGTCAATCAATCACACCCACTGCTGGGACTATCACCTGAGAAAATGAGAATCAAAAAGTCACAGGATGGCAATCCTGCACTCCAACAATATTTACGATAGCCAACACTTGGAAGCAATGAAAATGTCCATCAACCAAGGAATGCACAAAGTAGAAGTGGTCCACGTACACAGTGGGAAATTACTCCAATAAAAAATAAAAATTAAATTTAAAAATCCAACAAAAGTAAAGAGACATCAGCTTGTGTGGGATTATCCGGGCACACTCCACTCTAATTTATAACCGAGAAACACCACAGGCCGCAAGGGCTTTTCCCTAGTTACCAGGGTGGGGAACATAGAAAGGCTGCCACCCTCAGGCAGTTACCTGCAAAAGCAGCTTTAAAGCCTTTGCTAATGGTCATTTCATAGGAAGAAGTAATGCAGGACTGTAAATGAAACCTGCCCTCAAACTGTCTTGAGGGAGGTAATGGCCAAAACATTTCAAAATGTGACACATACTTTAAGAGAACACTTTGAAGAACTAAGGGGTAATCACACCTTGAAAACTAAAAAGGACATGCCTTATAGCTCAATTTCAACGGATTATGAGGCACATGCGAATTCAACCACAAAGAGGTATCAGCTCACACTTGTCAGAATAACCATGAGCAAGAAAACTACAAACAATAACTGCTCAAGGTGTTGTGGAGAAATGCATACCCTCAACATCAAGGGGGACATAACTTGGAAAGGGCCACGAATGAGAACAGAATGGAGGTGCCTTAAAAAGGTCAACATTGAGCTACCATATGATCCAGCAGGCCCACTCCTCGACCTATAATCTAAGAAGAGAGAATTGGAAAGACACAGGCAGGCAAATCTGCATTGCACAGTATTACAATACCCAGATATGGAGGTAACCAAAAAGTCCACCAACAGATGGGTGGACAAAGAAGAACTCCTCCATGTACAGATGGAATATTCGCTAGTGAAAAAAATGAAACAATGCCATTTGCAGCACCACAGATGAGTCTAGACGTAATCACGCCACCTGTAGTAAGTGAGAAAGCAAAAGACACATATCCTATCATATCACTTTTAGGAGTTACTTAAAAATTGATACCAAGGTAGATATTTCCACAGAGAAAGGCAATCACAGATTCATTAAAAAACTTATGGTTCACCAAATAGAAAGGGATGAGGATTGGATACATTACCATTTTGGGGTTAAAAGAGATATACAAACCATGTGAAATATATAATCACCAAAGACGTACGGAAGACCAGGAGAAGACTACTCAACATTGTGTCATAACCTACATGGGAAAAGGATGCGAGGAATAACAGATACACGTATATGTGTGAAAGAACCACATTTGCACACCTAGAACAAACAAACCATTGTAATCAAATTTGCTTGGATAAAAAATAAAAAGTAAATTATAAATATGAACAAGAAGTAATGAGACATGAACATAAAGGGCTTTTTCCTGGCACATTCCATTCTAATTTACAACCTAGAACACCACTTCCATTAAGGCTCTGTTTCTCCAGTTACCAAATTTGGTAAAGGAGAAATGATGCCACCTTGTGGCCGTTTCCTGCAAGAGCAGATTTAAAATCACAGCTAATGGTCACTTAACATTCACAAGGACTCAGGGCTGTAAAGGACACCTGCCCTAAAAAATTGTGCTGAAGGAGGGAATGGACAAAAAAATTCAAAACAGGCAATTGTTTCAAGAAGAGAGTATGAATAGTTACCTTTTACTCACGCTCTTTAAAAAAAAAAAGGAAAATGGATAAAAGCTCAACCTCAGGGAGTGTTAGACCCATGCAATCTAATCTACAAAAACTTTCAACTTACACCATTCGACTGACCATCAGCAAAATGTCTACAAACAATAAATGCTGAAAGGGCTTTAGGGAACTCATTACCCTCTACCTGCTGGTGAGACGTAAAGGGGTAACAGCCAATAATGAGAACAGAAAGGAGCTGTGTTTAAAAGTAAAAATGGAGGTACCATTCAATCCAGCAGGCGCACCATTGGACCTCTCACCTGAGAAGACAAGAATCGAGACAACACAGGCCGCAAAAGCTGCAGTACAACCTTATTCACAATAACCAAGACAGTGAAGCAATCAAAATGTCCAACAACAGGTGAATGGATAAAGAAGAAGTGGTCCATGTACACAATGGAATATTAGCCATGGAAAACAATGAACCATTGCTCTTTGAGGCACCACAAATGAGTTTGGAGATAGTCACGAAACATGAGCTAAGTCCGAAAGCAAAAGACCTATATTCTATGATATCACTTATAGGCGTTATCTAATAACTGACACAAATGAACATATTTCCACAGAGAAAGACACTCACTGACTTAGAAAACAAACTATGCTCATGTAAAAGGAGAGGTGTGGGGAATGGATAAATTAAGATTAGTGTTACTATATGTATACAAACACATATTACATACATATCTCAAAAAGACCGACCATATAGCAAGGGAGGTGTGCGGAACCCTCTGTAACATTTTACATGGGAAGAGGATCTGTACTTGAATAGACATATATAAGGTACAAATGAACCAGATTGTGTACACCTAGGACGAACAATATTCTAAGCTTTACCCCAATTAAAAAAAAATTTAAAACCAAGAAGAAATAATGAGACATAAACTTATGGGGGTTTCTCCATGCACATTCCAATGTAATTTACAACCTAGGAACACGACTTCCAGAAAGGCTCTGCTGCCCTAGTACCCAGATTGGGGAATGGAGAAATGCTGCCTGTTTGAGGCCACTTCCCACAAGAGCAGCTTTAAACCCATTGCTAAAGTTCACTAAATATTCACCAAACTTGCAGTTCGGTAAATGACACCTGCTCTCCAAAAAAATTCTGGGCTGGAAAATCGACCAAAAAATTAAACAGAGGGCAACCTTCCAAGAAGACAATTTCAAGAATTATATTGTATTCCCAATTGTTTCCTTTTTTTAACAGAAAAGAAAACGGCGGAGAAAAATGATGTGTTTTATGAATTTTCAAAGACATGCAAACCCAAATTACAAAAACCGATGAGCTCACACCAGCCAGAAGGGCCATTAGCATAAATGCTGCAAACAAACAGTAAATGCTGGAGCGATTGTGGAGAAATGCGTACCCTCGATTCTAAGGGGGACGTGGTAAGAGCCACTAAGGAAAACACAAAGAAGGTGCTTTGAAAAGGGTAACACGGTGCTACCAGTCAATCAATCACACCCACTGCTGGGACTATCACCTGAGAAAATGAGAATCAAAAAGTCACAGGATGGCAATCCTGCACTCCAACAATATTTACGATAGCCAACACTTGGAAGCAATGAAAATGTCCATCAACCAAGGAATGCACAAAGTAGAAGTGGTCCACGTACACAGTGGGAAATTACTCCAATAAAAAATAAAAATTAAATTTAAAAATCCAACAAAAGTAAAGAGACATCAGCTTGTGTGGGATTGTCCGGGCACACTCCACTCTAATTTATAACCGAGAAACACCACAGGCCGCAAGGGCTTTTCCCTAGTTACCAGGGTGGGGAACATAGAAAGGCTGCCACCCTCAGGCAGTTACCTGCAAAAGCAGCTTTAAAGCCTTTGCTAATGGTCATTTCATAGGAAGAAGTAATGCAGGACTGTAAATGAAACCTGCCCTCAAACTGTCTTGAGGGAGGTAATGGCCAAAACATTTCAAAATGTGACACATACTTTAAGAGAACACTTTGAAGAACTAAGGGGTAATCACACCTTGAAAACTAAAAAGGACATGCCTTATAGCTCAATTTCAACGGATTATGAGGCACATGCGAATTCAACCACAAAGAGGTATCAGCTCACACTTGTCAGAATAACCATGAGCAAGAAAACTACAAACAATAACTGCTCAAGGTGTTGTGGAGAAATGCATACCCTCAACATCAAGGGGGACATAACTTGGAAAGGGCCACGAATGAGAACAGAATGGAGGTGCCTTAAAAAGGTCAACATTGAGCTACCATATGATCCAGCAGGCCCACTCCTCGACCTATAATCTAAGAAGAGAGAATTGGAAAGACACAGGCAGGCAAATCTGCATTGCACAGTATTACAATACCCAGATATGGAGGTAACCAAAAAGTCCACCAACAGATGGGTGGACAAAGAAGAACTCCTCCATGTACAGATGGAATATTCGCTAGTGAAAAAAATGAAACAATGCCATTTGCAGCACCACAGATGAGTCTAGACGTAATCACGCCACCTGTAGTAAGTGAGAAAGCAAAAGACACATATCCTATCATATCACTTTTAGGAGTTACTTAAAAATTGATACCAAGGTAGATATTTCCACAGAGAAAGGCAATCACAGATTCATTAAAAAACTTATGGTTCACCAAATAGAAAGGGATGAGGATTGGATACATTACCATTTTGGGGTTAAAAGAGATATACAAACCATGTGAAATATATAATCACCAAAGACGTACGGAAGACCAGGAGAAGACTACTCAACATTGTGTCATAACCTACATGGGAAAAGGATGCGAGGAATAACAGATACACGTATATGTGTGAAAGAACCACATTTGCACACCTAGAACAAACAAACCATTGTAATCAAATTTGCTTGGATAAAAAATAAAAAGTAAATTATAAATATGAACAAGAAGTAATGAGACATGAACATAAAGGGCTTTTTCCTGGCACATTCCATTCTAATTTACAACCTAGAACACCACTTCCATTAAGGCTCTGTTTCTCCAGTTACCAAATTTGGTAAAGGAGAAATGATGCCACCTTGTGGCCGTTTCCTGCAAGAGCAGATTTAAAATCACAGCTAATGGTCACTTAACATTCACAAGGACTCAGGGCTGTAAAGGACACCTGCCCTAAAAAATTGTGCTGAAGGAGGGAATGGACAAAAAAATTCAAAACAGGCAATTGTTTCAAGAAGAGAGTATGAATAGTTACCTTTTACTCACGCTCTTTAAAAAAAAAAAGGAAAATGGATAAAAGCTCAACCTCAGGGAGTGTTAGACCCATGCAATCTAATCTACAAAAACTTTCAACTTACACCATTCGACTGACCATCAGCAAAATGTCTACAAACAATAAATGCTGAAAGGGCTTTAGGGAACTCATTACCCTCTACCTGCTGGTGAGACGTAAAGGGGTAACAGCCAATAATGAGAACAGAAAGGAGCTGTGTTTAAAAGTAAAAATGGAGGTACCATTCAATCCAGCAGGCGCACCATTGGACCTCTCACCTGAGAAGACAAGAATCGAGACAACACAGGCCGCAAAAGCTGCAGTACAACCTTATTCACAATAACCAAGACAGTGAAGCAATCAAAATGTCCAACAACAGGTGAATGGATAAAGAAGAAGTGGTCCATGTACACAATGGAATATTAGCCATGGAAAACAATGAACCATTGCTCTTTGAGGCACCACAAATGAGTTTGGAGATAGTCACGAAACATGAGCTAAGTCCGAAAGCAAAAGACCTATATTCTATGATATCACTTATAGGCGTTATCTAATAACTGACACAAATGAACATATTTCCACAGAGAAAGACACTCACTGACTTAGAAAACAAACTATGCTCATGTAAAAGGAGAGGTGTGGGGAATGGATAAATTAAGATTAGTGTTACTATATGTATACAAACACATATTACATACATATCTCAAAAAGACCGACCATATAGCAAGGGAGGTGTGCGGAACCCTCTGTAACATTTTACATGGGAAGAGGATCTGTACTTGAATAGACATATATAAGGTACAAATGAACCAGATTGTGTACACCTAGGACGAACAATATTCTAAGCTTTACCCCAATTAAAAAAAAATTTAAAACCAAGAAGAAATAATGAGACATAAACTTATGGGGGTTTCTCCATGCACATTCCAATGTAATTTACAACCTAGGAACACGACTTCCAGAAAGGCTCTGCTGCCCTAGTACCCAGATTGGGGAATGGAGAAATGCTGCCTGTTTGAGGCCACTTCCCACAAGAGCAGCTTTAAACCCATTGCTAAAGTTCACTAAATATTCACCAAACTTGCAGTTCGGTAAATGACACCTGCTCTCCAAAAAAATTCTGGGCTGGAAAATCGACCAAAAAATTAAACAGAGGGCAACCTTCCAAGAAGACAATTTCAAGAATTATATTGTATTCCCAATTGTTTCCTTTTTTTAACAGAAAAGAAAACGGCGGAGAAAAATGATGTGTTTTATGAATTTTCAAAGACATGCAAACCCAAATTACAAAAACCGATGAGCTCACACCAGCCAGAAGGGCCATTAGCATAAATGCTGCAAACAAACAGTAAATGCTGGAGCGATTGTGGAGAAATGCGTACCCTCGATTCTAAGGGGGACGTGGTAAGAGCCACTAAGGAAAACACAAAGAAGGTGCTTTGAAAAGGGTAACACGGTGCTACCAGTCAATCAATCACACCCACTGCTGGGACTATCACCTGAGAAAATGAGAATCAAAAAGTCACAGGATGGCAATCCTGCACTCCAACAATATTTACGATAGCCAACACTTGGAAGCAATGAAAATGTCCATCAACCAAGGAATGCACAAAGTAGAAGTGGTCCACGTACACAGTGGGAAATTACTCCAATAAAAAATAAAAATTAAATTTAAAAATCCAACAAAAGTAAAGAGACATCAGCTTGTGTGGGATTGTCCGGGCACACTCCACTCTAATTTATAACCGAGAAACACCACAGGCCGCAAGGGCTTTTCCCTAGTTACCAGGGTGGGGAACATAGAAAGGCTGCCACCCTCAGGCAGTTACCTGCAAAAGCAGCTTTAAAGCCTTTGCTAATGGTCATTTCATAGGAAGAAGTAATGCAGGACTGTAAATGAAACCTGCCCTCAAACTGTCTTGAGGGAGGTAATGGCCAAAACATTTCAAAATGTGACACATACTTTAAGAGAACACTTTGAAGAACTAAGGGGTAATCACACCTTGAAAACTAAAAAGGACATGCCTTATAGCTCAATTTCAACGGATTATGAGGCACATGCGAATTCAACCACAAAGAGGTATCAGCTCACACTTGTCAGAATAACCATGAGCAAGAAAACTACAAACAATAACTGCTCAAGGTGTTGTGGAGAAATGCATACCCTCAACATCAAGGGGGACATAACTTGGAAAGGGCCACGAATGAGAACAGAATGGAGGTGCCTTAAAAAGGTCAACATTGAGCTACCATATGATCCAGCAGGCCCACTCCTCGACCTATAATCTAAGAAGAGAGAATTGGAAAGACACAGGCAGGCAAATCTGCATTGCACAGTATTACAATACCCAGATATGGAGGTAACCAAAAAGTCCACCAACAGATGGGTGGACAAAGAAGAACTCCTCCATGTACAGATGGAATATTCGCTAGTGAAAAAAATGAAACAATGCCATTTGCAGCACCACAGATGAGTCTAGACGTAATCACGCCACCTGTAGTAAGTGAGAAAGCAAAAGACACATATCCTATCATATCACTTTTAGGAGTTACTTAAAAATTGATACCAAGGTAGATATTTCCACAGAGAAAGGCAATCACAGATTCATTAAAAAACTTATGGTTCACCAAATAGAAAGGGATGAGGATTGGATACATTACCATTTTGGGGTTAAAAGAGATATACAAACCATGTGAAATATATAATCACCAAAGACGTACGGAAGACCAGGAGAAGACTACTCAACATTGTGTCATAACCTACATGGGAAAAGGATGCGAGGAATAACAGATACACGTATATGTGTGAAAGAACCACATTTGCACACCTAGAACAAACAAACCATTGTAATCAAATTTGCTTGGATAAAAAATAAAAAGTAAATTATAAATATGAACAAGAAGTAATGAGACATGAACATAAAGGGCTTTTTCCTGGCACATTCCATTCTAATTTACAACCTAGAACACCACTTCCATTAAGGCTCTGTTTCTCCAGTTACCAAATTTGGTAAAGGAGAAATGATGCCACCTTGTGGCCGTTTCCTGCAAGAGCAGATTTAAAATCACAGCTAATGGTCACTTAACATTCACAAGGACTCAGGGCTGTAAAGGACACCTGCCCTAAAAAATTGTGCTGAAGGAGGGAATGGACAAAAAAATTCAAAACAGGCAATTGTTTCAAGAAGAGAGTATGAATAGTTACCTTTTACTCACGCTCTTTAAAAAAAAAAAGGAAAATGGATAAAAGCTCAACCTCAGGGAGTGTTAGACCCATGCAATCTAATCTACAAAAACTTTCAACTTACACCATTCGACTGACCATCAGCAAAATGTCTACAAACAATAAATGCTGAAAGGGCTTTAGGGAACTCATTACCCTCTACCTGCTGGTGAGACGTAAAGGGGTAACAGCCAATAATGAGAACAGAAAGGAGCTGTGTTTAAAAGTAAAAATGGAGGTACCATTCAATCCAGCAGGCGCACCATTGGACCTCTCACCTGAGAAGACAAGAATCGAGACAACACAGGCCGCAAAAGCTGCAGTACAACCTTATTCACAATAACCAAGACAGTGAAGCAATCAAAATGTCCAACAACAGGTGAATGGATAAAGAAGAAGTGGTCCATGTACACAATGGAATATTAGCCATGGAAAACAATGAACCATTGCTCTTTGAGGCACCACAAATGAGTTTGGAGATAGTCACGAAACATGAGCTAAGTCCGAAAGCAAAAGACCTATATTCTATGATATCACTTATAGGCGTTATCTAATAACTGACACAAATGAACATATTTCCACAGAGAAAGACACTCACTGACTTAGAAAACAAACTATGCTCATGTAAAAGGAGAGGTGTTGGGAATGGATAAATTAAGATTAGTGTTACTATATGTATACAAACACATATTACATACATATCTCAAAAAGACCGACCATATAGCAAGGGAGGTGTGCGGAACCCTCTGTAACATTTTACATGGGAAGAGGATCTGTACTTGAATAGACATATATAAGGTACAAATGAACCAGATTGTGTACACCTAGGACGAACAATATTCTAAGCTTTACCCCAATTAAAAAAAAATTTAAAACCAAGAAGAAATAATGAGACATAAACTTATGGGGGTTTCTCCATGCACATTCCAATGTAATTTACAACCTAGGAACACGACTTCCAGAAAGGCTCTGCTGCCCTAGTACCCAGATTGGGGAATGGAGAAATGCTGCCTGTTTGAGGCCACTTCCCACAAGAGCAGCTTTAAACCCATTGCTAAAGTTCACTAAATATTCACCAAACTTGCAGTTCGGTAAATGACACCTGCTCTCCAAAAAAATTCTGGGCTGGAAAATCGACCAAAAAATTAAACAGAGGGCAACCTTCCAAGAAGACAATTTCAAGAATTATATTGTATTCCCAATTGTTTCCTTTTTTTAACAGAAAAGAAAACGGCGGAGAAAAATGATGAGTTTTATGAATTTTCAAAGACATGCAAACCCAAATTACAAAAACCGATGAGCTCACACCAGCCAGAAGGGCCATTAGCATAAATGCTGCAAACAGTAAATGCTGGAGCGATTGTGGAGAAATGCGTACCCTCGATTCTAAGGGGGACGTGGTAAGAGCCACTAAGGAAAACACAAAGAAGGTGCTTTGAAAAGGGTAACACGGTGCTACCAGTCAATCAATCACACCCACTGCTGGGACTATCACCTGAGAAAATGAGAATCAAAAAGTCACAGGATGGCAATCCTGCACTCCAACAATATTTACGATAGCCAACACTTGGAAGCAATGAAAATGTCCATCAACCAAGGAATGCACAAAGTAGAAGTGGTCCACGTACACAGTGGGAAATTACTCCAATAAAAAATAAAAATTAAATTTAAAAATCCAACAAAAGTAAAGAGACATCAGCTTGTGTGGGATTGTCCGGGCACACTCCACTCTAATTTATAACCGAGAAACACCACAGGCCGCAAGGGCTTTTCCCTAGTTACCAGGGTGGGGAACATAGAAAGGCTGCCACCCTCAGGCAGTTACCTGCAAAAGCAGCTTTAAAGCCTTTGCTAATGGTCATTTCATAGGAAGAAGTAATGCAGGACTGTAAATGAAACCTGCCCTCAAACTGTCTTGAGGGAGGTAATGGCCAAAACATTTCAAAATGTGACACATACTTTAAGAGAACACTTTGAAGAACTAAGGGGTAATCACACCTTGAAAACTAAAAAGGACATGCCTTATAGCTCAATTTCAACGGATTATGAGGCACATGCGAATTCAACCACAAAGAGGTATCAGCTCACACTTGTCAGAATAACCATGAGCAAGAAAACTACAAACAATAACTGCTCAAGGTGTTGTGGAGAAATGCATACCCTCAACATCAAGGGGGACATAACTTGGAAAGGGCCACGAATGAGAACAGAATGGAGGTGCCTTAAAAAGGTCAACATTGAGCTACCATATGATCCAGCAGGCCCACTCCTCGACCTATAATCTAAGAAGAGAGAATTGGAAAGACACAGGCAGGCAAATCTGCATTGCACAGTATTACAATACCCAGATATGGAGGTAACCAAAAAGTCCACCAACAGATGGGTGGACAAAGAAGAACTCCTCCATGTACAGATGGAATATTCGCTAGTGAAAAAAATGAAACAATGCCATTTGCAGCACCACAGATGAGTCTAGACGTAATCACGCCACCTGTAGTAAGTGAGAAAGCAAAAGACACATATCCTATCATATCACTTTTAGGAGTTACTTAAAAATTGATACCAAGGTAGATATTTCCACAGAGAAAGGCAATCACAGATTCATTAAAAAACTTATGGTTCACCAAATAGAAAGGGATGAGGATTGGATACATTACCATTTTGGGGTTAAAAGAGATATACAAACCATGTGAAATATATAATCACCAAAGACGTACGGAAGACCAGGAGAAGACTACTCAACATTGTGTCATAACCTACATGGGAAAAGGATGCGAGGAATAACAGATACACGTATATGTGTGAAAGAACCACATTTGCACACCTAGAACAAACAAACCATTGTAATCAAATTTGCTTGGATAAAAAATAAAAAGTAAATTATAAATATGAACAAGAAGTAATGAGACATGAACATAAAGGGCTTTTTCCTGGCACATTCCATTCTAATTTACAACCTAGAACACCACTTCCATTAAGGCTCTGTTTCTCCAGTTACCAAATTTGGTAAAGGAGAAATGATGCCACCTTGTGGCCGTTTCCTGCAAGAGCAGATTTAAAATCACAGCTAATGGTCACTTAACATTCACAAGGACTCAGGGCTGTAAAGGACACCTGCCCTAAAAAATTGTGCTGAAGGAGGGAATGGACAAAAAAATTCAAAACAGGCAATTGTTTCAAGAAGAGAGTATGAATAGTTACCTTTTACTCACGCTCTTTAAAAAAAAAAGGAAAATGGATAAAAGCTCAACCTCAGGGAGTGTTAGACCCATGCAATCTAATCTACAAAAACTTTCAACTTACACCATTCGACTGACCATCAGCAAAATGTCTACAAACAATAAATGCTGAAAGGGCTTTAGGGAACTCATTACCCTCTACCTGCTGGTGAGACGTAAAGGGGTAACAGCCAATAATGAGAACAGAAAGGAGCTGTGTTTAAAAGTAAAAATGGAGGTACCATTCAATCCAGCAGGCGCACCATTGGACCTCTCACCTGAGAAGACAAGAATCGAGACAACACAGGCCGCAAAAGCTGCAGTACAACCTTATTCACAATAACCAAGACAGTGAAGCAATCAAAATGTCCAACAACAGGTGAATGGATAAAGAAGAAGTGGTCCATGTACACAATGGAATATTAGCCATGGAAAACAATGAACCATTGCTCTTTGAGGCACCACAAATGAGTTTGGAGATAGTCACGAAACATGAGCTAAGTCCGAAAGCAAAAGACCTATATTCTATGATATCACTTATAGGCGTTATCTAATAACTGACACAAATGAACATATTTCCACAGAGAAAGACACTCACTGACTTAGAAAACAAACTATGCTCATGTAAAAGGAGAGGTGTTGGGAATGGATAAATTAAGATTAGTGTTACTATATGTATACAAACACATATTACATACATATCTCAAAAAGACCGACCATATAGCAAGGGAGGTGTGCGGAACCCTCTGTAACATTTTACATGGGAAGAGGATCTGTACTTGAATAGACATATATAAGGTACAAATGAACCAGATTGTGTACACCTAGGACGAACAATATTCTAAGCTTTACCCCAATTAAAAAAAAATTTAAAACCAAGAAGAAATAATGAGACATAAACTTATGGGGGTTTCTCCATGCACATTCCAATGTAATTTACAACCTAGGAACACGACTTCCAGAAAGGCTCTGCTGCCCTAGTACCCAGATTGGGGAATGGAGAAATGCTGCCTGTTTGAGGCCACTTCCCACAAGAGCAGCTTTAAACCCATTGCTAAAGTTCACTAAATATTCACCAAACTTGCAGTTCGGTAAATGACACCTGCTCTCCAAAAAAATTCTGGGCTGGAAAATCGACCAAAAAATTAAACAGAGGGCAACCTTCCAAGAAGACAATTTCAAGAATTATATTGTATTCCCAATTGTTTCCTTTTTTTAACAGAAAAGAAAACGGCGGAGAAAAATGATGTGTTTTATGAATTTTCAAAGACATGCAAACCCAAATTACAAAAACCTATGAGCTCACACCAGCCAGAAGGGCCATTAGCATAAATGCTGCAAACAAACAGTAAATGCTGGAGCGATTGTGGAGAAATGCGTACCCTCGATTCTAAGGGGGACGTGGTAAGAGCCACTAAGGAAAACACAAAGAAGGTGCTTTGAAAAGGGTAACACGGTGCTACCAGTCAATCAATCACACCCACTGCTGGGACTATCACCTGAGAAAATGAGAATCAAAAAGTCACAGGATGGCAATCCTGCACTCCAACAATATTTACGATAGCCAACACTTGGAAGCAATGAAAATGTCCACCAACCAAGGAATGCACAAAGTAGAAGTGGTCCACGTACACAGTGGGAAATTACTCCAATAAAAAATAAAAATTAAATTTAAAAATCCAACAAAAGTAAAGAGACATCAGCTTGTGTGGGATTGTCCGGGCACACTCCACTCTAATTTATAACCGAGAAACACCACAGGCCGCAAGGGCTTTTCCCTAGTTACCAGGGTGGGGAACATAGAAAGGCTGCCACCCTCAGGCAGTTACCTGCAAAAGCAGCTTTAAAGCCTTTGCTAATGGTCATTTCATAGGAAGAAGTAATGCAGGACTGTAAATGAAACCTGCCCTCAAACTGTCTTGAGGGAGGTAATGGCCAAAACATTTCAAAATGTGACACATACTTTAAGAGAACACTTTGAAGAACTAAGGGGTAATCACACCTTGAAAACTAAAAAGGACATGCCTTATAGCTCAATTTCAACGGATTATGAGGCACATGCGAATTCAACCACAAAGAGGTATCAGCTCACACTTGTCAGAATAACCATGAGCAAGAAAACTACAAACAATAACTGCTCAAGGTGTTGTGGAGAAATGCATACCCTCAACATCAAGGGGGACATAACTTGGAAAGGGCCACGAATGAGAACAGAATGGAGGTGCCTTAAAAAGGTCAACATTGAGCTACCATATGATCCAGCAGGCCCACTCCTCGACCTATAATCTAAGAAGAGAGAATTGGAAAGACACAGGCAGGCAAATCTGCATTGCACAGTATTACAATACCCAGATATGGAGGTAACCAAAAAGTCCACCAACAGATGGGTGGACAAAGAAGAACTCCTCCATGTACAGATGGAATATTCGCTAGTGAAAAAAATGAAACAATGCCATTTGCAGCACCACAGATGAGTCTAGACGTAATCACGCCACCTGTAGTAAGTGAGAAAGCAAAAGACACATATCCTATCATATCACTTTTAGGAGTTACTTAAAAATTGATACCAAGGTAGATATTTCCACAGAGAAAGGCAATCACAGATTCATTAAAAAACTTATGGTTCACCAAATAGAAAGGGATGAGGATTGGATACATTACCATTTTGGGGTTAAAAGAGATATACAAACCATGTGAAATATATAATCACCAAAGACGTACGGAAGACCAGGAGAAGACTACTCAACATTGTGTCATAACCTACATGGGAAAAGGATGCGAGGAATAACAGATACACGTATATGTGTGAAAGAACCACATTTGCACACCTAGAACAAACAAACCATTGTAATCAAATTTGCTTGGATAAAAAATAAAAAGTAAATTATAAATATGAACAAGAAGTAATGAGACATGAACATAAAGGGCTTTTTCCTGGCACATTCCATTCTAATTTACAACCTAGAACACCACTTCCATTAAGGCTCTGTTTCTCCAGTTACCAAATTTGGTAAAGGAGAAATGATGCCACCTTGTGGCCGTTTCCTGCAAGAGCAGATTTAAAATCACAGCTAATGGTCACTTAACATTCACAAGGACTCAGGGCTGTAAAGGACACCTGCCCTAAAAAATTGTGCTGAAGGAGGGAATGGACAAAAAAATTCAAAACAGGCAATTGTTTCAAGAAGAGAGTATGAATAGTTACCTTTTACTCACGCTCTTTAAAAAAAAAAAGGAAAATGGATAAAAGCTCAACCTCAGGGAGTGTTAGACCCATGCAATCTAATCTACAAAAACTTTCAACTTACACCATTCGACTGACCATCAGCAAAATGTCTACAAACAATAAATGCTGAAAGGGCTTTAGGGAACTCATTACCCTCTACCTGCTGGTGAGACGTAAAGGGGTAACAGCCAATAATGAGAACAGAAAGGAGCTGTGTTTAAAAGTAAAAATGGAGGTACCATTCAATCCAGCAGGCGCACCATTGGACCTCTCACCTGAGAAGACAAGAATCGAGACAACACAGGCCGCAAAAGCTGCAGTACAACCTTATTCACAATAACCAAGACAGTGAAGCAATCAAAATGTCCAACAACAGGTGAATGGATAAAGAAGAAGTGGTCCATGTACACAATGGAATATTAGCCATGGAAAACAATGAACCATTGCTCTTTGAGGCACCACAAATGAGTTTGGAGATAGTCACGAAACATGAGCTAAGTCCGAAAGCAAAAGACCTATATTCTATGATATCACTTATAGGCGTTATCTAATAACTGACACAAATGAACATATTTCCACAGAGAAAGACACTCACTGACTTAGAAAACAAACTATGCTCATGTAAAAGGAGAGGTGTGGGGAATGGATAAATTAAGATTAGTGTTACTATATGTATACAAACACATATTACATACATATCTCAAAAAGACCGACCATATAGCAAGGGAGGTGTGCGGAACCCTCTGTAACATTTTACATGGGAAGAGGATCTGTACTTGAATAGACATATATAAGGTACAAATGAACCAGATTGTGTACACCTAGGACGAACAATATTCTAAGCTTTACCCCAATTAAAAAAAAATTTAAAACCAAGAAGAAATAATGAGACATAAACTTATGGGGGTTTCTCCATGCACATTCCAATGTAATTTACAACCTAGGAACACGACTTCCAGAAAGGCTCTGCTGCCCTAGTACCCAGATTGGGGAATGGAGAAATGCTGCCTGTTTGAGGCCACTTCCCACAAGAGCAGCTTTAAACCCATTGCTAAAGTTCACTAAATATTCACCAAACTTGCAGTTCGGTAAATGACACCTGCTCTCCAAAAAAATTCTGGGCTGGAAAATCGACCAAAAAATTAAACAGAGGGCAACCTTCCAAGAAGACAATTTCAAGAATTATATTGTATTCCCAATTGTTTCCTTTTTTTAACAGAAAAGAAAACGGCGGAGAAAAATGATGTGTTTTATGAATTTTCAAAGACATGCAAACCCAAATTACAAAAACCTATGAGCTCACACCAGCCAGAAGGGCCATTAGCATAAATGCTGCAAACAAACAGTAAATGCTGGAGCGATTGTGGAGAAATGCGTACCCTCGATTCTAAGGGGGACGTGGTAAGAGCCACTAAGGAAAACACAAAGAAGGTGCTTTGAAAAGGGTAACACGGTGCTACCAGTCAATCAATCACACCCACTGCTGGGACTATCACCTGAGAAAATGAGAATCAAAAAGTCACAGGATGGCAATCCTGCACTCCAACAATATTTACGATAGCCAACACTTGGAAGCAATGAAAATGTCCACCAACCAAGGAATGCACAAAGTAGAAGTGGTCCACGTACACAGTGGGAAATTACTCCAATAAAAAATAAAAATTAAATTTAAAAATCCAACAAAAGTAAAGAGACATCAGCTTGTGTGGGATTGTCCGGGCACACTCCACTCTAATTTATAACCGAGAAACACCACAGGCCGCAAGGGCTTTTCCCTAGTTACCAGGGTGGGGAACATAGAAAGGCTGCCACCCTCAGGCAGTTACCTGCAAAAGCAGCTTTAAAGCCTTTGCTAATGGTCATTTCATAGGAAGAAGTAATGCAGGACTGTAAATGAAACCTGCCCTCAAACTGTCTTGAGGGAGGTAATGGCCAAAACATTTCAAAATGTGACACATACTTTAAGAGAACACTTTGAAGAACTAAGGGGTAATCACACCTTGAAAACTAAAAAGGACATGCCTTATAGCTCAATTTCAACGGATTATGAGGCACATGCGAATTCAACCACAAAGAGGTATCAGCTCACACTTGTCAGAATAACCATGAGCAAGAAAACTACAAACAATAACTGCTCAAGGTGTTGTGGAGAAATGCATACCCTCAACATCAAGGGGGACATAACTTGGAAAGGGCCACGAATGAGAACAGAATGGAGGTGCCTTAAAAAGGTCAACATTGAGCTACCATATGATCCAGCAGGCCTACTCCTCGACCTATAATCTAAGAAGAGAGAATTGGAAAGACACAGGCAGGCAAATCTGCATTGCACAGTATTACAATACCCAGATATGGAGGTAACCAAAAAGTCCACCAACAGATGGGTGGACAAAGAAGAACTCCTCCATGTACAGATGGAATATTCGCTAGTGAAAAAAATGAAACAATGCCATTTGCAGCACCACAGATGAGTCTAGACGTAATCACGCCACCTGTAGTAAGTGAGAAAGCAAAAGACACATATCCTATCATATCACTTTTAGGAGTTACTTAAAAATTGATACCAAGGTAGATATTTCCACAGAGAAAGGCAATCACAGATTCATTAAAAAACTTATGGTTCACCAAATAGAAAGGGATGAGGATTGGATACATTACCATTTTGGGGTTAAAAGAGATATACAAACCATGTGAAATATATAATCACCAAAGACGTACGGAAGACCAGGAGAAGACTACTCAACATTGTGTCATAACCTACATGGGAAAAGGATGCGAGGAATAACAGATACACGTATATGTGTGAAAGAACCACATTTGCACACCTAGAACAAACAAACCATTGTAATCAAATTTGCTTGGATAAAAAATAAAAAGTAAATTATAAATATGAACAAGAAGTAATGAGACATGAACATAAAGGGCTTTTTCCTGGCACATTCCATTCTAATTTACAACCTAGAACACCACTTCCATTAAGGCTCTGTTTCTCCAGTTACCAAATTTGGTAAAGGAGAAATGATGCCACCTTGTGGCCGTTTCCTGCAAGAGCAGATTTAAAATCACAGCTAATGGTCACTTAACATTCACAAGGACTCAGGGCTGTAAAGGACACCTGCCCTAAAAAATTGTGCTGAAGGAGGGAATGGACAAAAAAATTCAAAACAGGCAATTGTTTCAAGAAGAGAGTATGAATAGTTACCTTTTACTCACGCTCTTTAAAAAAAAAAAGGAAAATGGATAAAAGCTCAACCTCAGGGAGTGTTAGACCCATGCAATCTAATCTACAAAAACTTTCAACTTACACCATTCGACTGACCATCAGCAAAATGTCTACAAACAATAAATGCTGAAAGGGCTTTAGGGAACTCATTACCCTCTACCTGCTGGTGAGACGTAAAGGGGTAACAGCCAATAATGAGAACAGAAAGGAGCTGTGTTTAAAAGTAAAAATGGAGGTACCATTCAATCCAGCAGGCGCACCATTGGACCTCTCACCTGAGAAGACAAGAATCGAGACAACACAGGCCGCAAAAGCTGCAGTACAACCTTATTCACAATAACCAAGACAGTGAAGCAATCAAAATGTCCAACAACAGGTGAATGGATAAAGAAGAAGTGGTCCATGTACACAATGGAATATTAGCCATGGAAAACAATGAACCATTGCTCTTTGAGGCACCACAAATGAGTTTGGAGATAGTCACGAAACATGAGCTAAGTCCGAAAGCAAAAGACCTATATTCTATGATATCACTTATAGGCGTTATCTAATAACTGACACAAATGAACATATTTCCACAGAGAAAGACACTCACTGACTTAGAAAACAAACTATGCTCATGTAAAAGGAGAGGTGTGGGGAATGGATAAATTAAGATTAGTGTTACTATATGTATACAAACACATATTACATACATATCTCAAAAAGACCGACCATATAGCAAGGGAGGTGTGCGGAACCCTCTGTAACATTTTACATGGGAAGAGGATCTGTACTTGAATAGACATATATAAGGTACAAATGAACCAGATTGTGTACACCTAGGACGAACAATATTCTAAGCTTTACCCCAATTAAAAAAAAATTTAAAACCAAGAAGAAATAATGAGACATAAACTTATGGGGGTTTCTCCATGCACATTCCAATGTAATTTACAACCTAGGAACACGACTTCCAGAAAGGCTCTGCTGCCCTAGTACCCAGATTGGGGAATGGAGAAATGCTGCCTGTTTGAGGCCACTTCCCACAAGAGCAGCTTTAAACCCATTGCTAAAGTTCACTAAATATTCACCAAACTTGCAGTTCGGTAAATGACACCTGCTCTCCAAAAAAATTCTGGGCTGGAAAATCGACCAAAAAATTAAACAGAGGGCAACCTTCCAAGAAGACAATTTCAAGAATTATATTGTATTCCCAATTGTTTCCTTTTTTTAACAGAAAAGAAAACGGCGGAGAAAAATGATGTGTTTTATGAATTTTCAAAGACATGCAAACCCAAATTACAAAAACCGATGAGCTCACACCAGCCAGAAGGGCCATTAGCATAAATGCTGCAAACAAACAGTAAATGCTGGAGCGATTGTGGAGAAATGCGTACCCTCGATTCTAAGGGGGACGTGGTAAGAGCCACTAAGGAAAACACAAAGAAGGTGCTTTGAAAAGGGTAACACGGTGCTACCAGTCAATCAATCACACCCACTGCTGGGACTATCACCTGAGAAAATGAGAATCAAAAAGTCACAGGATGGCAATCCTGCACTCCAACAATATTTACGATAGCCAACACTTGGAAGCAATGAAAATGTCCATCAACCAAGGAATGCACAAAGTAGAAGTGGTCCACGTACACAGTGGGAAATTACTCCAATAAAAAATAAAAATTAAATTTAAAAATCCAACAAAAGTAAAGAGACATCAGCTTGTGTGGGATTGTCCGGGCACACTCCACTCTAATTTATAACCGAGAAACACCACAGGCCGCAAGGGCTTTTCCCTAGTTACCAGGGTGGGGAACATAGAAAGGCTGCCACCCTCAGGCAGTTACCTGCAAAAGCAGCTTTAAAGCCTTTGCTAATGGTCATTTCATAGGAAGAAGTAATGCAGGACTGTAAATGAAACCTGCCCTCAAACTGTCTTGAGGGAGGTAATGGCCAAAACATTTCAAAATGTGACACATACTTTAAGAGAACACTTTGAAGAACTAAGGGGTAATCACACCTTGAAAACTAAAAAGGACATGCCTTATAGCTCAATTTCAACGGATTATGAGGCACATGCGAATTCAACCACAAAGAGGTATCAGCTCACACTTGTCAGAATAACCATGAGCAAGAAAACTACAAACAATAACTGCTCAAGGTGTTGTGGAGAAATGCATACCCTCAACATCAAGGGGGACATAACTTGGAAAGGGCCACGAATGAGAACAGAATGGAGGTGCCTTAAAAAGGTCAACATTGAGCTACCATATGATCCAGCAGGCCCACTCCTCGACCTATAATCTAAGAAGAGAGAATTGGAAAGACACAGGCAGGCAAATCTGCATTGCACAGTATTACAATACCCAGATATGGAGGTAACCAAAAAGTCCACCAACAGATGGGTGGACAAAGAAGAACTCCTCCATGTACAGATGGAATATTCGCTAGTGAAAAAAATGAAACAATGCCATTTGCAGCACCACAGATGAGTCTAGACGTAATCACGCCACCTGTAGTAAGTGAGAAAGCAAAAGACACATATCCTATCATATCACTTTTAGGAGTTACTTAAAAATTGATACCAAGGTAGATATTTCCACAGAGAAAGGCAATCACAGATTCATTAAAAAACTTATGGTTCACCAAATAGAAAGGGATGAGGATTGGATACATTACCATTTTGGGGTTAAAAGAGATATACAAACCATGTGAAATATATAATCACCAAAGACGTACGGAAGACCAGGAGAAGACTACTCAACATTGTGTCATAACCTACATGGGAAAAGGATGCGAGGAATAACAGATACACGTATATGTGTGAAAGAACCACATTTGCACACCTAGAACAAACAAACCATTGTAATCAAATTTGCTTGGATAAAAAATAAAAAGTAAATTATAAATATGAACAAGAAGTAATGAGACATGAACATAAAGGGCTTTTTCCTGGCACATTCCATTCTAATTTACAACCTAGAACACCACTTCCATTAAGGCTCTGTTTCTCCAGTTACCAAATTTGGTAAAGGAGAAATGATGCCACCTTGTGGCCGTTTCCTGCAAGAGCAGATTTAAAATCACAGCTAATGGTCACTTAACATTCACAAGGACTCAGGGCTGTAAAGGACACCTGCCCTAAAAAATTGTGCTGAAGGAGGGAATGGACAAAAAAATTCAAAACAGGCAATTGTTTCAAGAAGAGAGTATGAATAGTTACCTTTTACTCACGCTCTTTAAAAAAAAAAAGGAAAATGGATAAAAGCTCAACCTCAGGGAGTGTTAGACCCATGCAATCTAATCTACAAAAACTTTCAACTTACACCATTCGACTGACCATCAGCAAAATGTCTACAAACAATAAATGCTGAAAGGGCTTTAGGGAACTCATTACCCTCTACCTGCTGGTGAGACGTAAAGGGGTAACAGCCAATAATGAGAACAGAAAGGAGCTGTGTTTAAAAGTAAAAATGGAGGTACCATTCAATCCAGCAGGCGCACCATTGGACCTCTCACCTGAGAAGACAAGAATCGAGACAACACAGGCCGCAAAAGCTGCAGTACAACCTTATTCACAATAACCAAGACAGTGAAGCAATCAAAATGTCCAACAACAGGTGAATGGATAAAGAAGAAGTGGTCCATGTACACAATGGAATATTAGCCATGGAAAACAATGAACCATTGCTCTTTGAGGCACCACAAATGAGTTTGGAGATAGTCACGAAACATGAGCTAAGTTCGAAAGCAAAAGACCTATATTCTATGATATCACTTATAGGCGTTATCTAATAACTGACACAAATGAACATATTTCCACAGAGAAAGACACTCACTGACTTAGAAAACAAACTATGCTCATGTAAAAGGAGAGGTGTTGGGAATGGATAAATTAAGATTAGTGTTACTATATGTATACAAACACATATTACATACATATCTCAAAAAGACCGACCATATAGCAAGGGAGGTGTGCGGAACCCTCTGTAACATTTTACATGGGAAGAGGATCTGTACTTGAATAGACATATATAAGGTACAAATGAACCAGATTGTGTACACCTAGGACGAACAATATTCTAAGCTTTACCCCAATTAAAAAAAAATTTAAAACCAAGAAGAAATAATGAGACATAAACTTATGGGGGTTTCTCCATGCACATTCCAATGTAATTTACAACCTAGGAACACGACTTCCAGAAAGGCTCTGCTGCCCTAGTACCCAGATTGGGGAATGGAGAAATGCTGCCTGTTTGAGGCCACTTCCCACAAGAGCAGCTTTAAACCCATTGCTAAAGTTCACTAAATATTCACCAAACTTGCAGTTCGGTAAATGACACCTGCTCTCCAAAAAAATTCTGGGCTGGAAAATCGACCAAAAAATTAAACAGAGGGCAACCTTCCAAGAAGACAATTTCAAGAATTATATTGTATTCCCAATTGTTTCCTTTTTTTAACAGAAAAGAAAACGGCGGAGAAAAATGATGAGTTTTATGAATTTTCAAAGACATGCAAACCCAAATTACAAAAACCGATGAGCTCACACCAGCCAGAAGGGCCATTAGCATAAATGCTGCAAACAGTAAATGCTGGAGCGATTGTGGAGAAATGCGTACCCTCGATTCTAAGGGGGACGTGGTAAGAGCCACTAAGGAAAACACAAAGAAGGTGCTTTGAAAAGGGTAACACGGTGCTACCAGTCAATCAATCACACCCACTGCTGGGACTATCACCTGAGAAAATGAGAATCAAAAAGTCACAGGATGGCAATCCTGCACTCCAACAATATTTACGATAGCCAACACTTGGAAGCAATGAAAATGTCCATCAACCAAGGAATGCACAAAGTAGAAGTGGTCCACGTACACAGTGGGAAATTACTCCAATAAAAAATAAAAATTAAATTTAAAAATCCAACAAAAGTAAAGAGACATCAGCTTGTGTGGGATTGTCCGGGCACACTCCACTCTAATTTATAACCGAGAAACACCACAGGCCGCAAGGGCTTTTCCCTAGTTACCAGGGTGGGGAACATAGAAAGGCTGCCACCCTCAGGCAGTTACCTGCAAAAGCAGCTTTAAAGCCTTTGCTAATGGTCATTTCATAGGAAGAAGTAATGCAGGACTGTAAATGAAACCTGCCCTCAAACTGTCTTGAGGGAGGTAATGGCCAAAACATTTCAAAATGTGACACATACTTTAAGAGAACACTTTGAAGAACTAAGGGGTAATCACACCTTGAAAACTAAAAAGGACATGCCTTATAGCTCAATTTCAACGGATTATGAGGCACATGCGAATTCAACCACAAAGAGGTATCAGCTCACACTTGTCAGAATAACCATGAGCAAGAAAACTACAAACAATAACTGCTCAAGGTGTTGTGGAGAAATGCATACCCTCAACATCAAGGGGGACATAACTTGGAAAGGGCCACGAATGAGAACAGAATGGAGGTGCCTTAAAAAGGTCAACATTGAGCTACCATATGATCCAGCAGGCCCACTCCTCGACCTATAATCTAAGAAGAGAGAATTGGAAAGACACAGGCAGGCAAATCTGCATTGCACAGTATTACAATACCCAGATATGGAGGTAACCAAAAAGTCCACCAACAGATGGGTGGACAAAGAAGAACTCCTCCATGTACAGATGGAATATTCGCTAGTGAAAAAAATGAAACAATGCCATTTGCAGCACCACAGATGAGTCTAGACGTAATCACGCCACCTGTAGTAAGTGAGAAAGCAAAAGACACATATCCTATCATATCACTTTTAGGAGTTACTTAAAAATTGATACCAAGGTAGATATTTCCACAGAGAAAGGCAATCACAGATTCATTAAAAAACTTATGGTTCACCAAATAGAAAGGGATGAGGATTGGATACATTACCATTTTGGGGTTAAAAGAGATATACAAACCATGTGAAATATATAATCACCAAAGACGTACGGAAGACCAGGAGAAGACTACTCAACATTGTGTCATAACCTACATGGGAAAAGGATGCGAGGAATAACAGATACACGTATATGTGTGAAAGAACCACATTTGCACACCTAGAACAAACAAACCATTGTAATCAAATTTGCTTGGATAAAAAATAAAAAGTAAATTATAAATATGAACAAGAAGTAATGAGACATGAACATAAAGGGCTTTTTCCTGGCACATTCCATTCTAATTTACAACCTAGAACACCACTTCCATTAAGGCTCTGTTTCTCCAGTTACCAAATTTGGTAAAGGAGAAATGATGCCACCTTGTGGCCGTTTCCTGCAAGAGCAGATTTAAAATCACAGCTAATGGTCACTTAACATTCACAAGGACTCAGGGCTGTAAAGGACACCTGCCCTAAAAAATTGTGCTGAAGGAGGGAATGGACAAAAAAATTCAAAACAGGCAATTGTTTCAAGAAGAGAGTATGAATAGTTACCTTTTACTCACGCTCTTTAAAAACAAAAAGGAAAATGGATAAAAGCTCAACCTCAGGGAGTGTTAGACCCATGCAATCTAATCTACAAAAACTTTCAACTTACACCATTCGACTGACCATCAGCAAAATGTCTACAAACAATAAATGCTGAAAGGGCTTTAGGGAACTCATTACCCTCTACCTGCTGGTGAGACGTAAAGGGGTAACAGCCAATAATGAGAACAGAAAGGAGCTGTGTTTAAAAGTAAAAATGGAGGTACCATTCAATCCAGCAGGCGCACCATTGGACCTCTCACCTGAGAAGACAAGAATCGAGACAACACAGGCCGCAAAAGCTGCAGTACAACC
The DNA here is from genome assembly GCF_965194825.1 of Balaenoptera physalus. Classification (NCBI taxonomy): domain Eukaryota; kingdom Metazoa; phylum Chordata; class Mammalia; order Artiodactyla; family Balaenopteridae; genus Balaenoptera; species Balaenoptera physalus. Next base: position 76,684 of record NW_028126329.1, read on the forward strand.
TTATTCACAATAACCAAGACAGTGAAGCAATCAAAATGTCCAACAACAGGTGAATGGATAAAGAAGAAGTGGTCCATGTACACAATGGAATATTAGCCATGGAAAACAATGAACCATTGCTCTTTGAGGCACCACAAATGAGTTTGGAGATAGTCACGAAACATGAGCTAAGTTCGAAAGCAAAAGACCTATATTCTATGATATCACTTATAGGCGTTATCTAATAACTGACACAAATGAACATATTTCCACAGAGAAAGACACTCACTGACTTAGAAAACAAACTATGCTCATGTAAAAGGAGAGGTGTTGGGAATGGATAAATTAAGATTAGTGTTACTATATGTATACAAACACATATTACATACATATCTCAAAAAGACCGACCATATAGCAAGGGAGGTGTGCGGAACCCTCTGTAACATTTTACATGGGAAGAGGATCTGTACTTGAATAGACATATATAAGGTACAAATGAACCAGATTGTGTACACCTAGGACGAACAATATTCTAAGCTTTACCCCAATTAAAAAAAAATTTAAAACCAAGAAGAAATAATGAGACATAAACTTATGGGGGTTTCTCCATGCACATTCCAATGTAATTTACAACCTAGGAACACGACTTCCAGAAAGGCTCTGCTGCCCTAGTACCCAGATTGGGGAATGGAGAAATGCTGCCTGTTTGAGGCCACTTCCCACAAGAGCAGCTTTAAACCCATTGCTAAAGTTCACTAAATATTCACCAAACTTGCAGTTCGGTAAATGACACCTGCTCTCCAAAAAAATTCTGGGCTGGAAAATCGACCAAAAAATTAAACAGAGGGCAACCTTCCAAGAAGACAATTTCAAGAATTATATTGTATTCCCAATTGTTTCCTTTTTTTAACAGAAAAGAAAACGGCGGAGAAAAATGATGTGTTTTATGAATTTTCAAAGACATGCAAACCCAAATTACAAAAACCTATGAGCTCACACCAGCCAGAAGGGCCATTAGCATAAATGCTGCAAACAAACAGTAAATGCTGGAGCGATTGTGGAGAAATGCGTACCCTCGATTCTAAGGGGGACGTGGTAAGAGCCACTAAGGAAAACACAAAGAAGGTGCTTTGAAAAGGGTAACACGGTGCTACCAGTCAATCAATCACACCCACTGCTGGGACTATCACCTGAGAAAATGAGAATCAAAAAGTCACAGGATGGCAATCCTGCACTCCAACAATATTTACGATAGCCAACACTTGGAAGCAATGAAAATGTCCACCAACCAAGGAATGCACAAAGTAGAAGTGGTCCACGTACACAGTGGGAAATTACTCCAATAAAAAATAAAAATTAAATTTAAAAATCCAACAAAAGTAAAGAGACATCAGCTTGTGTGGGATTGTCCGGGCACACTCCACTCTAATTTATAACCGAGAAACACCACAGGCCGCAAGGGCTTTTCCCTAGTTACCAGGGTGGGGAACATAGAAAGGCTGCCACCCTCAGGCAGTTACCTGCAAAAGCAGCTTTAAAGCCTTTGCTAATGGTCATTTCATAGGAAGAAGTAATGCAGGACTGTAAATGAAACCTGCCCTCAAACTGTCTTGAGGGAGGTAATGGCCAAAACATTTCAAAATGTGACACATACTTTAAGAGAACACTTTGAAGAACTAAGGGGTAATCACACCTTGAAAACTAAAAAGGACATGCCTTATAGCTCAATTTCAACGGATTATGAGGCACATGCGAATTCAACCACAAAGAGGTATCAGCTCACACTTGTCAGAATAACCATGAGCAAGAAAACTACAAACAATAACTGCTCAAGGTGTTGTGGAGAAATGCATACCCTCAACATCAAGGGGGACATAACTTGGAAAGGGCCACGAATGAGAACAGAATGGAGGTGCCTTAAAAAGGTCAACATTGAGCTACCATATGCTCCAGCAGGCCCACTCCTCGACCTATAATCTAAGAAGAGAGAATTGGAAAGACACAGGCAGGCAAATCTGCATTGCACAGTATTACAATACCCAGATATGGAGGTAACCAAAAAGTCCACCAACAGATGGGTGGACAAAGAAGAACTCCTCCATGTACAGATGGAATATTCGCTAGTGAAAAAAATGAAACAATGCCATTTGCAGCACCACAGATGAGTCTAGACGTAATCACGCCACCTGTAGTAAGTGAGAAAGCAAAAGACACATATCCTATCATATCACTTTTAGGAGTTACTTAAAAATTGATACCAAGGTAGATATTTCCACAGAGAAAGGCAATCACAGATTCATTAAAAAACTTATGGTTCACCAAATAGAAAGGGATGAGGATTGGATACATTACCATTTTGGGGTTAAAAGAGATATACAAACCATGTGAAATATATAATCACCAAAGACGTACGGAAGACCAGGAGAAGACTACTCAACATTGTGTCATAACCTACATGGGAAAAGGATGCGAGGAATAACAGATACACGTATATGTGTGAAAGAACCACATTTGCACACCTAGAACAAACAAACCATTGTAATCAAATTTGCTTGGATAAAAAATAAAAAGTAAATTATAAATATGAACAAGAAGTAATGAGACATGAACATAAAGGGCTTTTTCCTGGCACATTCCATTCTAATTTACAACCTAGAACACCACTTCCATTAAGGCTCTGTTTCTCCAGTTACCAAATTTGGTAAAGGAGAAATGATGCCACCTTGTGGCCGTTTCCTGCAAGAGCAGATTTAAAATCAGAGCTAATGGTCACTTAACATTCACAAGGACTCAGGGCTGTAAAGGACACCTGCCCTAAAAAATTGTGCTGAAGGAGGGAATGGACAAAAAAATTCAAAACAGGCAATTGTTTCAAGAAGAGAGTATGAATAGTTACCTTTTACTCACGCTCTTTAAAAAAAAAAAGGAAAATGGATAAAAGCTCAACCTCAGGGAGTGTTAGACCCATGCAATCTAATCTACAAAAACTTTCAACTTACACCATTCGACTGACCATCAGCAAAATGTCTACAAACAATAAATGCTGAAAGGGCTTTAGGGAACTCATTACCCTCTACCTGCTGGTGAGACGTAAAGGGGTAACAGCCAATAATGAGAACAGAAAGGAGCTGTGTTTAAAAGTAAAAATGGAGGTACCATTCAATCCAGCAGGCGCACCATTGGACCTCTCACCTGAGAAGACAAGAATCGAGACAACACAGGCCGCAAAAGCTGCAGTACAACCTTATTCACAATAACCAAGACAGTGAAGCAATCAAAATGTCCAACAACAGGTGAATGGATAAAGAAGAAGTGGTCCATGTACACAATGGAATATTAGCCATGGAAAACAATGAACCATTGCTCTTTGAGGCACCACAAATGAGTTTGGAGATAGTCACGAAACATGAGCTAAGTCCGAAAGCAAAAGACCTATATTCTATGATATCACTTATAGGCGTTATCTAATAACTGACACAAATGAACATATTTCCACAGAGAAAGACACTCACTGACTTAGAAAACAAACTATGCTCATGTAAAAGGAGAGGTGTTGGGAATGGATAAATTAAGATTAGTGTTACTATATGTATACAAACACATATTACATACATATCTCAAAAAGACCGACCATATAGCAAGGGAGGTGTGCGGAACCCTCTGTAACATTTTACATGGGAAGAGGATCTGTACTTGAATAGACATATATAAGGTACAAATGAACCAGATTGTGTACACCTAGGACGAACAATATTCTAAGCTTTACCCCAATTAAAAAAAAATTTAAAACCAAGAAGAAATAATGAGACATAAACTTATGGGGGTTTCTCCATGCACATTCCAATGTAATTTACAACCTAGGAACACGACTTCCAGAAAGGCTCTGCTGCCCTAGTACCCAGATTGGGGAATGGAGAAATGCTGCCTGTTTGAGGCCACTTCCCACAAGAGCAGCTTTAAACCCATTGCTAAAGTTCACTAAATATTCACCAAACTTGCAGTTCGGTAAATGACACCTGCTCTCCAAAAAAATTCTGGGCTGGAAAATCGACCAAAAAATTAAACAGAGGGCAACCTTCCAAGAAGACAATTTCAAGAATTATATTGTATTCCCAATTGTTTCCTTTTTTTAACAGAAAAGAAAACGGCGGAGAAAAATGATGAGTTTTATGAATTTTCAAAGACATGCAAACCCAAATTACAAAAACCTATGAGCTCACACCAGCCAGAAGGGCCATTAGCATAAATGCTGCAAACAGTAAATGCTGGAGCGATTGTGGAGAAATGCGTACCCTCGATTCTAAGGGGGACGTGGTAAGAGCCACTAAGGAAAACACAAAGAAGGTGCTTTGAAAAGGGTAACACGGTGCTACCAGTCAATCAATCACACCCACTGCTGGGACTATCACCTGAGAAAATGAGAATCAAAAAGTCACAGGATGGCAATCCTGCACTCCAACAATATTTACGATAGCCAACACTTGGAAGCAATGAAAATGTCCACCAACCAAGGAATGCACAAAGTAGAAGTGGTCCACGTACACAGTGGGAAATTACTCCAATAAAAAATAAAAATTAAATTTAAAAATCCAACAAAAGTAAAGAGACATCAGCTTGTGTGGGATTGTCCGGGCACACTCCACTCTAATTTATAACCGAGAAACACCACAGGCCGCAAGGGCTTTTCCCTAGTTACCAGGGTGGGGAACATAGAAAGGCTGCCACCCTCAGGCAGTTACCTGCAAAAGCAGCTTTAAAGCCTTTGCTAATGGTCATTTCATAGGAAGAAGTAATGCAGGACTGTAAATGAAACCTGCCCTCAAACTGTCTTGAGGGAGGTAATGGCCAAAACATTTCAAAATGTGACACATACTTTAAGAGAACACTTTGAAGAACTAAGGGGTAATCACACCTTGAAAACTAAAAAGGACATGCCTTATAGCTCAATTTCAACGGATTATGAGGCACATGCGAATTCAACCACAAAGAGGTATCAGCTCACACTTGTCAGAATAACCATGAGCAAGAAAACTACAAACAATAACTGCTCAAGGTGTTGTGGAGAAATGCATACCCTCAACATCAAGGGGGACATAACTTGGAAAGGGCCACGAATGAGAACAGAATGGAGGTGCCTTAAAAAGGTCAACATTGAGCTACCATATGATCCAGCAGGCCCACTCCTCGACCTATAATCTAAGAAGAGAGAATTGGAAAGACACAGGCAGGCAAATCTGCATTGCACAGTATTACAATACCCAGATATGGAGGTAACCAAAAAGTCCACCAACAGATGGGTGGACAAAGAAGAACTCCTCCATGTACAGATGGAATATTCGCTTGTGAAAAAAATGAAACAATGCCATTTGCAGCACCACAGATGAGTCTAGACGTAATCACGCCACCTGTAGTAAGTGAGAAAGCAAAAGACACATATCCTATCATATCACTTTTAGGAGTTACTTAAAAATTGATACCAATGAAGATATTTCCACAGAGAAAGGCAATCACAGATTCATTAAAAAACTTATGGTTCACCAAATAGAAAGGGATGAGGATTGGATACATTACCATTTTGGGGTTAAAAGAGATATACAAACCATGTGAAATATATAATCACCAAAGACGTACGGAAGACCAGGAGAAGACTACTCAACATTGTGTCATAACCTACATGGGAAAAGGATGCGAGGAATAACAGATACACGTATATGTGTGAAAGAACCACATTTGCACACCTAGAACAAACAAACCATTGTAATCAAATTTGCTTGGATAAAAAATAAAAAGTAAATTATAAATATGAACAAGAAGTAATGAGACATGAACATAAAGGGCTTTTTCCTGGCACATTCCATTCTAATTTACAACCTAGAACACCACTTCCATTAAGGCTCTGTTTCTCCAGTTACCAAATTTGGTAAAGGAGAAATGATGCCACCTTGTGGCCGTTTCCTGCAAGAGCAGATTTAAAATCACAGCTAATGGTCACTTAACATTCACAAGGACTCAGGGCTGTAAAGGACACCTGCCCTAAAAAATTGTGCTGAAGGAGGGAATGGACAAAAAAATTCAAAACAGGCAATTGTTTCAAGAAGAGAGTATGAATAGTTACCTTTTACTCACGCTCTTTAAAAAAAAAAAAGGAAAATGGATAAAAGCTCAACCTCAGGGAGTGTTAGACCCATGCAATCTAATCTACAAAAACTTTCAACTTACACCATTCGACTGACCATCAGCAAAATGTCTACAAACAATAAATGCTGAAAGGGCTTTAGGGAACTCATTACCCTCTACCTGCTGGTGAGACGTAAAGGGGTAACAGCCAATAATGAGAACAGAAAGGAGCTGTGTTTAAAAGTAAAAATGGAGGTACCATTCAATCCAGCAGGCGCACCATTGGACCTCTCACCTGAGAAGACAAGAATCGAGACAACACAGGCCGCAAAAGCTGCAGTACAACCTTATTCACAATAACCAAGACAGTGAAGCAATCAAAATGTCCAACAACAGGTGAATGGATAAAGAAGAAGTGGTCCATGTACACAATGGAATATTAGCCATGGAAAACAATGAACCATTGCTCTTTGAGGCACCACAAATGAGTTTGGAGATAGTCACGAAACATGAGCTAAGTCCGAAAGCAAAAGACCTATATTCTATGATATCACTTATAGGCGTTATCTAATAACTGACACAAATGAACATATTTCCACAGAGAAAGACACTCACTGACTTAGAAAACAAACTATGCTCATGTAAAAGGAGAGGTGTTGGGAATGGATAAATTAAGATTAGTGTTACTATATGTATACAAACACATATTACATACATATCTCAAAAAGACCGACCATATAGCAAGGGAGGTGTGCGGAACCCTCTGTAACATTTTACATGGGAAGAGGATCTGTACTTGAATAGACATATATAAGGTACAAATGAACCAGATTGTGTACACCTAGGACGAACAATATTCTAAGCTTTACCCCAATTAAAAAAAAATTTAAAACCAAGAAGAAATAATGAGACATAAACTTATGGGGGTTTCTCCATGCACATTCCAATGTAATTTACAACCTAGGAACACGACTTCCAGAAAGGCTCTGCTGCCCTAGTACCCAGATTGGGGAATGGAGAAATGCTGCCTGTTTGAGGCCACTTCCCACAAGAGCAGCTTTAAACCCATTGCTAAAGTTCACTAAATATTCACCAAACTTGCAGTTCGGTAAATGACACCTGCTCTCCAAAAAAATTCTGGGCTGGAAAATCGACCAAAAAATTAAACAGAGGGCAACCTTCCAAGAAGACAATTTCAAGAATTATATTGTATTCCCAATTGTTTCCTTTTTTTAACAGAAAAGAAAACGGCGGAGAAAAATGATGTGTTTTATGAATTTTCAAAGACATGCAAACCCAAATTACAAAAACCTATGAGCTCACACCAGCCAGAAGGGCCATTAGCATAAATGCTGGAAACAAACAGTAAATGCTGGAGCGATTGTGGAGAAATGCGTACCCTCGATTCTAAGGGGGACGTGGTAAGAGCCACTAAGGAAAACACAAAGAAGGTGCTTTGAAAAGGGTAACACGGTGCTACCAGTCAATCAATCACACCCACTGCTGGGACTATCACCTGAGAAAATGAGAATCAAAAAGTCACAGGATGGCAATCCTGCACTCCAACAATATTTACGATAGCCAACACTTGGAAGCAATGAAAATGTCCACCAACCAAGGAATGCACAAAGTAGAAGTGGTCCACGTACACAGTGGGAAATTACTCCAATAAAAAATAAAAATTAAATTTAAAAATCCAACAAAAGTAAAGAGACATCAGCTTGTGTGGGATTGTCCGGGCACACTCCACTCTAATTTATAACCGAGAAACACCACAGGCCGCAAGGGCTTTTCCCTAGTTACCAGGGTGGGGAACATAGAAAGGCTGCCACCCTCAGGCAGTTACCTGCAAAAGCAGCTTTAAAGCCTTTGCTAATGGTCATTTCATAGGAAGAAGTAATGCAGGACTGTAAATGAAACCTGCCCTCAAACTGTCTTGAGGGAGGTAATGGCCAAAACATTTCAAAATGTGACACATACTTTAAGAGAACACTTTGAAGAACTAAGGGGTAATCACACCTTGAAAACTAAAAAGGACATGCCTTATAGCTCAATTTCAACGGATTATGAGGCACATGCGAATTCAACCACAAAGAGGTATCAGCTCACACTTGTCAGAATAACCATGAGCAAGAAAACTACAAACAATAACTGCTCAAGGTGTTGTGGAGAAATGCATACCCTCAACATCAAGGGGGACATAACTTGGAAAGGGCCACGAATGAGAACAGAATGGAGGTGCCTTAAAAAGGTCAACATTGAGCTACCATATGATCCAGCAGGCCCACTCCTCGACCTATAATCTAAGAAGAGAGAATTGGAAAGACACAGGCAGGCAAATCTGCATTGCACAGTATTACAATACCCAGATATGGAGGTAACCAAAAAGTCCACCAACAGATGGGTGGACAAAGAAGAACTCCTCCATGTACAGATGGAATATTCGCTTGTGAAAAAAATGAAACAATGCCATTTGCAGCACCACAGATGAGTCTAGACGTAATCACGCCACCTGTAGTAAGTGAGAAAGCAAAAGACACATATCCTATCATATCACTTTTAGGAGTTACTTAAAAATTGATACCAATGAAGATATTTCCACAGAGAAAGGCAATCACAGATTCATTAAAAAACTTATGGTTCACCAAATAGAAAGGGATGAGGATTGGATACATTACCATTTTGGGGTTAAAAGAGATATACAAACCATGTGAAATATATAATCACCAAAGACGTACGGAAGACCAGGAGAAGACTACTCAACATTGTGTCATAACCTACATGGGAAAAGGATGCGAGGAATAACAGATACACGTATATGTGTGAAAGAACCACATTTGCACACCTAGAACAAACAAACCATTGTAATCAAATTTGCTTGGATAAAAAATAAAAAGTAAATTATAAATATGAACAAGAAGTAATGAGACATGAACATAAAGGGCTTTTTCCTGGCACATTCCATTCTAATTTACAACCTAGAACACCACTTCCATTAAGGCTCTGTTTCTCCAGTTACCAAATTTGGTAAAGGAGAAATGATGCCACCTTGTGGCCGTTTCCTGCAAGAGCAGATTTAAAATCACAGCTAATGGTCACTTAACATTCACAAGGACTCAGGGCTGTAAAGGACACCTGCCCTAAAAAATTGTGCTGAAGGAGGGAATGGACAAAAAAATTCAAAACAGGCAATTGTTTCAAGAAGAGAGTATGAATAGTTACCTTTTACTCACGCTCTTTAAAAAAAAAAAAGGAAAATGGATAAAAGCTCAACCTCAGGGAGTGTTAGACCCATGCAATCTAATCTACAAAAACTTTCAACTTACACCATTCGACTGACCATCAGCAAAATGTCTACAAACAATAAATGCTGAAAGGGCTTTAGGGAACTCATTACCCTCTACCTGCTGGTGAGACGTAAAGGGGTAACAGCCAATAATGAGAACAGAAAGGAGCTGTGTTTAAAAGTAAAAATGGAGGTACCATTCAATCCAGCAGGCGCACCATTGGACCTCTCACCTGAGAAGACAAGAATCGAGACAACACAGGCCGCAAAAGCTGCAGTACAACCTTATTCACAATAACCAAGACAGTGAAGCAATCAAAATGTCCAACAACAGGTGAATGGATAAAGAAGAAGTGGTCCATGTACACAATGGAATATTAGCCATGGAAAACAATGAACCATTGCTCTTTGAGGCACCACAAATGAGTTTGGAGATAGTCACGAAACATGAGCTAAGTCCGAAAGCAAAAGACCTATATTCTATGATATCACTTATAGGCGTTATCTAATAACTGACACAAATGAACATATTTCCACAGAGAAAGACACTCACTGACTTAGAAAACAAACTATGCTCATGTAAAAGGAGAGGTGTTGGGAATGGATAAATTAAGATTAGTGTTACTATATGTATACAAACACATATTACATACATATCTCAAAAAGACCGACCATATAGCAAGGGAGGTGTGCGGAACCCTCTGTAACATTTTACATGGGAAGAGGATCTGTACTTGAATAGACATATATAAGGTACAAATGAACCAGATTGTGTACACCTAGGACGAACAATATTCTAAGCTTTACCCCAATTAAAAAAAAATTTAAAACCAAGAAGAAATAATGAGACATAAACTTATGGGGGTTTCTCCATGCACATTCCAATGTAATTTACAACCTAGGAACACGACTTCCAGAAAGGCTCTGCTGCCCTAGTACCCAGATTGGGGAATGGAGAAATGCTGCCTGTTTGAGGCCACTTCCCACAAGAGCAGCTTTAAACCCATTGCTAAAGTTCACTAAATATTCACCAAACTTGCAGTTCGGTAAATGACACCTGCTCTCCAAAAAAATTCTGGGCTGGAAAATCGACCAAAAAATTAAACAGAGGGCAACCTTCCAAGAAGACAATTTCAAGAATTATATTGTATTCCCAATTGTTTCCTTTTTTTAACAGAAAAGAAAACGGCGGAGAAAAATGATGTGTTTTATGAATTTTCAAAGACATGCAAACCCAAATTACAAAAACCTATGAGCTCACACCAGCCAGAAGGGCCATTAGCATAAATGCTGCAAACAAACAGTAAATGCTGGAGCGATTGTGGAGAAATGAGTACCCTCGATTCTAAGGGGGACGTGGTAAGAGCCACTAAGGAAAACACAAAGAAGGTGCTTTGAAAAGGGTAACACGGTGCTACCAGTCAATCAATCACACCCACTGCTGGGACTATCACCTGAGAAAATGAGAATCAAAAAGTCACAGGATGGCAATCCTGCACTCCAACAATATTTACGATAGCCAACACTTGGAAGCAATGAAAATGTCCACCAACCAAGGAATGCACAAAGTAGAAGTGGTCCACGTACACAGTGGGAAATTACTCCAATACAAAATAAAAATTAAATTTAAAAATCCAACAAAAGTAAAGAGACATCAGCTTGTGTGGGATTGTCCGGGCACACTCCACTCTAATTTATAACCGAGAAACACCACAGGCCGCAAGGGCTTTTCCCTAGTTACCAGGGTGGGGAACATAGAAAGGCTGCCACCCTCAGGCAGTTACCTGCAAAAGCAGCTTTAAAGCCTTTGCTAATGGTCATTTCATAGGAAGAAGTAATGCAGGACTGTAAATGAAACCTGCCCTCAAACTGTCTTGAGGGAGGTAATGGCCAAAACATTTCAAAATGTGACACATACTTTAAGAGAACACTTTGAAGAACTAAGGGGTAATCACACCTTGAAAACTAAAAAGGACATGCCTTATAGCTCAATTTCAACGGATTATGAGGCACATGCGAATTCAACCACAAAGAGGTATCAGCTCACACTTGTCAGAATAACCATGAGCAAGAAAACTACAAACAATAACTGCTCAAGGTGTTGTGGAGAAATGCAAACCCTCAACATCAAGGGGGACATAACTTGGAAAGGGCCACGAATGAGAACAGAATGGAGGTGCCTTAAAAAGGTCAACATTGAGCTACCATATGATCCAGCAGGCCCACTCCTCGACCTATAATCTAAGAAGAGAGAATTGGAAAGACACAGGCAGGCAAATCTGCATTGCACAGTATTACAATACCCAGATATGGAGGTAACCAAAAAGTCCACCAACAGATGGGTGGACAAAGAAGAACTCCTCCATGTACAGATGGAATATTCGCTTGTGAAAAAAATGAAACAATGCCATTTGCAGCACCACAGATGAGTCTAGACGTAATCACGCCACCTGTAGTAAGTGAGAAAGCAAAAGACACATATCCTATCATATCACTTTTAGGAGTTACTTAAAAATTGATACCAATGAAGATATTTCCACAGAGAAAGGCAATCACAGATTCATTAAAAAACTTATGGTTCACCAAATAGAAAGGGATGAGGATTGGATACATTACCATTTTGGGGTTAAAAGAGATATACAAACCATGTGAAATATATAATCACCAAACACGTACGGAAGACCAGGAGAAAACTACTCAACATTGTGTCATAACCTACATGGGAAAAGGATGCGAGGAATAACAGATACACGTATATGTGTGAAAGAACCACATTTGCACACCTAGAACAAACAAACCATTGTAATCAAATTTGCTTGGATAAAAAATAAAAAGTAAATTATAAATATGAACAAGAAGTAATGAGACATGAACATAAAGGGCTTTTTCCTGGCACATTCCATTCTAATTTACAACCTAGAACACCACTTCCATTAAGGCTCTGTTTCTCCAGTTACCAAATTTGGTAAAGGAGAAATGATGCCACCTTGTGGCCGTTTCCTGCAAGAGCAGATTTAAAATCACAGCTAATGGTCACTTAACATTCACAAGGACTCAGGGCTGTAAAGGACACCTGCCCTAAAAAATTGTGCTGAAGGAGGGAATGGACAAAAAAATTCAAAACAGGCAATTGTTTCAAGAAGAGAGTATGAATAGTTACCTTTTAATCACGCTCTTTTAAAAAAAAAAGGAAAATGGATAAAAGCTCAACCTCAGGGAGTGTTAGACCCATGCAATCTAATCTACAAAAATTTTCAACTTACACCATTCGACTGACCATCAGCAAAATGTCTACAAACAATAAATGCTGAAAGGGCTTTAGGGAACTCATTACCCTCTACCTGCTGGTGAGACGTAAAGGGGTAACAGCCAATAATGAGAACAGAAAGGAGCTGTGTTTAAAAGTAAAAATGGAGGTACCATTCAATCCAGCAGGCGCACCATTGGACCTCTCACCTGAGAAGACAAGAATCGAGACAACACAGGCCGCAAAAGCTGCAGTACAACCTTATTCACAATAACCAAGACAGTGAAGCAATCAAAATGTCCAACAACAGGTGAATGGATAAAGAAGAAGTGGTCCATGTACACAATGGAATATTAGCCATGGAAAACAATGAACCATTGCTCTTTGAGGCACCACAAATGAGTTTGGAGATAGTCACGAAACATGAGCTAAGTCCGAAAGGAAAAGACCTATATTCTATGATATCACTTATAGGCGTTATCTAATAACTGACACAAATGAACATATTTCCACAGAGAAAGACACTCACTGACTTAGAAAACAAACTATGCTCATGTAAAAGGAGAGGTGTGGGGAATGCATAAATTAAGATTAGTGTTACTATATGTATACAAACACATATTACATACATATCTCAAAAAGACCGACCATATAGCAAGGGAGGTGTGCGGAACCCTCTGTAACATTTTACATGGGAAGAGGATCTGTACTTGAATAGACATATATAAGGTACAAATGAACCAGATTGTGTACACCTAGGACGAACAATATTCTAAGCTTTACCCCAATTAAAAAAAAATTTAAAACCAAGAAGAAATAATGAGACATAAACTTATGGGGGTTTCTCCATGCACATTCCAATGTAATTTACAACCTAGGAACACGACTTCCAGAAAGGCTCTGCTGCCCTAGTACCCAGATTGGGGAATGGAGAAATGCTGCCTGTTTGAGGCCACTTCCCACAAGAGCAGCTTTAAACCCATTGCTAAAGTTCACTAAATATTCACCAAACTTGCAGTTCGGTAAATGACACCTGCTCTCCAAAAAAATTCTGGGCTGGAAAATCGACCAAAAAATTAAACAGAGGGCAACCTTCCAAGAAGACAATTTCAGGAATTATATTGTATTCCCAATTGTTTCCTTTTTTTAACAGAAAAGAAAACGGCGGAGAAAAATGATGAGTTTTATGAATTTTCAAAGACATGCAAACCCAAATTACAAAAACCGATGAGCTCACACCAGCCAGAAGGGCCATTAGCATAAATGCTGCAAACAAACAGTAAATGCTGGAGCGATTGTGGAGAAATGCGTACCCTCGATTCTAAGGGGGACGTGGTAAGAGCCACTAAGGAAAACACAAAGAAGGTGCTTTGAAAAGGGTAACACGGTGCTACCAGTCAATCAATCACACCCACTGCTGGGACTATCACCTGAGAAAATGAGAATCAAAAAGTCACAGGATGGCAATCCTGCACTCCAACAATATTTACGATAGCCAACACTTGGAAGCAATGAAAATGTCCATCAACCAAGGAATGCACAAAGTAGAAGTGGTCCACGTACACAGTGGGAAATTACTCCAATAAAAAATAAAAATTAAATTTAAAAATCCAACAAAAGTAAAGAGACATCAGCTTGTGTGGGATTGTCCGGGCACACTCCACTCTAATTTATAACCGAGAAACACCACAGGCCGCAAGGGCTTTTCCCTAGTTACCAGGGTGGGGAACATAGAAAGGCTGCCACCCTCAGGCAGTTACCTGCAAAAGCAGCTTTAAAGCCTTTGCTAATGGTCATTTCATAGGAAGAAGTAATGCAGGACTGTAAATGAAACCTGCCCTCAAACTGTCTTGAGGGAGGTAATGGCCAAAACATTTCAAAATGTGACACATACTTTAAGAGAACACTTTGAAGAACTAAGGGGTAATCACACCTTGAAAACTAAAAAGGACATGCCTTATAGCTCAATTTCAACGGATTATGAGGCACATGCGAATTCAACCACAAAGAGGTATCAGCTCACACTTGTCAGAATAACCATGAGCAAGAAAACTACAAACAATAACTGCTCAAGGTGTTGTGGAGAAATGCATACCCTCAACATCAAGGGGGACATAACTTGGAAAGGGCCACGAATGAGAACAGAATGGAGGTGCCTTAAAAAGGTCAACATTGAGCTACCATATGATCCAGCAGGCCCACTCCTCGACCTATAATCTAAGAAGAGAGAATTGGAAAGACACAGGCAGGCAAATCTGCATTGCACAGTATTACAATACCCAGATATGGAGGTAACCAAAAAGTCCACCAACAGATGGGTGGACAAAGAAGAACTCCTCCATGTACAGATGGAATATTCGCTTGTGAAAAAAATGAAACAATGCCATTTGCAGCACCACAGATGAGTCTAGACGTAATCACGCCACCTGTAGTAAGTGAGAAAGCAAAAGACACATATCCTATCATATCACTTTTAGGAGTTACTTAAAAATTGATACCAATGAAGATATTTCCACAGAGAAAGGCAATCACAGATTCATTAAAAAACTTATGGTTCACCAAATAGAAAGGGATGAGGATTGGATACATTACCATTTTGGGGTTAAAAGAGATATACAAACCATGTGAAATATATAATCACCAAAGACGTACGGAAGACCAGGAGAAGACTACTCAACATTGTGTCATAACCTACATGGGAAAAGGATGCGAGGAATAAGAGATACACGTATATGTGTGAAAGAACCACATTTGCACACCTAGAACAAACAAACCATTGTAATCAAATTTGCTTGGATAAAAAATAAAAAGTAAATTATAAATATGAACAAGAAGTAATGAGACATGAACATAAAGGGCTTTTTCCTGGCACATTCCATTCTAATTTACAACCTAGAACACCACTTCCATTAAGGCTCTGTTTCTCCAGTTACCAAATTTGGTAAAGGAGAAATGATGCCACCTTGTGGCCGTTTCCTGCAAGAGCAGATTTAAAATCACAGCTAATGGTCACTTAACATTCACAAGGACTCAGGGCTGTAAAGGACACCTGCCCTAAAAAATTGTGCTGAAGGAGGGAATGGACAAAAAAATTCAAAACAGGCAATTGTTTCAAGAAGAGAGTATGAATAGTTACCTTTTACTCACGCTCTTTAAAAAAAAAAAAGGAAAATGGATAAAAGCTCAACCTCAGGGAGTGTTAGACCCATGCAATCTAATCTACAAAAACTTTCAACTTACACCATTCGACTGACCATCAGCAAAATGTCTACAAACAATAAATGCTGAAAGGGCTTTAGGGAACTCATTACCCTCTACCTGCTGGTGAGACGTAAAGGGGTAACAGCCAATAATGAGAACAGAAAGGAGCTGTGTTTAAAAGTAAAAATGGAGGTACCATTCAATCCAGCAGGCGCACCATTGGACCTCTCACCTGAGAAGACAAGAATCGAGACAACACAGGCCGCAAAAGCTGCAGTACAACCTTATTCACAATAACCAAGACAGTGAAGCAATCAAAATGTCCAACAACAGGTGAATGGATAAAGAAGAAGTGGTCCATGTACACAATGGAATATTAGCCATGGAAAACAATGAACCATTGCTCTTTGAGGCACCACAAATGAGTTTGGAGATAGTCACGAAACATGAGCTAAGTCCGAAAGCAAAAGACCTATATTCTATGATATCACTTATAGGCGTTATCTAATAACTGACACAAATGAACATATTTCCACAGAGAAAGACACTCACTGACTTAGAAAACAAACTATGCTCATGTAAAAGGAGAGGTGTTGGGAATGGATAAATTAAGATTAGTGTTACTATATGTATACAAACACATATTACATACATATCTCAAAAAGACCGACCATATAGCAAGGGAGGTGTGCGGAACCCTCTGTAACATTTTACATGGGAAGAGGATCTGTACTTGAATAGACATATATAAGGTACAAATGAACCAGATTGTGTACACCTAGGACGAACAATATTCTAAGCTTTACCCCAATTAAAAAAAAATTTAAAACCAAGAAGAAATAATGAGACATAAACTTATGGGGGTTTCTCCATGCACATTCCAATGTAATTTACAACCTAGGAACACGACTTCCAGAAAGGCTCTGCTGCCCTAGTACCCAGATTGGGGAATGGAGAAATGCTGCCTGTTTGAGGCCACTTCCCACAAGAGCAGCTTTAAACCCATTGCTAAAGTTCACTAAATATTCACCAAACTTGCAGTTCGGTAAATGACACCTGCTCTCCAAAAAAATTCTGGGCTGGAAAATCGACCAAAAAATTAAACAGAGGGCAACCTTCCAAGAAGACAATTTCAAGAATTATATTGTATTCCCAATTGTTTCCTTTTTTTAACAGAAAAGAAAACGGCGGAGAAAAATGATGTGTTTTATGAATTTTCAAAGACATGCAAACCCAAATTACAAAAACCTATGAGCTCACACCAGCCAGAAGGGCCATTAGCATAAATGCTGCAAACAAACAGTAAATGCTGGAGCGATTGTGGAGAAATGCGTACCCTCGATTCTAAGGGGGACGTGGTAAGAGCCACTAAGGAAAACACAAAGAAGGTGCTTTGAAAAGGGTAACACGGTGCTACCAGTCAATCAATCACACCCACTGCTGGGACTATCACCTGAGAAAATGAGAATCAAAAAGTCACAGGATGGCAATCCTGCACTCCAACAATATTTACGATAGCCAACACTTGGAAGCAATGAAAATGTCCACCAACCAAGGAATGCACAAAGTAGAAGTGGTCCACGTACACAGTGGGAAATTACTCCAATAAAAAATAAAAATTAAATTTAAAAATCCAACAAAAGTAAAGAGACATCAGCTTGTGTGGGATTGTCCGGGCACACTCCACTCTAATTTATAACCGAGAAACACCACAGGCCGCAAGGGCTTTTCCCTAGTTACCAGGGTGGGGAACATAGAAAGGCTGCCACCCTCAGGCAGTTACCTGCAAAAGCAGCTTTAAAGCCTTTGCTAATGGTCATTTCATAGGAAGAAGTAATGCAGGACTGTAAATGAAACCTGCCCTCAAACTGTCTTGAGGGAGGTAATGGCCAAAACATTTCAAAATGTGACACATACTTTAAGAGAACACTTTGAAGAACTAAGGGGTAATCACACCTTGAAAACTAAAAAGGACATGCCTTATAGCTCAATTTCAACGGATTATGAGGCACATGCGAATTCAACCACAAAGAGGTATCAGCTCACACTTGTCAGAATAACCATGAGCAAGAAAACTACAAACAATAACTGCTCAAGGTGTTGTGGAGAAATGCAAACCCTCAACATCAAGGGGGACATAACTTGGAAAGGGCCACGAATGAGAACAGAATGGAGGTGCCTTAAAAAGGTCAACATTGAGCTACCATATGATCCAGCAGGCCCACTCCTAGACCTATAATCTAAGAAGAGAGAATTGGAAAGACACAGGCAGGCAAATCTGCATTGCACAGTATTACAATACCCAGATATGGAGGTAACCAAAAAGTCCACCAACAGATGGGTGGACAAAGAAGAACTCCTCCATGTACAGATGGAATATTCGCTTGTGAAAAAAATGAAACAATGCCATTTGCAGCACCACAGATGAGTCTAGACGTAATCACGCCACCTGTAGTAAGTGAGAAAGCAAAAGACACATATCCTATCATATCACTTTTAGGAGTTACTTAAAAATTGATACCAATGAAGATATTTCCACAGAGAAAGGCAATCACAGATTCATTAAAAAACTTATGGTTCACCAAATAGAAAGGGATGAGGATTGGATACATTACCATTTTGGGGTTAAAAGAGATATACAAACCATGTGAAATATATAATCACCAAAGACGTACGGAAGACCAGGAGAAGACTACTCAACATTGTGTCATAACCTACATGGGAAAAGGATGCGAGGAATAAGAGATACACGTATATGTGTGAAAGAACCACATTTGCACACCTAGAACAAACAAACCATTGTAATCAAATTTGCTTGGATAAAAAATAAAAAGTAAATTATAAATATGAACAAGAAGTAATGAGACATGAACATAAAGGGCTTTTTCCTGGCACATTCCATTCTAATTTACAACCTAGAACACCACTTCCATTAAGGCTCTGTTTCTCCAGTTACCAAATTTGGTAAAGGAGAAATGATGCCACCTTGTGGCCGTTTCCTGCAAGAGCAGATTTAAAATCACAGCTAATGGTCACTTAACATTCACAAGGACTCAGGGCTGTAAAGGACACCTGCCCTAAAAAATTGTGCTGAAGGAGGGAATGGACAAAAAAATTCAAAACAGGCAATTGTTTCAAGAAGAGAGTATGAATAGTTACCTTTTACTCACGCTCTTTAAAAAAAAAAAAGGAAAATGGATAAAAGCTCAACCTCAGGGAGTGTTAGACCCATGCAATCTAATCTACAAAAACTTTCAACTTACACCATTCGACTGACCATCAGCAAAATGTCTACAAACAATAAATGCTGAAAGGGCTTTAGGGAACTCATTACCCTCTACCTGCTGGTGAGACGTAAAGGGGTAACAGCCAATAATGAGAACAGAAAGGAGCTGTGTTTAAAAGTAAAAATGGAGGTACCATTCAATCCAGCAGGCGCACCATTGGACCTCTCACCTGAGAAGACAAGAATCGAGACAACACAGGCCGCAAAAGCTGCAGTACAACCTTATTCACAATAACCAAGACAGTGAAGCAATCAAAATGTCCAACAACAGGTGAATGGATAAAGAAGAAGTGGTCCATGTACACAATGGAATATTAGCCATGGAAAACAATGAACCATTGCTCTTTGAGGCACCACAAATGAGTTTGGAGATAGTCACGAAACATGAGCTAAGTCCGAAAGCAAAAGACCTATATTCTATGATATCACTTATAGGCGTTATCTAATAACTGACACAAATGAACATATTTCCACAGAGAAAGACACTCACTGACTTAGAAAACAAACTATGCTCATGTAAAAGGAGAGGTGTTGGGAATGGATAAATTAAGATTAGTGTTACTATATGTATACAAACACATATTACATACATATCTCAAAAAGACCGACCATATAGCAAGGGAGGTGTGCGGAACCCTCTGTAACATTTTACATGGGAAGAGGATCTGTACTTGAATAGACATATATAAGGTACAAATGAACCAGATTGTGTACACCTAGGACGAACAATATTCTAAGCTTTACCCCAATTAAAAAAAAATTTAAAACCAAGAAGAAATAATGAGACATAAACTTATGGGGGTTTCTCCATGCACATTCCAATGTAATTTACAACCTAGGAACACGACTTCCAGAAAGGCTCTGCTGCCCTAGTACCCAGATTGGGGAATGGAGAAATGCTGCCTGTTTGAGGCCACTTCCCACAAGAGCAGCTTTAAACCCATTGCTAAAGTTCACTAAATATTCACCAAACTTGCAGTTCGGTAAATGACACCTGCTCTCCAAAAAAATTCTGGGCTGGAAAATCGACCAAAAAATTAAACAGAGGGCAACCTTCCAAGAAGACAATTTCAAGAATTATATTGTATTCCCAATTGTTTCCTTTTTTTAACAGAAAAGAAAACGGCGGAGAAAAATGATGTGTTTTATGAATTTTCAAAGACATGCAAACCCAAATTACAAAAACCTATGAGCTCACACCAGCCAGAAGGGCCATTAGCATAAATGCTGCAAACAAACAGTAAATGCTGGAGCGATTGTGGAGAAATGCGTACCCTCGATTCTAAGGGGGACGTGGTAAGAGCCACTAAGGAAAACACAAAGAAGGTGCTTTGAAAAGGGTAACACGGTGCTACCAGTCAATCAATCACACCCACTGCTGGGACTATCACCTGAGAAAATGAGAATCAAAAAGTCACAGGATGGCAATCCTGCACTCCAACAATATTTACGATAGCCAACACTTGGAAGCAATGAAAATGTCCACCAACCAAGGAATGCACAAAGTAGAAGTGGTCCACGTACACAGTGGGAAATTACTCCAATAAAAAATAAAAATTAAATTTAAAAATCCAACAAAAGTAAAGAGACATCAGCTTGTGTGGGATTGTCCGGGCACACTCCACTCTAATTTATAACCGAGAAACACCACAGGCCGCAAGGGCTTTTCCCTAGTTACCAGGGTGGGGAACATAGAAAGGCTGCCACCCTCAGGCAGTTACCTGCAAAAGCAGCTTTAAAGCCTTTGCTAATGGTCATTTCATAGGAAGAAGTAATGCAGGACTGTAAATGAAACCTGCCCTCAAACTGTCTTGAGGGAGGTAATGGCCAAAACATTTCAAAATGTGACACATACTTTAAGAGAACACTTTGAAGAACTAAGGGGTAATCACACCTTGAAAACTAAAAAGGACATGCCTTATAGCTCAATTTCAACGGATTATGAGGCACATGCGAATTCAACCACAAAGAGGTATCAGCTCACACTTGTCAGAATAACCATGAGCAAGAAAACTACAAACAATAACTGCTCAAGGTGTTGTGGAGAAATGCAAACCCTCAACATCAAGGGGGACATAACTTGGAAAGGGCCACGAATGAGAACAGAATGGAGGTGCCTTAAAAAGGTCAACATTGAGCTACCATATGATCCAGCAGGCCCACTCCTAGACCTATAATCTAAGAAGAGAGAATTGGAAAGACACAGGCAGGCAAATCTGCATTGCACAGTATTACAATACCCAGATATGGAGGTAACCAAAAAGTCCACCAACAGATGGGTGGACAAAGAAGAACTCCTCCATGTACAGATGGAATATTCGCTTGTGAAAAAAATGAAACAATGCCATTTGCAGCACCACAGATGAGTCTAGACGTAATCACGCCACCTGTAGTAAGTGAGAAAGCAAAAGACACATATCCTATCATATCACTTTTAGGAGTTACTTAAAAATTGATACCAATGAAGATATTTCCACAGAGAAAGGCAATCACAGATTCATTAAAAAACTTATGGTTCACCAAATAGAAAGGGATGAGGATTGGATACATTACCATTTTGGGGTTAAAAGAGATATACAAACCATGTGAAATATATAATCACCAAAGACGTACGGAAGACCAGGAGAAGACTACTCAACATTGTGTCATAACCTACATGGGAAAAGGATGCGAGGAATAAAAGATACACGTATATGTGTGAAAGAACCACATTTGCACACCTAGAACAAACAAACCATTGTAATCAAATTTGCTTGGATAAAAAATAAAAAGTAAATTATAAATATGAACAAGAAGTAATGAGACATGAACATAAAGGGCTTTTTCCTGGCACATTCCATTCTAATTTACAACCTAGAACACCACTTCCATTAAGGCTCTGTTTCTCCAGTTACCAAATTTGGTAAAGGAGAAATGATGCCACCTTGTGGCCGTTTCCTGCAAGAGCAGATTTAAAATCACAGCTAATGGTCACTTAACATTCACAAGGACTCAGGGCTGTAAAGGACACCTGCCCTAAAAAATTGTGCTGAAGGTGGGAATGGACAAAAAAATTCAAAACAGGCAATTGTTTCAAGAAGAGAGTATGAATAGTTACCTTTTAATCACGCTCTTTTAAAAAAAAAAGGAAAATGGATAAAAGCTCAACCTCAGGGAGTGTTAGACCCATGCAATCTAATCTACAAAAATTTTCAACTTACACCATTCGACTGACCATCAGCAAAATGTCTACAAACAATAAATGCTGAAAGGGCTTTAGGGAACTCATTACCCTCTACCTGCTGGTGAGACGTAAAGGGGTAACAGCCAATAATGAGAACAGAAAGGAGCTGTGTTTAAAAGTAAAAATGGAGGTACCATTCAATCCAGCAGGCGCACCATTGGACCTCTCACCTGAGAAGACAAGAATCGAGACAACACAGGCCGCAAAAGCTGCAGTACAACCTTATTCACAATAACCAAGACAGTGAAGCAATCAAAATGTCCAACAACAGGTGAATGGATAAAGAAGAAGTGGTCCATGTACACAATGGAATATTAGCCATGGAAAACAATGAACCATTGCTCTTTGAGGCACCACAAATGAGTTTGGAGATAGTCACGAAACATGAGCTAAGTCCGAAAGCAAAAGACCTATATTCTATGATATCACTTATAGGCGTTATCTAATAACTGACACAAATGAACATATTTCCACAGAGAAAGACACTCACTGACTTAGAAAACAAACTATGCTCATGTAAAAGGAGAGGTGTGGGGAATGCATAAATTAAGATTAGTGTTACTATATGTATACAAACACATATTACATACATATCTCAAAAAGACCGACCATATAGCAAGGGAGGTGTGCGGAACCCTCTGTAACATTTTACATGGGAAGAGGATCTGTACTTGAATAGACATATATAAGGTACAAATGAACCAGATTGTGTACACCTAGGACGAACAATATTCTAAGCTTTACCCCAATTAAAAAAAAATTTAAAACCAAGAAGAAATAATGAGACATAAACTTATGGGGGTTTCTCCATGCACATTCCAATGTAATTTACAACCTAGGAACACGACTTCCAGAAAGGCTCTGCTGCCCTAGTACCCAGATTGGGGAATGGAGAAATGCTGCCTGTTTGAGGCCACTTCCCACAAGAGCAGCTTTAAACCCATTGCTAAAGTTCACTAAATATTCACCAAACTTGCAGTTCGGTAAATGACACCTGCTCTCCAAAAAAATTCTGGGCTGGAAAATCGACCAAAAAATTAAACAGAGGGCAACCTTCCAAGAAGACAATTTCAAGAATTATATTGTATTCCCAATTGTTTCCTTTTTTTAACAGAAAAGAAAACGGCGGAGAAAAATGATGAGTTTTATGAATTTTCAAAGACATGCAAACCCAAATTACAAAAACCGATGAGCTCACACCAGCCAGAAGGGCCATTAGCATAAATGCTGCAAACAGTAAATGCTGGAGCGATTGTGGAGAAATGCGTACCCTCGATTCTAAGGGGGACGTGGTAAGAGCCACTAAGGAAAACACAAAGAAGGTGCTTTGAAAAGGGTAACACGGTGCTACCAGTCAATCAATCACACCCACTGCTGGGACTATCACCTGAGAAAATGAGAATCAAAAAGTCACAGGATGGCAATCCTGCACTCCAACAATATTTACGATAGCCAACACTTGGAAGCAATGAAAATGTCCATCAACCAAGGAATGCACAAAGTAGAAGTGGTCCACGTACACAGTGGGAAATTACTCCAATAAAAAATAAAAATTAAATTTAAAAATCCAACAAAAGTAAAGAGACATCAGCTTGTGTGGGATTGTCCGGGCACACTCCACTCTAATTTATAACCGAGAAACACCACAGGCCGCAAGGGCTTTTCCCTAGTTACCAGGGTGGGGAACATAGAAAGGCTGCCACCCTCAGGCAGTTACCTGCAAAAGCAGCTTTAAAGCCTTTGCTAATGGTCATTTCATAGGAAGAAGTAATGCAGGACTGTAAATGAAACCTGCCCTCAAACTGTCTTGAGGGAGGTAATGGCCAAAACATTTCAAAATGTGACACATACTTTAAGAGAACACTTTGAAGAACTAAGGGGTAATCACACCTTGAAAACTAAAAAGGACATGCCTTATAGCTCAATTTCAACGGATTATGAGGCACATGCGAATTCAACCACAAAGAGGTATCAGCTCACACTTGTCAGAATAACCATGAGCAAGAAAACTACAAAAAATAACTGCTCAAGGTGTTGTGGAGAAATGCATACCCTCAACATCAAGGGGGACATAACTTGGAAAGGGCCACGAATGAGAACAGAATGGAGGTGCCCTAAAAAGGTCAACATTGAGCTACCATATGATCCAGCAGGCCCACTCCTCGACCTATAATCTAAGAAGAGAGAATTGGAAAGACACAGGCAGGCAAATCTGCATTGCACAGTATTACAATACCCAGATATGGAGGTAACCAAAAAGTCCACCAACAGATGGGTGGACAAAGAAGAACTCCTTCATGTACAGATGGAATATTCGCTAGTGAAAAAAATGAAACAATGCCATTTGCAGCACCACAGATGAGTCTAGACGTAATCACGCCACCTGTAGTAAGTGAGAAAGCAAAAGACACATATCCTATCATATCACTTTTAGGAGTTACTTAAAAATTGATACCAATGAAGATATTTCCACAGAGAAAGGCAATCACAGATTCATTAAAAAACTTATGGTTCACCAAATAGAAAGGGATGAGGATTGGATACATTACCATTTTGGGGTAAAAAGAGATATACAAACCATGTGAAATATATAATCACCAAAGACGTACGGAAGACCAGGAGAAGACTACTCAACATTGTGTCATAACCTACATGGGAAAAGGATGCGAGGAATAAGAGATACACGTATATGTGTGAAAGAACCACATTTGCACACCTAGAACAAACAAACCATTGTAATCAAATTTGCTTGGATAAAAAATAAAAAGTAAATTATAAATATGAACAAGAAGTAATGAGACATGAACATAAAGGGCTTTTTCCTGGCACATTCCATTCTAATTTACAACCTAGAACACCACTTCCATTAAGGCTCTGTTTCTCCAGTTACCAAATTTGGTAAAGGAGAAATGATGCCACCTTGTGGCCGTTTCCTGCAAGAGCAGATTTAAAATCACAGCTAATGGTCACTTAACATTCACAAGGACTCAGGGCTGTAAAGGACACCTGCCCTAAAAAATTGTGCTGAAGGAGGGAATGGACAAAAAAATTCAAAACAGGCAATTGTTTCAAGAAGAGAGTATGCATAGTTACCTTTTACTCACGCTCTTTAAAAAAAAAAAGGAAAATGGATAAAAGCTCAACCTCAGGGAGTGTTAGACCCATGCAATCTAATCTACAAAAACTTTCAACTTACACCATTCGACTGACCATCAGCAAAATGTCTACAAACAATAAATGCTGAAAGGGCTTTAGGGAACTCATTACCCTCTACCTGCTGGTGAGACGTAAAGGGGTAACAGCCAATAATGAGAACAGAAAGGAGCTGTGTTTAAAAGTAAAAATGGAGGTACCATTCAATCCAGCAGGCGCACCATTGGACCTCTCACCTGAGAAGACAAGAATCGAGACAACACAGGCCGCAAAAGCTGCAGTACAACCTTATTCACAATAACCAAGACAGTGAAGCAATCAAAATGTCCAACAACAGGTGAATGGATAAAGAAGAAGTGGTCCATGTACACAATGGAATATTAGCCATGGAAAACAATGAACCATTGCTCTTTGAGGCACCACAAATGAGTTTGGAGATAGTCACGAAACATGAGCTAAGTCCGAAAGCAAAAGACCTATATTCTATGATATCACTTATAGGCGTTATCTAATAACTGACACAAATGAACATATTTCCACAGAGAAAGACACTCACTGACTTAGAAAACAAACTATGCTCATGTAAAAGGAGAGGTGTGGGGAATGCATAAATTAAGATTAGTGTTACTATATGTATACAAACACATATTACATACATATCTCAAAAAGACCGACCATATAGCAAGGGAGGTGTGCGGAACCCTCTGTAACATTTTACATGGGAAGAGGATCTGTACTTGAATAGACATATATAAGGTACAAATGAACCAGATTGTGTACACCTAGGACGAACAATATTCTAAGCTTTACCCCAATTAAAAAAAAATTTAAAACCAAGAAGAAATAATGAGACATAAACTTATGGGGGTTTCTCCATGCACATTCCAATGTAATTTACAACCTAGGAACACGACTTCCAGAAAGGCTCTGCTGCCCTAGTACCCAGATTGGGGAATGGAGAAATGCTGCCTGTTTGAGGCCACTTCCCACAAGAGCAGCTTTAAACCCATTGCTAAAGTTCACTAAATATTCACCAAACTTGCAGTTCGGTAAATGACACCTGCTCTCCAAAAAAATTCTGGGCTGGAAAATCGACCAAAAAATTAAACAGAGGGCAACCTTCCAAGAAGACAATTTCAAGAATTATATTGTATTCCCAATTGTTTCCTTTTTTTAACAGAAAAGAAAACGGCGGAGAAAAATGATGAGTTTTATGAATTTTCAAAGACATGCAAACCCAAATTACAAAAACCGATGAGCTCACACCAGCCAGAAGGGCCATTAGCATAAATGCTGCAAACAGTAAATGCTGGAGCGATTGTGGAGAAATGCGTACCCTCGATTCTAAGGGGGACGTGGTAAGAGCCACTAAGGAAAACACAAAGAAGGTGCTTTGAAAAGGGTAACACGGTGCTACCAGTCAATCAATCACACCCACTGCTGGGACTATCACCTGAGAAAATGAGAATCAAAAAGTCACAGGATGGCAATCCTGCACTCCAACAATATTTACGATAGCCAACACTTGGAAGCAATGAAAATGTCCATCAACCAAGGAATGCACAAAGTAGAAGTGGTCCACGTACACAGTTGGAAATTACTCCAATAAAAAATAAAAATTAAATTTAAAAATCCAACAAAAGTAAAGAGACATCAGCTTGTGTGGGATTGTCCGGGCACACTCCACTCTAATTTATAACCGAGAAACACCACAGGCCGCAAGGGCTTTTCCCTAGTTACCAGGGTGGGGAACATAGAAAGGCTGCCACCCTCAGGCAGTTACCTGCAAAAGCAGCTTTAAAGCCTTTGCTAATGGTCATTTCATAGGAAGAAGTAATGCAGGACTGTAAATGAAACCTGCCCTCAAACTGTCTTGAGGGAGGTAATGGCCAAAACATTTCAAAATGTGACACATACTTTAAGAGAACACTTTGAAGAACTAAGGGGTAATCACACCTTGAAAACTAAAAAGGACATGCCTTATAGCTCAATTTCAACGGATTATGAGGCACATGCGAATTCAACCACAAAGAGGTATCAGCTCACACTTGTCAGAATAACCATGAGCAAGAAAACTACAAACAATAACTGCTCAAGGTGTTGTGGAGAAATGCATACCCTCAACATCAAGGGGGACATAACTTGGAAAGGGCCACGAATGAGAACAGAATGGAGGTGCCCTAAAAAGGTCAACATTGAGCTACCATATGATCCAGCAGGCCCACTCCTCGACCTATAATCTAAGAAGAGAGAATTGGAAAGACACAGGCAGGCAAATCTGCATTGCACAGTATTACAATACCCAGATATGGAGGTAACCAAAAAGTCCACCAACAGATGGGTGGACAAAGAAGAACTCCTTCATGTACAGATGGAATATTCGCTAGTGAAAAAAATGAAACAATGCCATTTGCAGCACCACAGATGAGTCTAGACGTAATCACGCCACCTGTAGTAAGTGAGAAAGCAAAAGACACATATCCTATCATATCACTTTTAGGAGTTACTTAAAAATTGATACCAATGAAGATATTTCCACAGAGAAAGGCAATCACAGATTCATTAAAAAACTTATGGTTCACCAAATAGAAAGGGATGAGGATTGGATACATTACCATTTTGGGGTAAAAAGAGATATACAAACCATGTGAAATATATAATCACCAAAGACGTACGGAAGACCAGGAGAAGACTACTCAACATTGTGTCATAACCTACATGGGAAAAGGATGCGAGGAATAAGAGATACACGTATATGTGTGAAAGAACCACATTTGCACACCTAGAACAAACAAACCATTGTAATCAAATTTGCTTGGATAAAAAATAAAAAGTAAATTATAAATATGAACAAGAAGTAATGAGACATGAACATAAAGGGCTTTTTCCTGGCACATTCCATTCTAATTTACAACCTAGAACACCACTTCCATTAAGGCTCTGTTTCTCCAGTTACCAAATTTGGTAAAGGAGAAATGATGCCACCTTGTGGCCGTTTCCTGCAAGAGCAGATTTAAAATCACAGCTAATGGTCACTTAACATTCACAAGGACTCAGGGCTGTAAAGGACACCTGCCCTAAAAAATTGTGCTGAAGGAGGGAATGGACAAAAAAATTCAAAACAGGCAATTGTTTCAAGAAGAGAGTATGAATAGTTACCTTTTACTCACGCTCTTTAAAAAAAAAAAGGAAAATGGATAAAAGCTCAACCTCAGGGAGTGTTAGACCCATGCAATCTAATCTACAAAAACTTTCAACTTACACCATTCGACTGACCATCAGCAAAATGTCTACAAACAATAAATGCTGAAAGGGCTTTAGGGAACTCATTACCCTCTACCTGCTGGTGAGACGTAAAGGGGTAACAGCCAATAATGAGAACAGAAAGGAGCTGTGTTTAAAAGTAAAAATGGAGGTACCATTCAATCCAGCAGGCGCACCATTGGACCTCTCACCTGAGAAGACAAGAATCGAGACAACACAGGCCGCAAAAGCGGCAGTACAACCTTATTCACAATAACCAAGACAGTGAAGCAATCAAAATGTCCAACAACAGGTGAATGGATAAAGAAGAAGTGGTCCATGTACACAATGGAATATTAGCCATGGAAAACAATGAACCATTGCTCTTTGAGGCACCACAAATGAGTTTGGAGATAGTCACGAAACATGAGCTAAGTCCGAAAGCAAAAGACCTATATTCTATGATATCACTTATAGGCGTTATCTAATAACTGACACAAATGAACATATTTCCACAGAGAAAGACACTCACTGACTTAGAAAACAAACTATGCTCATGTAAAAGGAGAGGTGTTGGGAATGGATAAATTAAGATTAGTGTTACTATATGTATACAAACACATATTACATACATATCTCAAAAAGACCGACCATATAGCAAGGGAGGTGTGCGGAACCCTCTGTAACATTTTACATGGGAAGAGGATCTGTACTTGAATAGACATATATAAGGTACAAATGAACCAGATTGTGTACACCTAGGACGAACAATATTCTAAGCTTTACCCCAATTAAAAAAAAATTTAAAACCAAGAAGAAATAATGAGACATAAACTTATGGGGGTTTCTCCATGCACATTCCAATGTAATTTACAACCTAGGAACACGACTTCCAGAAAGGCTCTGCTGCCCTAGTACCCAGATTGGGGAATGGAGAAATGCTGCCTGTTTGAGGCCACTTCCCACAAGAGCAGCTTTAAACCCATTGCTAAAGTTCACTAAATATTCACCAAACTTGCAGTTCGGTAAATGACACCTGCTCTCCAAAAAAATTCTGGGCTGGAAAATCGACCAAAAAATTAAACAGAGGGCAACCTTCCAAGAAGACAATTTCAAGAATTATATTGTATTCCCAATTGTTTCCTTTTTTTAACAGAAAAGAAAACGGCGGAGAAAAATGATGAGTTTTATGAATTTTCAAAGACATGCAAACCCAAATTACAAAAACCGATGAGCTCACACCAGCCAGAAGGGCCATTAGCATAAATGCTGCAAACAGTAAATGCTGGAGCGATTGTGGAGAAATGCGTACCCTCGATTCTAAGGGGGACGTGGTAAGAGCCACTAAGGAAAACACAAAGAAGGTGCTTTGAAAAGGGTAACACGGTGCTACCAGTCAATCAATCACACCCACTGCTGGGACTATCACCTGAGAAAATGAGAATCAAAAAGTCACAGGATGGCAATCCTGCACTCCAACAATATTTACGATAGCCAACACTTGGAAGCAATGAAAATGTCCATCAACCAAGGAATGCACAAAGTAGAAGTGGTCCACGTACACAGTGGGAAATTACTCCAATAAAAAATAAAAATTAAATTTAAAAATCCAACAAAAGTAAAGAGACATCAGCTTGTGTGGGATTGTCCGGGCACACTCCACTCTAATTTATAACCGAGAAACACCACAGGCCGCAAGGGCTTTTCCCTAGTTACCAGGGTGGGGAACATAGAAAGGCTGCCACCCTCAGGCAGTTACCTGCAAAAGCAGCTTTAAAGCCTTTGCTAATGGTCATTTCATAGGAAGAAGTAATGCAGGACTGTAAATGAAACCTGCCCTCAAACTGTCTTGAGGGAGGTAATGGCCAAAACATTTCAAAATGTGACACATACTTTAAGAGAACACTTTGAAGAACTAAGGGGTAATCACACCTTGAAAACTAAAAAGGACATGCCTTATAGCTCAATTTCAACGGATTATGAGGCACATGCGAATTCAACCACAAAGAGGTATCAGCTCACACTTGTCAGAATAACCATGAGCAAGAAAACTACAAACAATAACTGCTCAAGGTGTTGTGGAGAAATGCATACCCTCAACATCAAGGGGGACATAACTTGGAAAGGGCCACGAATGAGAACAGAATGGAGGTGCCTTAAAAAGGTCAACATTGAGCTACCATATGATCCAGCAGGCCCACTCCTCGACCTATAATCTAAGAAGAGAGAATTGGAAAGACACAGGCAGGCAAATCTGCATTGCACAGTATTACAATACCCAGATATGGAGGTAACCAAAAAGTCCACCAACAGATGGGTGGACAAAGAAGAACTCCTCCATGTACAGATGGAATATTCGCTAGTGAAAAAAATGAAACAATGCCATTTGCAGCACCACAGATGAGTCTAGACGTAATCACGCCACCTGTAGTAAGTGAGAAAGCAAAAGACACATATCCTATCATATCACTTTTAGGAGTTACTTAAAAATTGATACCAAGGTAGATATTTCCACAGAGAAAGGCAATCACAGATTCATTAAAAAACTTATGGTTCACCAAATAGAAAGGGATGAGGATTGGATACATTACCATTTTGGGGTTAAAAGAGATATACAAACCATGTGAAATATATAATCACCAAAGACGTACGGAAGACCAGGAGAAGACTACTCAACATTGTGTCATAACCTACATGGGAAAAGGATGCGAGGAATAACAGATACACGTATATGTGTGAAAGAACCACATTTGCACACCTAGAACAAACAAACCATTGTAATCAAATTTGCTTGGATAAAAAATAAAAAGTAAATTATAAATATGAACAAGAAGTAATGAGACATGAACATAAAGGGCTTTTTCCTGGCACATTCCATTCTAATTTACAACCTAGAACACCACTTCCATTAAGGCTCTGTTTCTCCAGTTACCAAATTTGGTAAAGGAGAAATGATGCCACCTTGTGGCCGTTTCCTGCAAGAGCAGATTTAAAATCACAGCTAATGGTCACTTAACATTCACAAGGACTCAGGGCTGTAAAGGACACCTGCCCTAAAAAATTGTGCTGAAGGAGGGAATGGACAAAAAAATTCAAAACAGGCAATTGTTTCAAGAAGAGAGTATGAATAGTTACCTTTTACTCACGCTCTTTAAAAAAAAAAAGGAAAATGGATAAAAGCTCAACCTCAGGGAGTGTTAGACCCATGCAATCTAATCTACAAAAACTTTCAACTTACACCATTCGACTGACCATCAGCAAAATGTCTACAAACAATAAATGCTGAAAGGGCTTTAGGGAACTCATTACCCTCTACCTGCTGGTGAGACGTAAAGGGGTAACAGCCAATAATGAGAACAGAAAGGAGCTGTGTTTAAAAGTAAAAATGGAGGTACCATTCAATCCAGCAGGCGCACCATTGGACCTCTCACCTGAGAAGACAAGAATCGAGACAACACAGGCCGCAAAAGCTGCAGTACAACCTTATTCACAATAACCAAGACAGTGAAGCAATCAAAATGTCCAACAACAGGTGAATGGATAAAGAAGAAGTGGTCCATGTACACAATGGAATATTAGCCATGGAAAACAATGAACCATTGCTCTTTGAGGCACCACAAATGAGTTTGGAGATAGTCACGAAACATGAGCTAAGTCCGAAAGCAAAAGACCTATATTCTATGATATCACTTATAGGCGTTATCTAATAACTGACACAAATGAACATATTTCCACAGAGAAAGACACTCACTGACTTAGAAAACAAACTATGCTCATGTAAAAGGAGAGGTGTTGGGAATGGATAAATTAAGATTAGTGTTACTATATGTATACAAACACATATTACATACATATCTCAAAAAGACCGACCATATAGCAAGGGAGGTGTGCGGAACCCTCTGTAACATTTTACATGGGAAGAGGATCTGTACTTGAATAGACATATATAAGGTACAAATGAACCAGATTGTGTACACCTAGGACGAACAATATTCTAAGCTTTACCCCAATTAAAAAAAAATTTAAAACCAAGAAGAAATAATGAGACATAAACTTATGGGGGTTTCTCCATGCACATTCCAATGTAATTTACAACCTAGGAACACGACTTCCAGAAAGGCTCTGCTGCCCTAGTACCCAGATTGGGGAATGGAGAAATGCTGCCTGTTTGAGGCCACTTCCCACAAGAGCAGCTTTAAACCCATTGCTAAAGTTCACTAAATATTCACCAAACTTGCAGTTCGGTAAATGACACCTGCTCTCCAAAAAAATTCTGGGCTGGAAAATCGACCAAAAAATTAAACAGAGGGCAACCTTCCAAGAAGACAATTTCAAGAATTATATTGTATTCCCAATTGTTTCCTTTTTTTAACAGAAAAGAAAACGGCGGAGAAAAATGATGTGTTTTATGAATTTTCAAAGACATGCAAACCCAAATTACAAAAACCTATGAGCTCACACCAGCCAGAAGGGCCATTAGCATAAATGCTGCAAACAAACAGTAAATGCTGGAGCGATTGTGGAGAAATGCGTACCCTCGATTCTAAGGGGGACGTGGTAAGAGCCACTAAGGAAAACACAAAGAAGGTGCTTTGAAAAGGGTAACACGGTGCTACCAGTCAATCAATCACACCCACTGCTGGGACTATCACCTGAGAAAATGA
The DNA here is from genome assembly GCF_965194825.1 of Balaenoptera physalus. Taxonomy (NCBI): domain Eukaryota; kingdom Metazoa; phylum Chordata; class Mammalia; order Artiodactyla; family Balaenopteridae; genus Balaenoptera; species Balaenoptera physalus. Next base: position 110,083 of record NW_028126329.1, read on the forward strand.
GAATCAAAAAGTCACAGGATGGCAATCCTGCACTCCAACAATATTTACGATAGCCAACACTTGGAAGCAATGAAAATGTCCATCAACCAAGGAATGCACAAAGTAGAAGTGGTCCACGTACACAGTGGGAAATTACTCCAATAAAAAATAAAAATTAAATTTAAAAATCCAACAAAAGTAAAGAGACATCAGCTTGTGTGGGATTGTCCGGGCACACTCCACTCTAATTTATAACCGAGAAACACCACAGGCCGCAAGGGCTTTTCCCTAGTTACCAGGGTGGGGAACATAGAAAGGCTGCCACCCTCAGGCAGTTACCTGCAAAAGCAGCTTTAAAGCCTTTGCTAATGGTCATTTCATAGGAAGAAGTAATGCAGGACTGTAAATGAAACCTGCCCTCAAACTGTCTTGAGGGAGGTAATGGCCAAAACATTTCAAAATGTGACACATACTTTAAGAGAACACTTTGAAGAACTAAGGGGTAATCACACCTTGAAAACTAAAAAGGACATGCCTTATAGCTCAATTTCAACGGATTATGAGGCACATGCGAATTCAACCACAAAGAGGTATCAGCTCACACTTGTCAGAATAACCATGAGCAAGAAAACTACAAACAATAACTGCTCAAGGTGTTGTGGAGAAATGCATACCCTCAACATCAAGGGGGACATAACTTGGAAAGGGCCACGAATGAGAACAGAATGGAGGTGCCCTAAAAAGGTCAACATTGAGCTACCATATGATCCAGCAGGCCCACTCCTCGACCTATAATCTAAGAAGAGAGAATTGGAAAGACACAGGCAGGCAAATCTGCATTGCACAGTATTACAATACCCAGATATGGAGGTAACCAAAAAGTCCACCAACAGATGGGTGGACAAAGAAGAACTCCTCCATGTACAGATGGAATATTCGCTTGTGAAAAAAATGAAACAATGCCATTTGCAGCACCACAGATGAGTCTAGACGTAATCACGCCACCTGTAGTAAGTGAGAAAGCAAAAGACACATATCCTATCATATCACTTTTAGGAGTTACTTAAAAATTGATACCAATGAAGATATTTCCACAGAGAAAGGCAATCACAGATTCATTAAAAAACTTATGGTTCACCAAATAGAAAGGGATGAGGATTGGATACATTACCATTTTGGGGTTAAAAGAGATATACAAACCATGTGAAATATATAATCACCAAAGACGTACGGAAGACCAGGAGAAGACTACTCAACATTGTGTCATAACCTACATGGGAAAAGGATGCGAGGAATAACAGATACACGTATATGTGTGAAAGAACCACATTTGCACACCTAGAACAAACAAACCATTGTAATCAAATTTGCTTGGATAAAAAATAAAAAGTAAATTATAAATATGAACAAGAAGTAATGAGACATGAACATAAAGGGCTTTTTCCTGGCACATTCCATTCTAATTTACAACCTAGAACACCACTTCCATTAAGGCTCTGTTTCTCCAGTTACCAAATTTGGTAAAGGAGAAATGATGCCACCTTGTGGCCGTTTCCTGCAAGAGCAGATTTAAAATCACAGCTAATGGTCACTTAACATTCACAAGGACTCAGGGCTGTAAAGGACACCTGCCCTAAAAAATTGTGCTGAAGGAGGGAATGGACAAAAAAATTCAAAACAGGCAATTGTTTCAAGAAGAGAGTATGAATAGTTACCTTTTACTCACGCTCTTTAAAAAAAAAAAGGAAAATGGATAAAAGCTCAACCTCAGGGAGTGTTAGACCCATGCAATCTAATCTACAAAAACTTTCAACTTACACCATTCGACTGACCATCAGCAAAATGTCTACAAACAATAAATGCTGAAAGGGCTTTAGGGAACTCATTACCCTCTACCTGCTGGTGAGACGTAAAGGGGTAACAGCCAATAATGAGAACAGAAAGGAGCTGTGTTTAAAAGTAAAAATGGAGGTACCATTCAATCCAGCAGGCGCACCATTGGACCTCTCACCTGAGAAGACAAGAATCGAGACAACACAGGCCGCAAAAGCTGCAGTACAACCTTATTCACAATAACCAAGACAGTGAAGCAATCAAAATGTCCAACAACAGGTGAATGGATAAAGAAGAAGTGGTCCATGTACACAATGGAATATTAGCCATGGAAAACAATGAACCATTGCTCTTTGAGGCACCACAAATGAGTTTGGAGATAGTCACGAAACATGAGCTAAGTCCGAAAGCAAAAGACCTATATTCTATGATATCACTTATAGGCGTTATCTAATAACTGACACAAATGAACATATTTCCACAGAGAAAGACACTCACTGACTTAGAAAACAAACTATGCTCATGTAAAAGGAGAGGTGTTGGGAATGGATAAATTAAGATTAGTGTTACTATATGTATACAAACACATATTACATACATATCTCAAAAAGACCGACCATATAGCAAGGGAGGTGTGCGGAACCCTCTGTAACATTTTACATGGGAAGAGGATCTGTACTTGAATAGACATATATAAGGTACAAATGAACCAGATTGTGTACACCTAGGACGAACAATATTCTAAGCTTTACCCCAATTAAAAAAAAATTTAAAACCAAGAAGAAATAATGAGACATAAACTTATGGGGGTTTCTCCATGCACATTCCAATGTAATTTACAACCTAGGAACACGACTTCCAGAAAGGCTCTGCTGCCCTAGTACCCAGATTGGGGAATGGAGAAATGCTGCCTGTTTGAGGCCACTTCCCACAAGAGCAGCTTTAAACCCATTGCTAAAGTTCACTAAATATTCACCAAACTTGCAGTTCGGTAAATGACACCTGCTCTCCAAAAAAATTCTGGGCTGGAAAATCGACCAAAAAATTAAACAGAGGGCAACCTTCCAAGAAGACAATTTCAAGAATTATATTGTATTCCCAATTGTTTCCTTTTTTTAACAGAAAAGAAAACGGCGGAGAAAAATGATGTGTTTTATGAATTTTCAAAGACATGCAAACCCAAATTACAAAAACCTATGAGCTCACACCAGCCAGAAGGGCCATTAGCATAAATGCTGCAAACAAACAGTAAATGCTGGAGCGATTGTGGAGAAATGCGTACCCTCGATTCTAAGGGGGACGTGGTAAGAGCCACTAAGGAAAACACAAAGAAGGTGCTTTGAAAAGGGTAACACGGTGCTACCAGTCAATCAATCACACCCACTGCTGGGACTATCACCTGAGAAAATGAGAATCAAAAAGTCACAGGATGGCAATCCTGCACTCCAACAATATTTACGATAGCCAACACTTGGAAGCAATGAAAATGTCCATCAACCAAGGAATGCACAAAGTAGAAGTGGTCCACGTACACAGTGGGAAATTACTCCAATAAAAAATAAAAATTAAATTTAAAAATCCAACAAAAGTAAAGAGACATCAGCTTGTGTGGGATTGTCCGGGCACACTCCACTCTAATTTATAACCGAGAAACACCACAGGCCGCAAGGGCTTTTCCCTAGTTACCAGGGTGGGGAACATAGAAAGGCTGCCACCCTCAGGCAGTTACCTGCAAAAGCAGCTTTAAAGCCTTTGCTAATGGTCATTTCATAGGAAGAAGTAATGCAGGACTGTAAATGAAACCTGCCCTCAAACTGTCTTGAGGGAGGTAATGGCCAAAACATTTCAAAATGTGACACATACTTTAAGAGAACACTTTGAAGAACTAAGGGGTAATCACACCTTGAAAACTAAAAAGGACATGCCTTATAGCTCAATTTCAACGGATTATGAGGCACATGCGAATTCAACCACAAAGAGGTATCAGCTCACACTTGTCAGAATAACCATGAGCAAGGAAACTACAAACAATAACTGCTCAAGGTGTTGTGGAGAAATGCATACCCTCAACATCAAGGGGGACATAACTTGGAAAGGGCCACGAATGAGAACACAATGGAGGTGCCTTAAAAAGGTCAACATTGAGCTACCATATGATCCAGCAGGCCCACTCCTCGACCTATAATCTAAGAAGAGAGAATTGGAAAGACACAGGCAGGCAAATCTGCATTGCACAGTATTACAATACCCAGATATGGAGGTAACCAAAAAGTCCACCAACAGATGGGTGGACAAAGAAGAACTCCTCCATGTACAGATGGAATATTCACTAGTGAAAAAAATGAAACAATGCCATTTGCAGCACCACAGATGAGTCTAGACGTAATCACGCCACCTGTAGTAAGTGAGAAAGCAAAAGACACATATCCTATCATATCACTTTTAGGAGTTACTTAAAAATTGATACCAATGAAGATATTTCCACAGAGAAAGGCAATCACAGATTCATTAAAAAACTTATGGTTCACCAAATAGAAAGGGATGAGGATTGGATACATTACCATTTTGGGGTTAAAAGAGATATACAAACCATGTGAAATATATAATCACCAAAGACGTACGGAAGACCAGGAGAAGACTACTCAACATTGTGTCATAACCTACATGGGAAAAGGATGCGAGGAATAACAGATACACGTATATGTGTGAAAGAACCACATTTGCACACCTAGAACAAACAAACCATTGTAATCAAATTTGCTTGGATAAAAAATAAAAAGTAAATTATAAATATGAACAAGAAGTAATGAGACATGAACATAAAGGGATTTTTCCTGGCACATTCCATTCTAATTTACAACCTAGAACACCACTTCCATTAAGGCTCTGTTTCTCCAGTTACCAAATTTGGTAAAGGAGAAATGATGCCACCTTGTGGCCGTTTCCTGCAAGAGCAGATTTAAAATCACAGCTAATGGTCACTTAACATTCACAAGGACTCAGGGCTGTAAAGGACACCTGCCCTAAAAAATTGTGCTGAAGGAGGGAATGGACAAAAAAATTCAAAACAGGCAATTGTTTCAAGAAGAGAGTATGAATAGTTACCTTTTACTCACGCTCTTTAAAAAAAAAAAGGAAAATGGATAAAAGCTCAACCTCAGGGAGTGTTAGACCCATGCAATCTAATCTACAAAAACTTTCAACTTACACCATTCGACTGACCATCAGCAAAATGTCTACAAACAATAAATGCTGAAAGGGCTTTAGGGAACTCATTACCCTCTACCTGCTGGTGAGACGTAAAGGGGTAACAGCCAATAATGAGAACAGAAAGGAGCTGTGTTTAAAAGTAAAAATGGAGGTACCATTCAATCCAGCAGGCGCACCATTGGACCTCTCACCTGAGAAGACAAGAATCGAGACAACACAGGCCGCAAAAGCTGCAGTACAACCTTATTCACAATAACCAAGACAGTGAAGCAATCAAAATGTCCAACAACAGGTGAATGGATAAAGAAGAAGTGGTCCATGTACACAATGGAATATTAGCCATGGAAAACAATGAACCATTGCTCTTTGAGGCACCACAAATGAGTTTGGAGATAGTCACGAAACATGAGCTAAGTCCGAAAGCAAAAGACCTATATTCTATGATATCACTTATAGGCGTTATCTAATAACTGACACAAATGAACATATTTCCACAGAGAAAGACACTCACTGACTTAGAAAACAAACTATGCTCATGTAAAAGGAGAGGTGTTGGGAATGGATAAATTAAGATTAGTGTTACTATATGTATACAAACACATATTACATACATATCTCAAAAAGACCGACCATATAGCAAGGGAGGTGTGCGGAACCCTCTGTAACATTTTACATGGGAAGAGGATCTGTACTTGAATAGACATATATAAGGTACAAATGAACCAGATTGTGTACACCTAGGACGAACAATATTCTAAGCTTTACCCCAATTAAAAAAAAATTTAAAACCAAGAAGAAATAATGAGACATAAACTTATGGGGGTTTCTCCATGCACATTCCAATGTAATTTACAACCTAGGAACACGACTTCCAGAAAGGCTCTGCTGCCCTAGTACCCAGATTGGGGAATGGAGAAATGCTGCCTGTTTGAGGCCACTTCCCACAAGAGCAGCTTTAAACCCATTGCTAAAGTTCACTAAATATTCACCAAACTTGCAGTTCGGTAAATGACACCTGCTCTCCAAAAAAATTCTGGGCTGGAAAATCGACCAAAAAATTAAACAGAGGGCAACCTTCCAAGAAGACAATTTCAAGAATTATATTGTATTCCCAATTGTTTCCTTTTTTTAACAGAAAAGAAAACGGCGGAGAAAAATGATGTGTTTTATGAATTTTCAAAGACATGCAAACCCAAATTACAAAAACCGATGAGCTCACACCAGCCAGAAGGGCCATTAGCATAAATGCTGCAAACAAACAGTAAATGCTGGAGCGATTGTGGAGAAATGCGTACCCTCGATTCTAAGGGGGACGTGGTAAGAGCCACTAAGGAAAACACAAAGAAGGTGCTTTGAAAAGGGTAACACGGTGCTACCAGTCAATCAATCACACCCACTGCTGGGACTATCACCTGAGAAAATGAGAATCAAAAAGTCACAGGATGGCAATCCTGCACTCCAACAATATTTACGATAGCCAACACTTGGAAGCAATGAAAATGTCCATCAACCAAGGAATGCACACAGTAGAAGTGGTCCACGTACACAGTGGGAAATTACTCCAATAAAAAATAAAAATTAAATTTAAAAATCCAACAAAAGTAAAGAGACATCAGCTTGTGTGGGATTGTCCGGGCACACTCCACTCTAATTTATAACCGAGAAACACCACAGGCCGCAAGGGCTTTTCCCTAGTTACCAGGGTGGGGAACATAGAAAGGCTGCCACCCTCAGGCAGTTACCTGCAAAAGCAGCTTTAAAGCCTTTGCTAATGGTCATTTCATAGGAAGAAGTAATGCAGGACTGTAAATGAAACCTGCCCTCAAACTGTCTTGAGGGAGGTAATGGCCAAAACATTTCAAAATGTGACACATACTTTAAGAGAACACTTTGAAGAACTAAGGGGTAATCACACCTTGAAAACTAAAAAGGACATGCCTTATAGCTCAATTTCAACGGATTATGAGGCACATGCGAATTCAACCACAAAGAGGTATCAGCTCACACTTGTCAGAATAACCATGAGCAAGAAAACTACAAACAATAACTGCTCAAGGTGTTGTGGAGAAATGCATACCCTCAACATCAAGGGGGACATAACTTGGAAAGGGCCACGAATGAGAACAGAATGGAGGTGCCTTAAAAAGGTCAACATTGAGCTACCATATGATCCAGCAGGCCCACTCCTCGACCTATAATCTAAGAAGAGAGAATTGGAAAGACACAGGCAGGCAAATCTGCATTGCACAGTATTACAATACCCAGATATGGAGGTAACCAAAAAGTCCACCAACAGATGGGTGGACAAAGAAGAACTCCTCCATGTACAGATGGAATATTCGCTAGTGAAAAAAATGAAACAATGCCATTTGCAGCACCACAGATGAGTCTAGACGTAATCACGCCACCTGTAGTAAGTGAGAAAGCAAAAGACACATATCCTATCATATCACTTTTAGGAGTTACTTAAAAATTGATACCAATGAAGATATTTCCACAGAGAAAGGCAATCACAGATTCATTAAAAAACTTATGGTTCACCAAATAGAAAGGGATGAGGATTGGATACATTACCATTTTGGGGTTAAAAGAGATATACAAACCATGTGAAATATATAATCACCAAAGACGTACGGAAGACCAGGAGAAGACTACTCAACATTGTGTCATAACCTACATGGGAAAAGGATGCGAGGAATAACAGATACACGTATATGTGTGAAAGAACCACATTTGCACACCTAGAACAAACAAACCATTGTAATCAAATTTGCTTGGATAAAAAATAAAAAGTAAATTATAAATATGAACAAGAAGTAATGAGACATGAACATAAAGGGATTTTTCCTGGCACATTCCATTCTAATTTACAACCTAGAACACCACTTCCATTAAGGCTCTGTTTCTCCAGTTACCAAATTTGGTAAAGGAGAAATGATGCCACCTTGTGGCCGTTTCCTGCAAGAGCAGATTTAAAATCACAGCTAATGGTCACTTAACATTCACAAGGACTCAGGGCTGTAAAGGACACCTGCCCTAAAAAATTGTGCTGAAGGAGGGAATGGACAAAAAAATTCAAAACAGGCAATTGTTTCAAGAAGAGAGTATGAATAGTTACCTTTTACTCACGCTCTTTAAAAAAAAAAAGGAAAATGGATAAAAGCTCAACCTCAGGGAGTGTTAGACCCATGCAATCTAATCTACAAAAACTTTCAACTTACACCATTCGACTGACCATCAGCAAAATGTCTACAAACAATAAATGCTGAAAGGGCTTTAGGGAACTCATTACCCTCTACCTGCTGGTGAGACGTAAAGGGGTAACAGCCAATAATGAGAACAGAAAGGAGCTGTGTTTAAAAGTAAAAATGGAGGTACCATTCAATCCAGCAGGCGCACCATTGGACCTCTCACCTGAGAAGACAAGAATCGAGACAACACAGGCCGCAAAAGCTGCAGTACAACCTTATTCACAATAACCAAGACAGTGAAGCAATCAAAATGTCCAACAACAGGTGAATGGATAAAGAAGAAGTGGTCCATGTACACAATGGAATATTAGCCATGGAAAACAATGAACCATTGCTCTTTGAGGCACCACAAATGAGTTTGGAGATAGTCACGAAACATGAGCTAAGTCCGAAAGGAAAAGACCTATATTCTATGATATCACTTATAGGCGTTATCTAATAACTGACACAAATGAACTTATTTCCACAGAGAAAGACACTCACTGACTTAGAAAACAAACTATGCTCATGTAAAAGGAGAGGTGTTGGGAATGGATAAATTAAGATTAGTGTTACTATATGTATACAAACACATATTACATACATATCTCAAAAAGACCGACCATATAGCAAGGGAGGTGTGCGGAACCCTCTGTAACATTTTACATGGGAAGAGGATCTGTACTTGAATAGACATATATAAGGTACAAATGAACCAGATTGTGTACACCTAGGACGAACAATATTCTAAGCTTTACCCCAATTAAAAAAAAAATTAAAACCAAGAAGAAATAATGAGACATAAACTTATGGGGGTTTCTCCATGCACATTCCAATGTAATTTACAACCTAGGAACACGACTTCCAGAAAGGCTCTGCTGCCCTAGTACCCAGATTGGGGAATGGAGAAATGCTGCCTGTTTGAGGCCACTTCCCACAAGAGCAGCTTTAAACCCATTGCTAAAGTTCACTAAATATTCACCAAACTTGCAGTTCGGTAAATGACACCTGCTCTCCAAAAAAATTCTGGGCTGGAAAATCGACCAAAAAATTAAACAGAGGGCAACCTTCCAAGAAGACAATTTCAAGAATTATATTGTATTCCCAATTGTTTCCTTTTTTTAACAGAAAAGAAAACGGCGGAGAAAAATGATGAGTTTTATGAATTTTCAAAGACATGCAAACCCAAATTACAAAAACCGATGAGCTCACACCAGCCAGAAGGGCCATTAGCATAAATGCTGCAAACAGTAAATGCTGGAGCGATTGTGGAGAAATGCGTACCCTCGATTCTAAGGGGGACGTGGTAAGAGCCACTAAGGAAAACACAAAGAAGGTGCTTTGAAAAGGGTAACACGGTGCTACCAGTCAATCAATCACACCCACTGCTGGGATTATCACCTGAGAAAATGAGAATCAAAAAGTCACAGGATGGCAATCCTGCACTCCAACAATATTTACGATAGCCAACACTTGGAAGCAATGAAAATGTCCATCAACCAAGGAATGCACAAAGTAGAAGTGGTCCACGTACACAGTGGGAAATTACTCCAATAAAAAATAAAAATTAAATTTAAAAATCCAACAAAAGTAAAGAGACATCAGCTTGTGTGGGATTGTCCGGGCACACTCCACTCTAATTTATAACCGAGAAACACCACAGGCCGCAAGGGCTTTTCCCTAGTTACCAGGGTGGGGAACATAGAAAGGCTGCCACCCTCAGGCAGTTACCTGCAAAAGCAGCTTTAAAGCCTTTGCTAATGGTCATTTCATAGGAAGAAGTAATGCAGGACTGTAAATGAAACCTGCCCTCAAACTGTCTTGAGGGAGGTAATGGCCAAAACATTTCAAAATGTGACACATACTTTAAGAGAACACTTTGAAGAACTAAGGGGTAATCACACCTTGAAAACTAAAAAGGACATGCCTTATAGCTCAATTTCAACGGATTATGAGGCACATGCGAATTCAACCACAAAGAGGTATCAGCTCACACTTGTCAGAATAACCATGAGCAAGAAAACTACAAACAATAACTGCTCAAGGTGTTGTGGAGAAATGCATACCCTCAACATCAAGGGGGACATAACTTGGAAAGGGCCACGAATGAGAACAGAATGGAGGTGCCTTAAAAAGGTCAACATTGAGCTACCATATGATCCAGCAGGCCCACTCCTCGACCTATAATCTAAGAAGAGAGAATTGGAAAGACACAGGCAGGCAAATCTGCATTGCACAGTATTACAATACCCAGATATGGAGGTAACCAAAAAGTCCACCAACAGATGGGTGGACAAAGAAGAACTCCTCCATGTACAGATGGAATATTCGCTAGTGAAAAAAATGAAACAATGCCATTTGCAGCACCACAGATGAGTCTAGACGTAATCACGCCACCTGTAGTAAGTGAGAAAGCAAAAGACACATATCCTATCATATCACTTTTAGGAGTTACTTAAAAATTGATACCAATGAAGATATTTCCACAGAGAAAGGCAATCACAGATTCATTAAAAAACTTATGGTTCACCAAATAGAAAGGGATGAGGATTGGATACATTACCATTTTGGGGTTAAAAGAGATATACAAACCATGTGAAATATATAATCACCAAACACGTACGGAAGACCAGGAGAAGACTACTCAACATTGTGTCATAACCTACATGGGAAAAGGATGCGAGGAATAACAGATACACGTATATGTGTGAAAGAACCACATTTGCACACCTAGAACAAACAAACCATTGTAATCAAATTTGCTTGGATAAAAAATAAAAAGTAAATTATAAATATGAACAAGAAGTAATGAGACATGAACATAAAGGGATTTTTCCTGGCACATTCCATTCTAATTTACAACCTAGAACACCACTTCCATTAAGGCTCTGTTTCTCCAGTTACCAAATTTGGTAAAGGAGAAATGATGCCACCTTGTGGCCGTTTCCTGCAAGAGCAGATTTAAAATCACAGCTAATGGTCACTTAACATTCACAAGGACTCAGGGCTGTAAAGGACACCTGCCCTAAAAAATTGTGCTGAAGGAGGGAATGGACAAAAAAATTCAAAACAGGCAATTGTTTCAAGAAGAGAGTATGAATAGTTACCTTTTACTCACGCTCTTTAAAAAAAAAAAGGAAAATGGATAAAAGCTCAACCTCAGGGAGTGTTAGACCCATGCAATCTAATCTACAAAAACTTTCAACTTACACCATTCGACTGACCATCAGCAAAATGTCTACAAACAATAAATGCTGAAAGGGCTTTAGGGAACTCATTACCCTCTACCTGCTGGTGAGACGTAAAGGGGTAACAGCCAATAATGAGAACAGAAAGGAGCTGTGTTTAAAAGTAAAAATGGAGGTACCATTCAATCCAGCAGGCGCACCATTGGACCTCTCACCTGAGAAGACAAGAATCGAGACAACACAGGCCGCAAAAGCTGCAGTACAACCTTATTCACAATAACCAAGACAGTGAAGCAATCAAAATGTCCAACAACAGGTGAATGGATAAAGAAGAAGTGGTCCATGTACACAATGGAATATTAGCCATGGAAAACAATGAACCATTGCTCTTTGAGGCACCACAAATGAGTTTGGAGATAGTCACGAAACATGAGCTAAGTCCGAAAGCAAAAGACCTATATTCTATGATATCACTTATAGGCGTTATCTAATAACTGACACAAATGAACATATTTCCACAGAGAAAGACACTCACTGACTTAGAAAACAAACTATGCTCATGTAAAAGGAGAGGTGTTGGGAATGGATAAATTAAGATTAGTGTTACTATATGTATACAAACACATATTACATACATATCTCAAAAAGACCGACCATATAGCAAGGGAGGTGTGCGGAACCCTCTGTAACATTTTACATGGGAAGAGGATCTGTACTTGAATAGACATATATAAGGTACAAATGAACCAGATTGTGTACACCTAGGACGAACAATATTCTAAGCTTTACCCCAATTAAAAAAAAATTTAAAACCAAGAAGAAATAATGAGACATAAACTTATGGGGGTTTCTCCATGCACATTCCAATGTAATTTACAACCTAGGAACACGACTTCCAGAAAGGCTCTGCTGCCCTAGTACCCAGATTGGGGAATGGAGAAATGCTGCCTGTTTGAGGCCACTTCCCACAAGAGCAGCTTTAAACCCATTGCTAAAGTTCACTAAATATTCACCAAACTTGCAGTTCGGTAAATGACACCTGCTCTCCAAAAAAATTCTGGGCTGGAAAATCGACCAAAAAATTAAACAGAGGGCAACCTTCCAAGAAGACAATTTCAAGAATTATATTGTATTCCCAATTGTTTCCTTTTTTTAACAGAAAAGAAAACGGCGGAGAAAAATTATGTGTTTTATGAATTTTCAAAGACATGCAAACCCAAATTACAAAAACCTATGAGCTCACACCAGCCAGAAGGGCCATTAGCATAAATGCTGCAAACAAACAGTAAATGCTGGAGCGATTGTGGAGAAATGCGTACCCTCGATTCTAAGGGGGACGTGGTAAGAGCCACTAAGGAAAACACAAAGAAGGTGCTTTGAAAAGGGTAACACGGTGCTACCAGTCAATCAATCACACCCACTGCTGGGACTATCACCTGAGAAAATGAGAATCAAAAAGTCACAGGATGGCAATCCTGCACTCCAACAATATTTACGATAGCCAACACTTGGAAGCAATGAAAATGTCCATCAACCAAGGAATGCACAAAGTAGAAGTGGTCCACGTACACAGTGGGAAATTACTCCAATAAAAAATAAAAATTAAATTTAAAAATCCAACAAAAGTAAAGAGACATCAGCTTGTGTGGGATTGTCCGGGCACACTCCACTCTAATTTATAACCGAGAAACACCACAGGCCGCAAGGGCTTTTCCCTAGTTACCAGGGTGGGGAACATAGAAAGGCTGCCACCCTCAGGCAGTTACCTGCAAAAGCAGCTTTAAAGCCTTTGCTAATGGTCATTTCATAGGAAGAAGTAATGCAGGACTGTAAATGAAACCTGCCCTCAAACTGTCTTGAGGGAGGTAATGGCCAAAACATTTCAAAATGTGACACATACTTTAAGAGAACACTTTGAAGAACTAAGGGGTAATCACACCTTGAAAACTAAAAAGGACATGCCTTATAGCTCAATTTCAACGGATTATGAGGCACATGCGAATTCAACGACAAAGAGGTATCAGCTCACACTTGTCAGAATAACCATGAGCAAGAAAACTACAAACAATAACTGCTCAAGGTGTTGTGGAGAAATGCATACCCTCAACATCAAGGGGGACATAACTTGGAAAGGGCCACGAATGAGAACAGAATGGAGGTGCCCTAAAAAGGTCAACATTGAGCTACCATATGATCCAGCAGGCCCACTCCTCGACCTATAATCTAAGAAGAGAGAATTGGAAAGACACAGGCAGGCAAATCTGCATTGCACAGTATTACAATACCCAGATATGGAGGTAACCAAAAAGTCCACCAACAGATGGGTGGACAAAGAAGAACTCCTCCATGTACAGATGGAATATTCGCTTGTGAAAAAAATGAAACAATGCCATTTGCAGCACCACAGATGAGTCTAGACGTAATCACGCCACCTGTAGTAAGTGAGAAAGCAAAAGACACATATCCTATCATATCACTTTTAGGAGTTACTTAAAAATTGATACCAATGAAGATATTTCCACAGAGAAAGGCAATCACAGATTCATTAAAAAACTTATGGTTCACCAAATAGAAAGGGATGAGGATTGGATACATTACCATTTTGGGGTTAAAAGAGATATACAAACCATGTGAAATATATAATCACCAAAGACGTACGGAAGACCAGGAGAAGACTACTCAACATTGTGTCATAACCTACATGGGAAAAGGATGCGAGGAATAACAGATACACGTATATGTGTGAAAGAACCACATTTGCACACCTAGAACAAACAAACCATTGTAATCAAATTTGCTTGGATAAAAAATAAAAAGTAAATTATAAATATGAACAAGAAGTAATGAGACATGAACATAAAGGGCTTTTTCCTGGCACATTCCATTCTAATTTACAACCTAGAACACCACTTCCATTAAGGCTCTGTTTCTCCAGTTACCAAATTTGGTAAAGGAGAAATGATGCCACCTTGTGGCCGTTTCCTGCAAGAGCAGATTTAAAATCACAGCTAATGGTCACTTAACATTCACAAGGACTCAGGGCTGTAAAGGACACCTGCCCTAAAAAATTGTGCTGAAGGAGGGAATGGACAAAAAAATTCAAAACAGGCAATTGTTTCAAGAAGAGAGTATGAATAGTTACCTTTTACTCACGCTCTTTAAAAAAAAAAAGGAAAATGGATAAAAGCTCAACCTCAGGGAGTGTTAGACCCATGCAATCTAATCTACAAAAACTTTCAACTTACACCATTCGACTGACCATCAGCAAAATGTCTACAAACAATAAATGCTGAAAGGGCTTTAGGGAACTCATTACCCTCTACCTGCTGGTGAGACGTAAAGGGGTAACAGCCAATAATGAGAACAGAAAGGAGCTGTGTTTAAAAGTAAAAATGGAGGTACCATTCAATCCAGCAGGCGCACCATTGGACCTCTCACCTGAGAAGACAAGAATCGAGACAACACAGGCCGCAAAAGCTGCAGTACAACCTTATTCACAATAACCAAGACAGTGAAGCAATCAAAATGTCCAACAACAGGTGAATGGATAAAGAAGAAGTGGTCCATGTACACAATGGAATATTAGCCATGGAAAACAATGAACCATTGCTCTTTGAGGCACCACAAATGAGTTTGGAGATAGTCACGAAACATGAGCTAAGTCCGAAAGCAAAAGACCTATATTCTATGATATCACTTATAGGCGTTATCTAATAACTGACACAAATGAACATATTTCCACAGAGAAAGACACTCACTGACTTAGAAAACAAACTATGCTCATGTAAAAGGAGAGGTGTTGGGAATGGATAAATTAAGATTAGTGTTACTATATGTATACAAACACATATTACATACATATCTCAAAAAGACCGACCATATAGCAAGGGAGGTGTGCGGAACCCTCTGTAACATTTTACATGGGAAGAGGATCTGTACTTGAATAGACATATATAAGGTACAAATGAACCAGATTGTGTACACCTAGGACGAACAATATTCTAAGCTTTACCCCAATTAAAAAAAAATTTAAAACCAAGAAGAAATAATGAGACATAAACTTATGGGGGTTTCTCCATGCACATTCCAATGTAATTTACAACCTAGGAACACGACTTCCAGAAAGGCTCTGCTGCCCTAGTACCCAGATTGGGGAATGGAGAAATGCTGCCTGTTTGAGGCCACTTCCCACAAGAGCAGCTTTAAACCCATTGCTAAAGTTCACTAAATATTCACCAAACTTGCAGTTCGGTAAATGACACCTGCTCTCCAAAAAAATTCTGGGCTGGAAAATCGACCAAAAAATTAAACAGAGGGCAACCTTCCAAGAAGACAATTTCAAGAATTATATTGTATTCCCAATTGTTTCCTTTTTTTAACAGAAAAGAAAACGGCGGAGAAAAATGATGTGTTTTATGAATTTTCAAAGACATGCAAACCCAAATTACAAAAACCTATGAGCTCACACCAGCCAGAAGGGCCATTAGCATAAATGCTGCAAACAAACAGTAAATGCTGGAGCGATTGTGGAGAAATGCGTACCCTCGATTCTAAGGGGGACGTGGTAAGAGCCACTAAGGAAAACACAAAGAAGGTGCTTTGAAAAGGGTAACACGGTGCTACCAGTCAATCAATCACACCCACTGCTGGGACTATCACCTGAGAAAATGAGAATCAAAAAGTCACAGGATGGCAATCCTGCACTCCAACAATATTTACGATAGCCAACACTTGGAAGCAATGAAAATGTCCATCAACCAAGGAATGCACAAAGTAGAAGTGGTCCACGTACACAGTGGGAAATTACTCCAATAAAAAATAAAAATTAAATTTAAAAATCCAACAAAAGTAAAGAGACATCAGCTTGTGTGGGATTGTCCGGGCACACTCCACTCTAATTTATAACCGAGAAACACCACAGGCCGCAAGGGCTTTTCCCTAGTTACCAGGGTGGGGAACATAGAAAGGCTGCCACCCTCAGGCAGTTACCTGCAAAAGCAGCTTTAAAGCCTTTGCTAATGGTCATTTCATAGGAAGAAGTAATGCAGGACTGTAAATGAAACCTGCCCTCAAACTGTCTTGAGGGAGGTAATGGCCAAAACATTTCAAAATGTGACACATACTTTAAGAGAACACTTTGAAGAACTAAGGGGTAATCACACCTTGAAAACTAAAAAGGACATGCCTTATAGCTCAATTTCAACGGATTATGAGGCACATGCGAATTCAACCACAAAGAGGTATCAGCTCACACTTGTCAGAATAACCATGAGCAAGGAAACTACAAACAATAACTGCTCAAGGTGTTGTGGAGAAATGCATACCCTCAACATCAAGGGGGACATAACTTGGAAAGGGCCACGAATGAGAACACAATGGAGGTGCCTTAAAAAGGTCAACATTGAGCTACCATATGATCCAGCAGGCCCACTCCTCGACCTATAATCTAAGAAGAGAGAATTGGAAAGACACAGGCAGGCAAATCTGCATTGCACAGTATTACAATACCCAGATATGGAGGTAACCAAAAAGTCCACCAACAGATGGGTGGACAAAGAAGAACTCCTCCATGTACAGATGGAATATTCGCTAGTGAAAAAAATGAAACAATGCCATTTGCAGCACCACAGATGAGTCTAGACGTAATCACGCCACCTGTAGTAAGTGAGAAAGCAAAAGACACATATCCTATCATATCACTTTTAGGAGTTACTTAAAAATTGATACCAATGAAGATATTTCCACAGAGAAAGGCAATCACAGATTCATTAAAAAACTTATGGTTCACCAAATAGAAAGGGATGAGGATTGGATACATTACCATTTTGGGGTTAAAAGAGATATACAAACCATGTGAAATATATAATCACCAAAGACGTACGGAAGACCAGGAGAAGACTACTCAACATTGTGTCATAACCTACATGGGAAAAGGATGCGAGGAATAACAGATACACGTATATGTGTGAAAGAACCACATTTGCACACCTAGAACAAACAAACCATTGTAATCAAATTTGCTTGGATAAAAAATAAAAAGTAAATTATAAATATGAACAAGAAGTAATGAGACATGAACATAAAGGGATTTTTCCTGGCACATTCCATTCTAATTTACAACCTAGAACACCACTTCCATTAAGGCTCTGTTTCTCCAGTTACCAAATTTGGTAAAGGAGAAATGATGCCACCTTGTGGCCGTTTCCTGCAAGAGCAGATTTAAAATCACAGCTAATGGTCACTTAACATTCACAAGGACTCAGGGCTGTAAAGGACACCTGCCCTAAAAAATTGTGCTGAAGGAGGGAATGGACAAAAAAATTCAAAACAGGCAATTGTTTCAAGAAGAGAGTATGAATAGTTACCTTTTACTCACGCTCTTTAAAAAAAAAAAGGAAAATGGATAAAAGCTCAACCTCAGGGAGTGTTAGACCCATGCAATCTAATCTACAAAAACTTTCAACTTACACCATTCGACTGACCATCAGCAAAATGTCTACAAACAATAAATGCTGAAAGGGCTTTAGGGAACTCATTACCCTCTACCTGCTGGTGAGACGTAAAGGGGTAACAGCCAATAATGAGAACAGAAAGGAGCTGTGTTTAAAAGTAAAAATGGAGGTACCATTCAATCCAGCAGGCGCACCATTGGACCTCTCACCTGAGAAGACAAGAATCGAGACAACACAGGCCGCAAAAGCTGCAGTACAACCTTATTCACAATAACCAAGACAGTGAAGCAATCAAAATGTCCAACAACAGGTGAATGGATAAAGAAGAAGTGGTCCATGTACACAATGGAATATTAGCCATGGAAAACAATGAACCATTGCTCTTTGAGGCACCACAAATGAGTTTGGAGATAGTCACGAAACATGAGCTAAGTCCGAAAGCAAAAGACCTATATTCTATGATATCACTTATAGGCGTTATCTAATAACTGACACAAATGAACATATTTCCACAGAGAAAGACACTCACTGACTTAGAAAACAAACTATGCTCATGTAAAAGGAGAGGTGTTGGGAATGGATAAATTAAGATTAGTGTTACTATATGTATACAAACACATATTACATACATATCTCAAAAAGACCGACCATATAGCAAGGGAGGTGTGCGGAACCCTCTGTAACATTTTACATGGGAAGAGGATCTGTACTTGAATAGACATATATAAGGTACAAATGAACCAGATTGTGTACACCTAGGACGAACAATATTCTAAGCTTTACCCCAATTAAAAAAAAATTTAAAACCAAGAAGAAATAATGAGACATAAACTTATGGGGGTTTCTCCATGCACATTCCAATGTAATTTACAACCTAGGAACACGACTTCCAGAAAGGCTCTGCTGCCCTAGTACCCAGATTGGGGAATGGAGAAATGCTGCCTGTTTGAGGCCACTTCCCACAAGAGCAGCTTTAAACCCATTGCTAAAGTTCACTAAATATTCACCAAACTTGCAGTTCGGTAAATGACACCTGCTCTCCAAAAAAATTCTGGGCTGGAAAATCGACCAAAAAATTAAACAGAGGGCAACCTTCCAAGAAGACAATTTCAAGAATTATATTGTATTCCCAATTGTTTCCTTTTTTTAACAGAAAAGAAAACGGCGGAGAAAAATGATGTGTTTTATGAATTTTCAAAGACATGCAAACCCAAATTACAAAAACCTATGAGCTCACACCAGCCAGAAGGGCCATTAGCATAAATGCTGCAAACAAACAGTAAATGCTGGAGCGATTGTGGAGAAATGCGTACCCTCGATTCTAAGGGGGACGTGGTAAGAGCCACTAAGGAAAACACAAAGAAGGTGCTTTGAAAAGGGTAACACGGTGCTACCAGTCAATCAATCACACCCACTGCTGGGACTATCACCTGAGAAAATGAGAATCAAAAAGTCACAGGATGGCAATCCTGCACTCCAACAATATTTACGATAGCCAACACTTGGAAGCAATGAAAATGTCCATCAACCAAGGAATGCACAAAGTAGAAGTGGTCCACGTACACAGTGGGAAATTACTCCAATAAAAAATAAAAATTAAATTTAAAAATCCAACAAAAGTAAAGAGACATCAGCTTGTGTGGGATTGTCCGGGCACACTCCACTCTAATTTATAACCGAGAAACACCACAGGCCGCAAGGGCTTTTCCCTAGTTACCAGGGTGGGGAACATAGAAAGGCTGCCACCCTCAGGCAGTTACCTGCAAAAGCAGCTTTAAAGCCTTTGCTAATGGTCATTTCATAGGAAGAAGTAATGCAGGACTGTAAATGAAACCTGCCCTCAAACTGTCTTGAGGGAGGTAATGGCCAAAACATTTCAAAATGTGACACATACTTTAAGAGAACACTTTGAAGAACTAAGGGGTAATCACACCTTGAAAACTAAAAAGGACATGCCTTATAGCTCAATTTCAACGGATTATGAGGCACATGCGAATTCAACCACAAAGAGGTATCAGCTCACACTTGTCAGAATAACCATGAGCAAGGAAACTACAAACAATAACTGCTCAAGGTGTTGTGGAGAAATGCATACCCTCAACATCAAGGGGGACATAACTTGGAAAGGGCCACGAATGAGAACACAATGGAGGTGCCTTAAAAAGGTCAACATTGAGCTACCATATGATCCAGCAGGCCCACTCCTCGACCTATAATCTAAGAAGAGAGAATTGGAAAGACACAGGCAGGCAAATCTGCATTGCACAGTATTACAATACCCAGATATGGAGGTAACCAAAAAGTCCACCAACAGATGGGTGGACAAAGAAGAACTCCTCCATGTACAGATGGAATATTCGCTAGTGAAAAAAATGAAACAATGCCATTTGCAGCACCACAGATGAGTCTAGACGTAATCACGCCACCTGTAGTAAGTGAGAAAGCAAAAGACACATATCCTATCATATCACTTTTAGGAGTTACTTAAAAATTGATACCAATGAAGATATTTCCACAGAGAAAGGCAATCACAGATTCATTAAAAAACTTATGGTTCACCAAATAGAAAGGGATGAGGATTGGATACATTACCATTTTGGGGTTAAAAGAGATATACAAACCATGTGAAATATATAATCACCAAAGACGTACGGAAGACCAGGAGAAGACTACTCAACATTGTGTCATAACCTACATGGGAAAAGGATGCGAGGAATAACAGATACACGTATATGTGTGAAAGAACCACATTTGCACACCTAGAACAAACAAACCATTGTAATCAAATTTGCTTGGATAAAAAATAAAAAGTAAATTATAAATATGAACAAGAAGTAATGAGACATGAACATAAAGGGATTTTTCCTGGCACATTCCATTCTAATTTACAACCTAGAACACCACTTCCATTAAGGCTCTGTTTCTCCAGTTACCAAATTTGGTAAAGGAGAAATGATGCCACCTTGTGGCCGTTTCCTGCAAGAGCAGATTTAAAATCACAGCTAATGGTCACTTAACATTCACAAGGACTCAGGGCTGTAAAGGACACCTGCCCTAAAAAATTGTGCTGAAGGAGGGAATGGACAAAAAAATTCAAAACAGGCAATTGTTTCAAGAAGAGAGTATGAATAGTTACCTTTTACTCACGCTCTTTAAAAAAAAAAAGGAAAATGGATAAAAGCTCAACCTCAGGGAGTGTTAGACCCATGCAATCTAATCTACAAAAACTTTCAACTTACACCATTCGACTGACCATCAGCAAAATGTCTACAAACAATAAATGCTGAAAGGGCTTTAGGGAACTCATTACCCTCTACCTGCTGGTGAGACGTAAAGGGGTAACAGCCAATAATGAGAACAGAAAGGAGCTGTGTTTAAAAGTAAAAATGGAGGTACCATTCAATCCAGCAGGCGCACCATTGGACCTCTCACCTGAGAAGACAAGAATCGAGACAACACAGGCCGCAAAAGCTGCAGTACAACCTTATTCACAATAACCAAGACAGTGAAGCAATCAAAATGTCCAACAACAGGTGAATGGATAAAGAAGAAGTGGTCCATGTACACAATGGAATATTAGCCATGGAAAACAATGAACCATTGCTCTTTGAGGCACCACAAATGAGTTTGGAGATAGTCACGAAACATGAGCTAAGTCCGAAAGCAAAAGACCTATATTCTATGATATCACTTATAGGCGTTATCTAATAACTGACACAAATGAACATATTTCCACAGAGAAAGACACTCACTGACTTAGAAAACAAACTATGCTCATGTAAAAGGAGAGGTGTTGGGAATGGATAAATTAAGATTAGTGTTACTATATGTATACAAACACATATTACATACATATCTCAAAAAGACCGACCATATAGCAAGGGAGGTGTGCGGAACCCTCTGTAACATTTTACATGGGAAGAGGATCTGTACTTGAATAGACATATATAAGGTACAAATGAACCAGATTGTGTACACCTAGGACGAACAATATTCTAAGCTTTACCCCAATTAAAAAAAAATTTAAAACCAAGAAGAAATAATGAGACATAAACTTATGGGGGTTTCTCCATGCACATTCCAATGTAATTTACAACCTAGGAACACGACTTCCAGAAAGGCTCTGCTGCCCTAGTACCCAGATTGGGGAATGGAGAAATGCTGCCTGTTTGAGGCCACTTCCCACAAGAGCAGCTTTAAACCCATTGCTAAAGTTCACTAAATATTCACCAAACTTGCAGTTCGGTAAATGACACCTGCTCTCCAAAAAAATTCTGGGCTGGAAAATCGACCAAAAAATTAAACAGAGGGCAACCTTCCAAGAAGACAATTTCAAGAATTATATTGTATTCCCAATTGTTTCCTTTTTTTAACAGAAAAGAAAACGGCGGAGAAAAATGATGTGTTTTATGAATTTTCAAAGACATGCAAACCCAAATTACAAAAACCTATGAGCTCACACCAGCCAGAAGGGCCATTAGCATAAATGCTGCAAACAAACAGTAAATGCTGGAGCGATTGTGGAGAAATGCGTACCCTCGATTCTAAGGGGGACGTGGTAAGAGCCACTAAGGAAAACACAAAGAAGGTGCTTTGAAAAGGGTAACACGGTGCTACCAGTCAATCAATCACACCCACTGCTGGGACTATCACCTGAGAAAATGAGAATCAAAAAGTCACAGGATGGCAATCCTGCACTCCAACAATATTTACGATAGCCAACACTTGGAAGCAATGAAAATGTCCATCAACCAAGGAATGCACAAAGTAGAAGTGGTCCACGTACACAGTGGGAAATTACTCCAATAAAAAATAAAAATTAAATTTAAAAATCCAACAAAAGTAAAGAGACATCAGCTTGTGTGGGATTGTCCGGGCACACTCCACTCTAATTTATAACCGAGAAACACCACAGGCCGCAAGGGCTTTTCCCTAGTTACCAGGGTGGGGAACATAGAAAGGCTGCCACCCTCAGGCAGTTACCTGCAAAAGCAGCTTTAAAGCCTTTGCTAATGGTCATTTCATAGGAAGAAGTAATGCAGGACTGTAAATGAAACCTGCCCTCAAACTGTCTTGAGGGAGGTAATGGCCAAAACATTTCAAAATGTGACACATACTTTAAGAGAACACTTTGAAGAACTAAGGGGTAATCACACCTTGAAAACTAAAAAGGACATGCCTTATAGCTCAATTTCAACGGATTATGAGGCACATGCGAATTCAACCACAAAGAGGTATCAGCTCACACTTGTCAGAATAACCATGAGCAAGGAAACTACAAACAATAACTGCTCAAGGTGTTGTGGAGAAATGCATACCCTCAACATCAAGGGGGACATAACTTGGAAAGGGCCACGAATGAGAACACAATGGAGGTGCCTTAAAAAGGTCAACATTGAGCTACCATATGATCCAGCAGGCCCACTCCTCGACCTATAATCTAAGAAGAGAGAATTGGAAAGACACAGGCAGGCAAATCTGCATTGCACAGTATTACAATACCCAGATATGGAGGTAACCAAAAAGTCCACCAACAGATGGGTGGACAAAGAAGAACTCCTCCATGTACAGATGGAATATTCGCTAGTGAAAAAAATGAAACAATGCCATTTGCAGCACCACAGATGAGTCTAGACGTAATCACGCCACCTGTAGTAAGTGAGAAAGCAAAAGACACATATCCTATCATATCACTTTTAGGAGTTACTTAAAAATTGATACCAATGAAGATATTTCCACAGAGAAAGGCAATCACAGATTCATTAAAAAACTTATGGTTCACCAAATAGAAAGGGATGAGGATTGGATACATTACCATTTTGGGGTTAAAAGAGATATACAAACCATGTGAAATATATAATCACCAAAGACGTACGGAAGACCAGGAGAAGACTACTCAACATTGTGTCATAACCTACATGGGAAAAGGATGCGAGGAATAACAGATACACGTATATGTGTGAAAGAACCACATTTGCACACCTAGAACAAACAAACCATTGTAATCAAATTTGCTTGGATAAAAAATAAAAAGTAAATTATAAATATGAACAAGAAGTAATGAGACATGAACATAAAGGGATTTTTCCTGGCACATTCCATTCTAATTTACAACCTAGAACACCACTTCCATTAAGGCTCTGTTTCTCCAGTTACCAAATTTGGTAAAGGAGAAATGATGCCACCTTGTGGCCGTTTCCTGCAAGAGCAGATTTAAAATCACAGCTAATGGTCACTTAACATTCACAAGGACTCAGGGCTGTAAAGGACACCTGCCCTAAAAAATTGTGCTGAAGGAGGGAATGGACAAAAAAATTCAAAACAGGCAATTGTTTCAAGAAGAGAGTATGAATAGTTACCTTTTACTCACGCTCTTTAAAAAAAAAAAGGAAAATGGATAAAAGCTCAACCTCAGGGAGTGTTAGACCCATGCAATCTAATCTACAAAAACTTTCAACTTACACCATTCGACTGACCATCAGCAAAATGTCTACAAACAATAAATGCTGAAAGGGCTTTAGGGAACTCATTACCCTCTACCTGCTGGTGAGACGTAAAGGGGTAACAGCCAATAATGAGAACAGAAAGGAGCTGTGTTTAAAAGTAAAAATGGAGGTACCATTCAATCCAGCAGGCGCACCATTGGACCTCTCACCTGAGAAGACAAGAATCGAGACAACACAGGCCGCAAAAGCTGCAGTACAACCTTATTCACAATAACCAAGACAGTGAAGCAATCAAAATGTCCAACAACAGGTGAATGGATAAAGAAGAAGTGGTCCATGTACACAATGGAATATTAGCCATGGAAAACAATGAACCATTGCTCTTTGAGGCACCACAAATGAGTTTGGAGATAGTCACGAAACATGAGCTAAGTCCGAAAGCAAAAGACCTATATTCTATGATATCACTTATAGGCGTTATCTAATAACTGACACAAATGAACATATTTCCACAGAGAAAGACACTCACTGACTTAGAAAACAAACTATGCTCATGTAAAAGGAGAGGTGTTGGGAATGGATAAATTAAGATTAGTGTTACTATATGTATACAAACACATATTACATACATATCTCAAAAAGACCGACCATATAGCAAGGGAGGTGTGCGGAACCCTCTGTAACATTTTACATGGGAAGAGGATCTGTACTTGAATAGACATATATAAGGTACAAATGAACCAGATTGTGTACACCTAGGACGAACAATATTCTAAGCTTTACCCCAATTAAAAAAAAAATTAAAACCAAGAAGAAATAATGAGACATAAACTTATGGGGGTTTCTCCATGCACATTCCAATGTAATTTACAACCTAGGAACACGACTTCCAGAAAGGCTCTGCTGCCCTAGTACCCAGATTGGGGAATGGAGAAATGCTGCCTGTTTGAGGCCACTTCCCACAAGAGCAGCTTTAAACCCATTGCTAAAGTTCACTAAATATTCACCAAACTTGCAGTTCGGTAAATGACACCTGCTCTCCAAAAAAATTCTGGGCTGGAAAATCGACCAAAAAATTAAACAGAGGGCAACCTTCCAAGAAGACAATTTCAAGAATTATATTGTATTCCCAATTGTTTCCTTTTTTTAACAGAAAAGAAAACGGCGGAGAAAAATGATGTGTTTTATGAATTTTCAAAGACATGCAAACCCAAATTACAAAAACCGATGAGCTCACACCAGCCAGAAGGGCCATTAGCATAAATGCTGCAAACAAACAGTAAATGCTGGAGCGATTGTGGAGAAATGCGTACCCTCGATTCTAAGGGGGACGTGGTAAGAGCCACTAAGGAAAACACAAAGAAGGTGCTTTGAAAAGGGTAACACGGTGCTACCAGTCAATCAATCACACCCACTGCTGGGACTATCACCTGAGAAAATGAGAATCAAAAAGTCACAGGATGGCAATCCTGCACTCCAACAATATTTACGATAGCCAACACTTGGAAGCAATGAAAATGTCCATCAACCAAGGAATGCACACAGTAGAAGTGGTCCACGTACACAGTGGGAAATTACTCCAATAAAAAATAAAAATTAAATTTAAAAATCCAACAAAAGTAAAGAGACATCAGCTTGTGTGGGATTGTCCGGGCACACTCCACTCTAATTTATAACCGAGAAACACCACAGGCCGCAAGGGCTTTTCCCTAGTTACCAGGGTGGGGAACATAGAAAGGCTGCCACCCTCAGGCAGTTACCTGCAAAAGCAGCTTTAAAGCCTTTGCTAATGGTCATTTCATAGGAAGAAGTAATGCAGGACTGTAAATGAAACCTGCCCTCAAACTGTCTTGAGGGAGGTAATGGCCAAAACATTTCAAAATGTGACACATACTTTAAGAGAACACTTTGAAGAACTAAGGGGTAATCACACCTTGAAAACTAAAAAGGACATGCCTTATAGCTCAATTTCAACGGATTATGAGGCACATGCGAATTCAACCACAAAGAGGTATCAGCTCACACTTGTCAGAATAACCATGAGCAAGAAAACTACAAACAATAACTGCTCAAGGTGTTGTGGAGAAATGCATACCCTCAACATCAAGGGGGACATAACTTGGAAAGGGCCACGAATGAGAACAGAATGGAGGTGCCTTAAAAAGGTCAACATTGAGCTACCATATGATCCAGCAGGCCCACTCCTCGACCTATAATCTAAGAAGAGAGAATTGGAAAGACACAGGCAGGCAAATCTGCATTGCACAGTATTACAATACCCAGATATGGAGGTAACCAAAAAGTCCACCAACAGATGGGTGGACAAAGAAGAACTCCTCCATGTACAGATGGAATATTCGCTAGTGAAAAAAATGAAACAATGCCATTTGCAGCACCACAGATGAGTCTAGACGTAATCACGCCACCTGTAGTAAGTGAGAAAGCAAAAGACACATATCCTATCATATCACTTTTAGGAGTTACTTAAAAATTGATACCAATGAAGATATTTCCACAGAGAAAGGCAATCACAGATTCATTAAAAAACTTATGGTTCACCAAATAGAAAGGGATGAGGATTGGATACATTACCATTTTGGGGTTAAAAGAGATATACAAACCATGTGAAATATATAATCACCAAAGACGTACGGAAGACCAGGAGAAGACTACTCAACATTGTGTCATAACCTACATGGGAAAAGGATGCGAGGAATAACAGATACACGTATATGTGTGAAAGAACCACATTTGCACACCTAGAACAAACAAACCATTGTAATCAAATTTGCTTGGATAAAAAATAAAAAGTAAATTATAAATATGAACAAGAAGTAATGAGACATGAACATAAAGGGATTTTTCCTGGCACATTCCATTCTAATTTACAACCTAGAACACCACTTCCATTAAGGCTCTGTTTCTCCAGTTACCAAATTTGGTAAAGGAGAAATGATGCCACCTTGTGGCCGTTTCCTGCAAGAGCAGATTTAAAATCACAGCTAATGGTCACTTAACATTCACAAGGACTCAGGGCTGTAAAGGACACCTGCCCTAAAAAATTGTGCTGAAGGAGGGAATGGACAAAAAAATTCAAAACAGGCAATTGTTTCAAGAAGAGAGTATGAATAGTTACCTTTTACTCACGCTCTTTAAAAAAAAAAAGGAAAATGGATAAAAGCTCAACCTCAGGGAGTGTTAGACCCATGCAATCTAATCTACAAAAACTTTCAACTTACACCATTCGACTGACCATCAGCAAAATGTCTACAAACAATAAATGCTGAAAGGGCTTTAGGGAACTCATTACCCTCTACCTGCTGGTGAGACGTAAAGGGGTAACAGCCAATAATGAGAACAGAAAGGAGCTGTGTTTAAAAGTAAAAATGGAGGTACCATTCAATCCAGCAGGCGCACCATTGGACCTCTCACCTGAGAAGACAAGAATCGAGACAACACAGGCCGCAAAAGCTGCAGTACAACCTTATTCACAATAACCAAGACAGTGAAGCAATCAAAATGTCCAACAACAGGTGAATGGATAAAGAAGAAGTGGTCCATGTACACAATGGAATATTAGCCATGGAAAACAATGAACCATTGCTCTTTGAGGCACCACAAATGAGTTTGGAGATAGTCACGAAACATGAGCTAAGTCCGAAAGGAAAAGACCTATATTCTATGATATCACTTATAGGCGTTATCTAATAACTGACACAAATGAACTTATTTCCACAGAGAAAGACACTCACTGACTTAGAAAACAAACTATGCTCATGTAAAAGGAGAGGTGTTGGGAATGGATAAATTAAGATTAGTGTTACTATATGTATACAAACACATATTACATACATATCTCAAAAAGACCGACCATATAGCAAGGGAGGTGTGCGGAACCCTCTGTAACATTTTACATGGGAAGAGGATCTGTACTTGAATAGACATATATAAGGTACAAATGAACCAGATTGTGTACACCTAGGACGAACAATATTCTAAGCTTTACCCCAATTAAAAAAAAAATTAAAACCAAGAAGAAATAATGAGACATAAACTTATGGGGGTTTCTCCATGCACATTCCAATGTAATTTACAACCTAGGAACACGACTTCCAGAAAGGCTCTGCTGCCCTAGTACCCAGATTGGGGAATGGAGAAATGCTGCCTGTTTGAGGCCACTTCCCACAAGAGCAGCTTTAAACCCATTGCTAAAGTTCACTAAATATTCACCAAACTTGCAGTTCGGTAAATGACACCTGCTCTCCAAAAAAATTCTGGGCTGGAAAATCGACCAAAAAATTAAACAGAGGGCAACCTTCCAAGAAGACAATTTCAAGAATTATATTGTATTCCCAATTGTTTCCTTTTTTTAACAGAAAAGAAAACGGCGGAGAAAAATGATGAGTTTTATGAATTTTCAAAGACATGCAAACCCAAATTACAAAAACCGATGAGCTCACACCAGCCAGAAGGGCCATTAGCATAAATGCTGCAAACAAACAGTAAATGCTGGAGCGATTGTGGAGAAATGCGTACCCTCGATTCTAAGGGGGACGTGGTAAGAGCCACTAAGGAAAACACAAAGAAGGTGCTTTGAAAAGGGTAACACGGTGCTACCAGTCAATCAATCACACCCACTGCTGGGACTATCACCTGAGAAAATGAGAATCAAAAAGTCACAGGATGGCAATCCTGCACTCCAACAATATTTACGATAGCCAACACTTGGAAGCAATGAAAATGTCCATCAACCAAGGAATGCACACAGTAGAAGTGGTCCACGTACACAGTGGGAAATTACTCCAATAAAAAATAAAAATTAAATTTAAAAATCCAACAAAAGTAAAGAGACATCAGCTTGTGTGGGATTGTCCGGGCACACTCCACTCTAATTTATAACCGAGAAACACCACAGGCCGCAAGGGCTTTTCCCTAGTTACCAGGGTGGGGAACATAGAAAGGCTGCCACCCTCAGGCAGTTACCTGCAAAAGCAGCTTTAAAGCCTTTGCTAATGGTCATTTCATAGGAAGAAGTAATGCAGGACTGTAAATGAAACCTGCCCTCAAACTGTCTTGAGGGAGGTAATGGCCAAAACATTTCAAAATGTGACACATACTTTAAGAGAACACTTTGAAGAACTAAGGGGTAATCACACCTTGAAAACTAAAAAGGACATGCCTTATAGCTCAATTTCAACGGATTATGAGGCACATGCGAATTCAACCACAAAGAGGTATCAGCTCACACTTGTCAGAATAACCATGAGCAAGAAAACTACAAACAATAACTGCTCAAGGTGTTGTGGAGAAATGCATACCCTCAACATCAAGGGGGACATAACTTGGAAAGGGCCACGAATGAGAACAGAATGGAGGTGCCTTAAAAAGGTCAACATTGAGCTACCATATGATCCAGCAGGCCCACTCCTCGACCTATAATCTAAGAAGAGAGAATTGGAAAGACACAGGCAGGCAAATCTGCATTGCACAGTATTACAATACCCAGATATGGAGGTAACCAAAAAGTCCACCAACAGATGGGTGGACAAAGAAGAACTCCTCCATGTACAGATGGAATATTCGCTAGTGAAAAAAATGAAACAATGCCATTTGCAGCACCACAGATGAGTCTAGACGTAATCACGCCACCTGTAGTAAGTGAGAAAGCAAAAGACACATATCCTATCATATCACTTTTAGGAGTTACTTAAAAATTGATACCAATGAAGATATTTCCACAGAGAAAGGCAATCACAGATTCATTAAAAAACTTATGGTTCACCAAATAGAAAGGGATGAGGATTGGATACATTACCATTTTGGGGTTAAAAGAGATATACAAACCATGTGAAATATATAATCACCAAAGACGTACGGAAGACCAGGAGAAGACTACTCAACATTGTGTCATAACCTACATGGGAAAAGGATGCGAGGAATAACAGATACACGTATATGTGTGAAAGAACCACATTTGCACACCTAGAACAAACAAACCATTGTAATCAAATTTGCTTGGATAAAAAATAAAAAGTAAATTATAAATATGAACAAGAAGTAATGAGACATGAACATAAAGGGATTTTTCCTGGCACATTCCATTCTAATTTACAACCTAGAACACCACTTCCATTAAGGCTCTGTTTCTCCAGTTACCAAATTTGGTAAAGGAGAAATGATGCCACCTTGTGGCCGTTTCCTGCAAGAGCAGATTTAAAATCACAGCTAATGGTCACTTAACATTCACAAGGACTCAGGGCTGTAAAGGACACCTGCCCTAAAAAATTGTGCTGAAGGAGGGAATGGACAAAAAAATTCAAAACAGGCAATTGTTTCAAGAAGAGAGTATGAATAGTTACCTTTTACTCACGCTCTTTAAAAAAAAAAAGGAAAATGGATAAAAGCTCAACCTCAGGGAGTGTTAGACCCATGCAATCTAATCTACAAAAACTTTCAACTTACACCATTCGACTGACCATCAGCAAAATGTCTACAAACAATAAATGCTGAAAGGGCTTTAGGGAACTCATTACCCTCTACCTGCTGGTGAGACGTAAAGGGGTAACAGCCAATAATGAGAACAGAAAGGAGCTGTGTTTAAAAGTAAAAATGGAGGTACCATTCAATCCAGCAGGCGCACCATTGGACCTCTCACCTGAGAAGACAAGAATCGAGACAACACAGGCCGCAAAAGCTGCAGTACAACCTTATTCACAATAACCAAGACAGTGAAGCAATCAAAATGTCCAACAACAGGTGAATGGATAAAGAAGAAGTGGTCCATGTACACAATGGAATATTAGCCATGGAAAACAATGAACCATTGCTCTTTGAGGCACCACAAATGAGTTTGGAGATAGTCACGAAACATGAGCTAAGTCCGAAAGGAAAAGACCTATATTCTATGATATCACTTATAGGCGTTATCTAATAACTGACACAAATGAACTTATTTCCACAGAGAAAGACACTCACTGACTTAGAAAACAAACTATGCTCATGTAAAAGGAGAGGTGTTGGGAATGGATAAATTAAGATTAGTGTTACTATATGTATACAAACACATATTACATACATATCTCAAAAAGACCGACCATATAGCAAGGGAGGTGTGCGGAACCCTCTGTAACATTTTACATGGGAAGAGGATCTGTACTTGAATAGACATATATAAGGTACAAATGAACCAGATTGTGTACACCTAGGACGAACAATATTCTAAGCTTTACCCCAATTAAAAAAAAAATTAAAACCAAGAAGAAATAATGAGACATAAACTTATGGGGGTTTCTCCATGCACATTCCAATGTAATTTACAACCTAGGAACACGACTTCCAGAAAGGCTCTGCTGCCCTAGTACCCAGATTGGGGAATGGAGAAATGCTGCCTGTTTGAGGCCACTTCCCACAAGAGCAGCTTTAAACCCATTGCTAAAGTTCACTAAATATTCACCAAACTTGCAGTTCGGTAAATGACACCTGCTCTCCAAAAAAATTCTGGGCTGGAAAATCGACCAAAAAATTAAACAGAGGGCAACCTTCCAAGAAGACAATTTCAAGAATTATATTGTATTCCCAATTGTTTCCTTTTTTTAACAGAAAAGAAAACGGCGGAGAAAAATGATGAGTTTTATGAATTTTCAAAGACATGCAAACCCAAATTACAAAAACCGATGAGCTCACACCAGCCAGAAGGGCCATTAGCATAAATGCTGCAAACAGTAAATGCTGGAGCGATTGTGGAGAAATGCGTACCCTCGATTCTAAGGGGGACGTGGTAAGAGCCACTAAGGAAAACACAAAGAAGGTGCTTTGAAAAGGGTAACACGGTGCTACCAGTCAATCAATCACACCCACTGCTGGGATTATCACCTGAGAAAATGAGAATCAAAAAGTCACAGGATGGCAATCCTGCACTCCAACAATATTTACGATAGCCAACACTTGGAAGCAATGAAAATGTCCATCAACCAAGGAATGCACAAAGTAGAAGTGGTCCACGTACACAGTGGGAAATTACTCCAATAAAAAATAAAAATTAAATTTAAAAATCCAACAAAAGTAAAGAGACATCAGCTTGTGTGGGATTGTCCGGGCACACTCCACTCTAATTTATAACCGAGAAACACCACAGGCCGCAAGGGCTTTTCCCTAGTTACCAGGGTGGGGAACATAGAAAGGCTGCCACCCTCAGGCAGTTACCTGCAAAAGCAGCTTTAAAGCCTTTGCTAATGGTCATTTCATAGGAAGAAGTAATGCAGGACTGTAAATGAAACCTGCCCTCAAACTGTCTTGAGGGAGGTAATGGCCAAAACATTTCAAAATGTGACACATACTTTAAGAGAACACTTTGAAGAACTAAGGGGTAATCACACCTTGAAAACTAAAAAGGACATGCCTTATAGCTCAATTTCAACGGATTATGAGGCACATGCGAATTCAACCACAAAGAGGTATCAGCTCACACTTGTCAGAATAACCATGAGCAAGAAAACTACAAACAATAACTGCTCAAG
The DNA here is from genome assembly GCF_965194825.1 of Balaenoptera physalus. Classification (NCBI taxonomy): domain Eukaryota; kingdom Metazoa; phylum Chordata; class Mammalia; order Artiodactyla; family Balaenopteridae; genus Balaenoptera; species Balaenoptera physalus. Next base: position 142,937 of record NW_028126329.1, read on the forward strand.
GTGTTGTGGAGAAATGCATACCCTCAACATCAAGGGGGACATAACTTGGAAAGGGCCACGAATGAGAACAGAATGGAGGTGCCTTAAAAAGGTCAACATTGAGCTACCATATGATCCAGCAGGCCCACTCCTCGACCTATAATCTAAGAAGAGAGAATTGGAAAGACACAGGCAGGCAAATCTGCATTGCACAGTATTACAATACCCAGATATGGAGGTAACCAAAAAGTCCACCAACAGATGGGTGGACAAAGAAGAACTCCTCCATGTACAGATGGAATATTCGCTAGTGAAAAAAATGAAACAATGCCATTTGCAGCACCACAGATGAGTCTAGACGTAATCACGCCACCTGTAGTAAGTGAGAAAGCAAAAGACACATATCCTATCATATCACTTTTAGGAGTTACTTAAAAATTGATACCAATGAAGATATTTCCACAGAGAAAGGCAATCACAGATTCATTAAAAAACTTATGGTTCACCAAATAGAAAGGGATGAGGATTGGATACATTACCATTTTGGGGTTAAAAGAGATATACAAACCATGTGAAATATATAATCACCAAAGACGTACGGAAGACCAGGAGAAGACTACTCAACATTGTGTCATAACCTACATGGGAAAAGGATGCGAGGAATAACAGATACACGTATATGTGTGAAAGAACCACATTTGCACACCTAGAACAAACAAACCATTGTAATCAAATTTGCTTGGATAAAAAATAAAAAGTAAATTATAAATATGAACAAGAAGTAATGAGACATGAACATAAAGGGCTTTTTCCTGGCACATTCCATTCTAATTTACAACCTAGAACACCACTTCCATTAAGGCTCTGTTTCTCCAGTTACCAAATTTGGTAAAGGAGAAATGATGCCACCTTGTGGCCGTTTCCTGCAAGAGCAGATTTAAAATCACAGCTAATGGTCACTTAACATTCACAAGGACTCAGGGCTGTAAAGGACACCTGCCCTAAAAAATTGTGCTGAAGGAGGGAATGGACAAAAAAATTCAAAACAGGCAATTGTTTCAAGAAGAGAGTATGAATAGTTACCTTTTACTCACGCTCTTTAAAAAAAAAAAGGAAAATGGATAAAAGCTCAACCTCAGGGAGTGTTAGACCCATGCAATCTAATCTACAAAAACTTTCAACTTACACCATTCGACTGACCATCAGCAAAATGTCTACAAACAATAAATGCTGAAAGGGCTTTAGGGAACTCATTACCCTCTACCTGCTGGTGAGACGTAAAGGGGTAACAGCCAATAATGAGAACAGAAAGGAGCTGTGTTTAAAAGTAAAAATGGAGGTACCATTCAATCCAGCAGGCGCACCATTGGACCTCTCACCTGAGAAGACAAGAATCGAGACAACACAGGCCGCAAAAGCTGCAGTACAACCTTATTCACAATAACCAAGACAGTGAAGCAATCAAAATGTCCAACAACAGGTGAATGGATAAAGAAGAAGTGGTCCATGTACACAATGGAATATTAGCCATGGAAAACAATGAACCATTGCTCTTTGAGGCACCACAAATGAGTTTGGAGATAGTCACGAAACATGAGCTAAGTCCGAAAGCAAAAGACCTATATTCTATGATATCACTTATAGGCGTTATCTAATAACTGACACAAATGAACATATTTCCACAGAGAAAGACACTCACTGACTTAGAAAACAAACTATGCTCATGTAAAAGGAGAGGTGTTGGGAATGGATAAATTAAGATTAGTGTTACTATATGTATACAAACACATATTACATACATATCTCAAAAAGACCGACCATATAGCAAGGGAGGTGTGCGGAACCCTCTGTAACATTTTACATGGGAAGAGGATCTGTACTTGAATAGACATATATAAGGTACAAATGAACCAGATTGTGTACACCTAGGACGAACAATATTCTAAGCTTTACCCCAATTAAAAAAAAAATTAAAACCAAGAAGAAATAATGAGACATAAACTTATGGGGGTTTCTCCATGCACATTCCAATGTAATTTACAACCTAGGAACACGACTTCCAGAAAGGCTCTGCTGCCCTAGTACCCAGATTGGGGAATGGAGAAATGCTGCCTGTTTGAGGCCACTTCCCACAAGAGCAGCTTTAAACCCATTGCTAAAGTTCACTAAATATTCACCAAACTTGCAGTTCGGTAAATGACACCTGCTCTCCAAAAAAATTCTGGGCTGGAAAATCGACCAAAAAATTAAACAGAGGGCAACCTTCCAAGAAGACAATTTCAAGAATTATATTGTATTCCCAATTGTTTCCTTTTTTTAACAGAAAAGAAAACGGCGGAGAAAAATGATGTGTTTTATGAATTTTCAAAGACATGCAAACCCAAATTACAAAAACCTATGAGCTCACACCAGCCAGAAGGGCCATTAGCATAAATGCTGCAAACAAACAGTAAATGCTGGAGCGATTGTGGAGAAATGCGTACCCTCGATTCTAAGGGGGACGTGGTAAGAGCCACTAAGGAAAACACAAAGAAGGTGCTTTGAAAAGGGTAACACGGTGCTACCAGTCAATCAATCACACCCACTGCTGGGACTATCACCTGAGAAAATGAGAATCAAAAAGTCACAGGATGGCAATCCTGCACTCCAACAATATTTACGATAGCCAACACTTGGAAGCAATGAAAATGTCCATCAACCAAGGAATGCACACAGTAGAAGTGGTCCACGTACACAGTGGGAAATTACTCCAATAAAAAATAAAAATTAAATTTAAAAATCCAACAAAAGTAAAGAGACATCAGCTTGTGTGGGATTGTCCGGGCACACTCCACTCTAATTTATAACCGAGAAACACCACAGGCCGCAAGGGCTTTTCCCTAGTTACCAGGGTGGGGAACATAGAAAGGCTGCCACCCTCAGGCAGTTACCTGCAAAAGCAGCTTTAAAGCCTTTGCTAATGGTCATTTCATAGGAAGAAGTAATGCAGGACTGTAAATGAAACCTGCCCTCAAACTGTCTTGAGGGAGGTAATGGCCAAAACATTTCAAAATGTGACACATACTTTAAGAGAACACTTTGAAGAACTAAGGGGTAATCACACCTTGAAAACTAAAAAGGACATGCCTTATAGCTCAATTTCAACGGATTATGAGGCACATGCGAATTCAACCACAAAGAGGTATCAGCTCACACTTGTCAGAATAACCATGAGCAAGAAAACTACAAACAATAACTGCTCAAGGTGTTGTGGAGAAATGCATACCCTCAACATCAAGGGGGACATAACTTGGAAAGGGCCACGAATGAGAACAGAATGGAGGTGCCTTAAAAAGGTCAACATTGAGCTACCATATGATCCAGCAGGCCCACTCCTCGACCTATAATCTAAGAAGAGAGAATTGGAAAGACACAGGCAGGCAAATCTGCATTGCACAGTATTACAATACCCAGATATGGAGGTAACCAAAAAGTCCACCAACAGATGGGTGGACAAAGAAGAACTCCTCCATGTACAGATGGAATATTCGCTAGTGAAAAAAATGAAACAATGCCATTTGCAGCACCACAGATGAGTCTAGACGTAATCACGCCACCTGTAGTAAGTGAGAAAGCAAAAGACACATATCCTATCATATCACTTTTAGGAGTTACTTAAAAATTGATACCAATGAAGATATTTCCACAGAGAAAGGCAATCACAGATTCATTAAAAAACTTATGGTTCACCAAATAGAAAGGGATGAGGATTGGATACATTACCATTTTGGGGTTAAAAGAGATATACAAACCATGTGAAATATATAATCACCAAAGACGTACGGAAGACCAGGAGAAGACTACTCAACATTGTGTCATAACCTACATGGGAAAAGGATGCGAGGAATAACAGATACACGTATATGTGTGAAAGAACCACATTTGCACACCTAGAACAAACAAACCATTGTAATCAAATTTGCTTGGATAAAAAATAAAAAGTAAATTATAAATATGAACAAGAAGTAATGAGACATGAACATAAAGGGCTTTTTCCTGGCACATTCCTTTCTAATTTACAACCTAGAACACCACTTCCATTAAGGCTCTGTTTCTCCAGTTACCAAATTTGGTAAAGGAGAAATGATGCCACCTTGTGGCCGTTTCCTGCAAGAGCAGATTTAAAATCACAGCTAATGGTCACTTAACATTCACAAGGACTCAGGGCTGTAAAGGACACCTGCCCTAAAAAATTGTGCTGAAGGAGGGAATGGACAAAAAAATTCAAAACAGGCAATTGTTTCAAGAAGAGAGTATGAATAGTTACCTTTTACTCACGCTCTTTAAAAAAAAAAAGGAAAATGGATAAAAGCTCAACCTCAGGGAGTGTTAGACCCATGCAATCTAATCTACAAAAACTTTCAACTTACACCATTCGACTGACCATCAGCAAAATGTCTACAAACAATAAATGCTGAAAGGGCTTTAGGGAACTCATTACCCTCTACCTGCTGGTGAGACGTAAAGGGGTAACAGCCAATAATGAGAACAGAAAGGAGCTGTGTTTAAAAGTAAAAATGGAGGTACCATTCAATCCAGCAGGCGCACCATTGGACCTCTCACCTGAGAAGACAAGAATCGAGACAACACAGGCCGCAAAAGCGGCAGTACAACCTTATTCACAATAACCAAGACAGTGAAGCAATCAAAATGTCCAACAACAGGTGAATGGATAAAGAAGAAGTGGTCCATGTACACAATGGAATATTAGCCATGGAAAACAATGAACCATTGCTCTTTGAGGCACCACAAATGAGTTTGGAGATAGTCACGAAACATGAGCTAAGTCCGAAAGCAAAAGACCTATATTCTATGATATCACTTATAGGCGTTATCTAATAACTGACACAAATGAACATATTTCCACAGAGAAAGACACTCACTGACTTAGAAAACAAACTATGCTCATGTAAAAGGAGAGGTGTTGGGAATGGATAAATTAAGATTAGTGTTACTATATGTATACAAACACATATTACATACATATCTCAAAAAGACCGACCATATAGCAAGGGAGGTGTGCGGAACCCTCTGTAACATTTTACATGGGAAGAGGATCTGTACTTGAATAGACATATATAAGGTACAAATGAACCAGATTGTGTACACCTAGGACGAACAATATTCTAAGCTTTACCCCAATTAAAAAAAAATTTAAAACCAAGAAGAAATAATGAGACATAAACTTATGGGGGTTTCTCCATGCACATTCCAATGTAATTTACAACCTAGGAACACGACTTCCAGAAAGGCTCTGCTGCCCTAGTACCCAGATTGGGGAATGGAGAAATGCTGCCTGTTTGAGGCCACTTCCCACAAGAGCAGCTTTAAACCCATTGCTAAAGTTCACTAAATATTCACCAAACTTGCAGTTCGGTAAATGACACCTGCTCTCCAAAAAAATTCTGGGCTGGAAAATCGACCAAAAAATTAAACAGAGGGCAACCTTCCAAGAAGACAATTTCAAGAATTATATTGTATTCCCAATTGTTTCCTTTTTTTAACAGAAAAGAAAACGGCGGAGAAAAATGATGTGTTTTATGAATTTTCAAAGACATGCAAACCCAAATTACAAAAACCTATGAGCTCACACCAGCCAGAAGGGCCATTAGCATAAATGCTGCAAACAAACAGTAAATGCTGGAGCGATTGTGGAGAAATGCGTACCCTCGATTCTAAGGGGGACGTGGTAAGAGCCACTAAGGAAAACACAAAGAAGGTGCTTTGAAAAGGGTAACACGGTGCTACCAGTCAATCAATCACACCCACTGCTGGGACTATCACCTGAGAAAATGAGAATCAAAAAGTCACAGGATGGCAATCCTGCACTCCAACAATATTTACGATAGCCAACACTTGGAAGCAATGAAAATGTCCATCAACCAAGGAATGCACACAGTAGAAGTGGTCCACGTACACAGTGGGAAATTACTCCAATAAAAAATAAAAATTAAATTTAAAAATCCAACAAAAGTAAAGAGACATCAGCTTGTGTGGGATTGTCCGGGCACACTCCACTCTAATTTATAACCGAGAAACACCACAGGCCGCAAGGGCTTTTCCCTAGTTACCAGGGTGGGGAACATAGAAAGGCTGCCACCCTCAGGCAGTTACCTGCAAAAGCAGCTTTAAAGCCTTTGCTAATGGTCATTTCATAGGAAGAAGTAATGCAGGACTGTAAATGAAACCTGCCCTCAAACTGTCTTGAGGGAGGTAATGGCCAAAACATTTCAAAATGTGACACATACTTTAAGAGAACACTTTGAAGAACTAAGGGGTAATCACACCTTGAAAACTAAAAAGGACATGCCTTATAGCTCAATTTCAACGGATTATGAGGCACATGCGAATTCAACCACAAAGAGGTATCAGCTCACACTTGTCAGAATAACCATGAGCAAGAAAACTACAAACAATAACTGCTCAAGGTGTTGTGGAGAAATGCATACCCTCAACATCAAGGGGGACATAACTTGGAAAGGGCCACGAATGAGAACAGAATGGAGGTGCCTTAAAAAGGTCAACATTGAGCTACCATATGATCCAGCAGGCCCACTCCTCGACCTATAATCTAAGAAGAGAGAATTGGAAAGACACAGGCAGGCAAATCTGCATTGCACAGTATTACAATACCCAGATATGGAGGTAACCAAAAAGTCCACCAACAGATGGGTGGACAAAGAAGAACTCCTCCATGTACAGATGGAATATTCGCTAGTGAAAAAAATGAAACAATGCCATTTGCAGCACCACAGATGAGTCTAGACGTAATCACGCCACCTGTAGTAAGTGAGAAAGCAAAAGACACATATCCTATCATATCACTTTTAGGAGTTACTTAAAAATTGATACCAATGAAGATATTTCCACAGAGAAAGGCAATCACAGATTCATTAAAAAACTTATGGTTCACCAAATAGAAAGGGATGAGGATTGGATACATTACCATTTTGGGGTTAAAAGAGATATACAAACCATGTGAAATATATAATCACCAAAGACGTACGGAAGACCAGGAGAAGACTACTCAACATTGTGTCATAACCTACATGGGAAAAGGATGCGAGGAATAACAGATACACGTATATGTGTGAAAGAACCACATTTGCACACCTAGAACAAACAAACCATTGTAATCAAATTTGCTTGGATAAAAAATAAAAAGTAAATTATAAATATGAACAAGAAGTAATGAGACATGAACATAAAGGGCTTTTTCCTGGCACATTCCTTTCTAATTTACAACCTAGAACACCACTTCCATTAAGGCTCTGTTTCTCCAGTTACCAAATTTGGTAAAGGAGAAATGATGCCACCTTGTGGCCGTTTCCTGCAAGAGCAGATTTAAAATCACAGCTAATGGTCACTTAACATTCACAAGGACTCAGGGCTGTAAAGGACACCTGCCCTAAAAAATTGTGCTGAAGGAGGGAATGGACAAAAAAATTCAAAACAGGCAATTGTTTCAAGAAGAGAGTATGAATAGTTACCTTTTACTCACGCTCTTTAAAAAAAAAAAGGAAAATGGATAAAAGCTCAACCTCAGGGAGTGTTAGACCCATGCAATCTAATCTACAAAAACTTTCAACTTACACCATTCGACTGACCATCAGCAAAATGTCTACAAACAATAAATGCTGAAAGGGCTTTAGGGAACTCATTACCCTCTACCTGCTGGTGAGACGTAAAGGGGTAACAGCCAATAATGAGAACAGAAAGGAGCTGTGTTTAAAAGTAAAAATGGAGGTACCATTCAATCCAGCAGGCGCACCATTGGACCTCTCACCTGAGAAGACAAGAATCGAGACAACACAGGCCGCAAAAGCTGCAGTACAACCTTATTCACAATAACCAAGACAGTGAAGCAATCAAAATGTCCAACAACAGGTGAATGGATAAAGAAGAAGTGGTCCATGTACACAATGGAATATTAGCCATGGAAAACAATGAACCATTGCTCTTTGAGGCACCACAAATGAGTTTGGAGATAGTCACGAAACATGAGCTAAGTCCGAAAGCAAAAGACCTATATTCTATGATATCACTTATAGGCGTTATCTAATAACTGACACAAATGAACATATTTCCACAGAGAAAGACACTCACTGACTTAGAAAACAAACTATGCTCATGTAAAAGGAGAGGTGTTGGGAATGGATAAATTAAGATTAGTGTTACTATATGTATACAAACACATATTACATACATATCTCAAAAAGACCGACCATATAGCAAGGGAGGTGTGCGGAACCCTCTGTAACATTTTACATGGGAAGAGGATCTGTACTTGAATAGACATATATAAGGTACAAATGAACCAGATTGTGTACACCTAGGACGAACAATATTCTAAGCTTTACCCCAATTAAAAAAAAAATTAAAACCAAGAAGAAATAATGAGACATAAACTTATGGGGGTTTCTCCATGCACATTCCAATGTAATTTACAACCTAGGAACACGACTTCCAGAAAGGCTCTGCTGCCCTAGTACCCAGATTGGGGAATGGAGAAATGCTGCCTGTTTGAGGCCACTTCCCACAAGAGCAGCTTTAAACCCATTGCTAAAGTTCACTAAATATTCACCAAACTTGCAGTTCGGTAAATGACACCTGCTCTCCAAAAAAATTCTGGGCTGGAAAATCGACCAAAAAATTAAACAGAGGGCAACCTTCCAAGAAGACAATTTCAAGAATTATATTGTATTCCCAATTGTTTCCTTTTTTTAACAGAAAAGAAAACGGCGGAGAAAAATGATGTGTTTTATGAATTTTCAAAGACATGCAAACCCAAATTACAAAAACCTATGAGCTCACACCAGCCAGAAGGGCCATTAGCATAAATGCTGCAAACAAACAGTAAATGCTGGAGCGATTGTGGAGAAATGCGTACCCTCGATTCTAAGGGGGACGTGGTAAGAGCCACTAAGGAAAACACAAAGAAGGTGCTTTGAAAAGGGTAACACGGTGCTACCAGTCAATCAATCACACCCACTGCTGGGACTATCACCTGAGAAAATGAGAATCAAAAAGTCACAGGATGGCAATCCTGCACTCCAACAATATTTACGATAGCCAACACTTGGAAGCAATGAAAATGTCCATCAACCAAGGAATGCACACAGTAGAAGTGGTCCACGTACACAGTGGGAAATTACTCCAATAAAAAATAAAAATTAAATTTAAAAATCCAACAAAAGTAAAGAGACATCAGCTTGTGTGGGATTGTCCGGGCACACTCCACTCTAATTTATAACCGAGAAACACCACAGGCCGCAAGGGCTTTTCCCTAGTTACCAGGGTGGGGAACATAGAAAGGCTGCCACCCTCAGGCAGTTACCTGCAAAAGCAGCTTTAAAGCCTTTGCTAATGGTCATTTCATAGGAAGAAGTAATGCAGGACTGTAAATGAAACCTGCCCTCAAACTGTCTTGAGGGAGGTAATGGCCAAAACATTTCAAAATGTGACACATACTTTAAGAGAACACTTTGAAGAACTAAGGGGTAATCACACCTTGAAAACTAAAAAGGACATGCCTTATAGCTCAATTTCAACGGATTATGAGGCACATGCGAATTCAACCACAAAGAGGTATCAGCTCACACTTGTCAGAATAACCATGAGCAAGAAAACTACAAACAATAACTGCTCAAGGTGTTGTGGAGAAATGCATACCCTCAACATCAAGGGGGACATAACTTGGAAAGGGCCACGAATGAGAACAGAATGGAGGTGCCTTAAAAAGGTCAACATTGAGCTACCATATGATCCAGCAGGCCCACTCCTCGACCTATAATCTAAGAAGAGAGAATTGGAAAGACACAGGCAGGCAAATCTGCATTGCACAGTATTACAATACCCAGATATGGAGGTAACCAAAAAGTCCACCAACAGATGGGTGGACAAAGAAGAACTCCTCCATGTACAGATGGAATATTCGCTAGTGAAAAAAATGAAACAATGCCATTTGCAGCACCACAGATGAGTCTAGACGTAATCACGCCACCTGTAGTAAGTGAGAAAGCAAAAGACACATATCCTATCATATCACTTTTAGGAGTTACTTAAAAATTGATACCAATGAAGATATTTCCACAGAGAAAGGCAATCACAGATTCATTAAAAAACTTATGGTTCACCAAATAGAAAGGGATGAGGATTGGATACATTACCATTTTGGGGTTAAAAGAGATATACAAACCATGTGAAATATATAATCACCAAAGACGTACGGAAGACCAGGAGAAGACTACTCAACATTGTGTCATAACCTACATGGGAAAAGGATGCGAGGAATAACAGATACACGTATATGTGTGAAAGAACCACATTTGCACACCTAGAACAAACAAACCATTGTAATCAAATTTGCTTGGATAAAAAATAAAAAGTAAATTATAAATATGAACAAGAAGTAATGAGACATGAACATAAAGGGCTTTTTCCTGGCACATTCCTTTCTAATTTACAACCTAGAACACCACTTCCATTAAGGCTCTGTTTCTCCAGTTACCAAATTTGGTAAAGGAGAAATGATGCCACCTTGTGGCCGTTTCCTGCAAGAGCAGATTTAAAATCACAGCTAATGGTCACTTAACATTCACAAGGACTCAGGGCTGTAAAGGACACCTGCCCTAAAAAATTGTGCTGAAGGAGGGAATGGACAAAAAAATTCAAAACAGGCAATTGTTTCAAGAAGAGAGTATGAATAGTTACCTTTTACTCACGCTCTTTAAAAAAAAAAAGGAAAATGGATAAAAGCTCAACCTCAGGGAGTGTTAGACCCATGCAATCTAATCTACAAAAACTTTCAACTTACACCATTCGACTGACCATCAGCAAAATGTCTACAAACAATAAATGCTGAAAGGGCTTTAGGGAACTCATTACCCTCTACCTGCTGGTGAGACGTAAAGGGGTAACAGCCAATAATGAGAACAGAAAGGAGCTGTGTTTAAAAGTAAAAATGGAGGTACCATTCAATCCAGCAGGCGCACCATTGGACCTCTCACCTGAGAAGACAAGAATCGAGACAACACAGGCCGCAAAAGCGGCAGTACAACCTTATTCACAATAACCAAGACAGTGAAGCAATCAAAATGTCCAACAACAGGTGAATGGATAAAGAAGAAGTGGTCCATGTACACAATGGAATATTAGCCATGGAAAACAATGAACCATTGCTCTTTGAGGCACCACAAATGAGTTTGGAGATAGTCACGAAACATGAGCTAAGTCCGAAAGCAAAAGACCTATATTCTATGATATCACTTATAGGCGTTATCTAATAACTGACACAAATGAACATATTTCCACAGAGAAAGACACTCACTGACTTAGAAAACAAACTATGCTCATGTAAAAGGAGAGGTGTTGGGAATGGATAAATTAAGATTAGTGTTACTATATGTATACAAACACATATTACATACATATCTCAAAAAGACCGACCATATAGCAAGGGAGGTGTGCGGAACCCTCTGTAACATTTTACATGGGAAGAGGATCTGTACTTGAATAGACATATATAAGGTACAAATGAACCAGATTGTGTACACCTAGGACGAACAATATTCTAAGCTTTACCCCAATTAAAAAAAAATTTAAAACCAAGAAGAAATAATGAGACATAAACTTATGGGGGTTTCTCCATGCACATTCCAATGTAATTTACAACCTAGGAACACGACTTCCAGAAAGGCTCTGCTGCCCTAGTACCCAGATTGGGGAATGGAGAAATGCTGCCTGTTTGAGGCCACTTCCCACAAGAGCAGCTTTAAACCCATTGCTAAAGTTCACTAAATATTCACCAAACTTGCAGTTCGGTAAATGACACCTGCTCTCCAAAAAAATTCTGGGCTGGAAAATCGACCAAAAAATTAAACAGAGGGCAACCTTCCAAGAAGACAATTTCAAGAATTATATTGTATTCCCAATTGTTTCCTTTTTTTAACAGAAAAGAAAACGGCGGAGAAAAATGATGAGTTTTATGAATTTTCAAAGACATGCAAACCCAAATTACAAAAACCGATGAGCTCACACCAGCCAGAAGGGCCATTAGCATAAATGCTGCAAACAGTAAATGCTGGAGCGATTGTGGAGAAATGCGTACCCTCGATTCTAAGGGGGACGTGGTAAGAGCCACTAAGGAAAACACAAAGAAGGTGCTTTGAAAAGGGTAACACGGTGCTACCAGTCAATCAATCACACCCACTGCTGGGATTATCACCTGAGAAAATGAGAATCAAAAAGTCACAGGATGGCAATCCTGCACTCCAACAATATTTACGATAGCCAACACTTGGAAGCAATGAAAATGTCCATCAACCAAGGAATGCACAAAGTAGAAGTGGTCCACGTACACAGTGGGAAATTACTCCAATAAAAAATAAAAATTAAATTTAAAAATCCAACAAAAGTAAAGAGACATCAGCTTGTGTGGGATTGTCCGGGCACACTCCACTCTAATTTATAACCGAGAAACACCACAGGCCGCAAGGGCTTTTCCCTAGTTACCAGGGTGGGGAACATAGAAAGGCTGCCACCCTCAGGCAGTTACCTGCAAAAGCAGCTTTAAAGCCTTTGCTAATGGTCATTTCATAGGAAGAAGTAATGCAGGACTGTAAATGAAACCTGCCCTCAAACTGTCTTGAGGGAGGTAATGGCCAAAACATTTCAAAATGTGACACATACTTTAAGAGAACACTTTGAAGAACTAAGGGGTAATCACACCTTGAAAACTAAAAAGGACATGCCTTATAGCTCAATTTCAACGGATTATGAGGCACATGCGAATTCAACCACAAAGAGGTATCAGCTCACACTTGTCAGAATAACCATGAGCAAGAAAACTACAAACAATAACTGCTCAAGGTGTTGTGGAGAAATGCATACCCTCAACATCAAGGGGGACATAACTTGGAAAGGGCCACGAATGAGAACAGAATGGAGGTGCCTTAAAAAGGTCAACATTGAGCTACCATATGATCCAGCAGGCCCACTCCTCGACCTATAATCTAAGAAGAGAGAATTGGAAAGACACAGGCAGGCAAATCTGCATTGCACAGTATTACAATACCCAGATATGGAGGTAACCAAAAAGTCCACCAACAGATGGGTGGACAAAGAAGAACTCCTCCATGTACAGATGGAATATTCGCTAGTGAAAAAAATGAAACAATGCCATTTGCAGCACCACAGATGAGTCTAGACGTAATCACGCCACCTGTAGTAAGTGAGAAAGCAAAAGACACATATCCTATCATATCACTTTTAGGAGTTACTTAAAAATTGATACCAATGAAGATATTTCCACAGAGAAAGGCAATCACAGATTCATTAAAAAACTTATGGTTCACCAAATAGAAAGGGATGAGGATTGGATACATTACCATTTTGGGGTTAAAAGAGATATACAAACCATGTGAAATATATAATCACCAAACACGTACGGAAGACCAGGAGAAGACTACTCAACATTGTGTCATAACCTACATGGGAAAAGGATGCGAGGAATAACAGATACACGTATATGTGTGAAAGAACCACATTTGCACACCTAGAACAAACAAACCATTGTAATCAAATTTGCTTGGATAAAAAATAAAAAGTAAATTATAAATATGAACAAGAAGTAATGAGACATGAACATAAAGGGCTTTTTCCTGGCACATTCCTTTCTAATTTACAACCTAGAACACCACTTCCATTAAGGCTCTGTTTCTCCAGTTACCAAATTTGGTAAAGGAGAAATGATGCCACCTTGTGGCCGTTTCCTGCAAGAGCAGATTTAAAATCACAGCTAATGGTCACTTAACATTCACAAGGACTCAGGGCTGTAAAGGACACCTGCCCTAAAAAATTGTGCTGAAGGAGGGAATGGACAAAAAAATTCAAAACAGGCAATTGTTTCAAGAAGAGAGTATGAATAGTTACCTTTTACTCACGCTCTTTAAAAAAAAAAAGGAAAATGGATAAAAGCTCAACCTCAGGGAGTGTTAGACCCATGCAATCTAATCTACAAAAACTTTCAACTTACACCATTCGACTGACCATCAGCAAAATGTCTACAAACAATAAATGCTGAAAGGGCTTTAGGGAACTCATTACCCTCTACCTGCTGGTGAGACGTAAAGGGGTAACAGCCAATAATGAGAACAGAAAGGAGCTGTGTTTAAAAGTAAAAATGGAGGTACCATTCAATCCAGCAGGCGCACCATTGGACCTCTCACCTGAGAAGACAAGAATCGAGACAACACAGGCCGCAAAAGCGGCAGTACAACCTTATTCACAATAACCAAGACAGTGAAGCAATCAAAATGTCCAACAACAGGTGAATGGATAAAGAAGAAGTGGTCCATGTACACAATGGAATATTAGCCATGGAAAACAATGAACCATTGCTCTTTGAGGCACCACAAATGAGTTTGGAGATAGTCACGAAACATGAGCTAAGTCCGAAAGCAAAAGACCTATATTCTATGATATCACTTATAGGCGTTATCTAATAACTGACACAAATGAACATATTTCCACAGAGAAAGACACTCACTGACTTAGAAAACAAACTATGCTCATGTAAAAGGAGAGGTGTTGGGAATGGATAAATTAAGATTAGTGTTACTATATGTATACAAACACATATTACATACATATCTCAAAAAGACCGACCATATAGCAAGGGAGGTGTGCGGAACCCTCTGTAACATTTTACATGGGAAGAGGATCTGTACTTGAATAGACATATATAAGGTACAAATGAACCAGATTGTGTACACCTAGGACGAACAATATTCTAAGCTTTACCCCAATTAAAAAAAAATTTAAAACCAAGAAGAAATAATGAGACATAAACTTATGGGGGTTTCTCCATGCACATTCCAATGTAATTTACAACCTAGGAACACGACTTCCAGAAAGGCTCTGCTGCCCTAGTACCCAGATTGGGGAATGGAGAAATGCTGCCTGTTTGAGGCCACTTCCCACAAGAGCAGCTTTAAACCCATTGCTAAAGTTCACTAAATATTCACCAAACTTGCAGTTCGGTAAATGACACCTGCTCTCCAAAAAAATTCTGGGCTGGAAAATCGACCAAAAAATTAAACAGAGGGCAACCTTCCAAGAAGACAATTTCAAGAATTATATTGTATTCCCAATTGTTTCCTTTTTTTAACAGAAAAGAAAACGGCGGAGAAAAATGATGAGTTTTATGAATTTTCAAAGACATGCAAACCCAAATTACAAAAACCGATGAGCTCACACCAGCCAGAAGGGCCATTAGCATAAATGCTGCAAACAGTAAATGCTGGAGCGATTGTGGAGAAATGCGTACCCTCGATTCTAAGGGGGACGTGGTAAGAGCCACTAAGGAAAACAGAAAGAAGGTGCTTTGAAAAGGGTAACACGGTGCTACCAGTCAATCAATCACACCCACTGCTGGGACTATCACCTGAGAAAATGAGAATCAAAAAGTCACAGGATGGCAATCCTGCACTCCAACAATATTTACGATAGCCAACACTTGGAAGCAATGAAAATGTCCATCAACCAAGGAATGCACAAAGTAGAAGTGGTCCACGTACACAGTGGGAAATTACTCCAATAAAAAATAAAAATTAAATTTAAAAATCCAACAAAAGTAAAGAGACATCAGCTTGTGTGGGATTGTCCGGGCAAACTCCACTCTAATTTATAACCGAGAAACACCACAGGCCGCAAGGGCTTTTCCCTAGTTACCAGGGTGGGGAACATAGAAAGGCTGCCACCCTCAGGCAGTTACCTGCAAAAGCAGCTTTAAAGCCTTTGCTAATGGTCATTTCATAGGAAGAAGTAATGCAGGACTGTAAATGAAACCTGCCCTCAAACTGTCTTGAGGGAGGTAATGGCCAAAACATTTCAAAATGTGACACATACTTTAAGAGAACACTTTGAAGAACTAAGGGGTAATCACACCTTGAAAACTAAAAAGGACATGCCTTATAGCTCAATTTCAACGGATTATGAGGCACATGCGAATTCAACCACAAAGAGGTATCAGCTCACACTTGTCAGAATAACCATGAGCAAGAAAACTACAAACAATAACTGCTCAAGGTGTTGTGGAGAAATGCATACCCTCAACATCAAGGGGGACATAACTTGGAAAGGGCCACGAATGAGAACAGAATGGAGGTGCCCTAAAAAGGTCAACATTGAGCTACCATATGATCCAGCAGGCCCACTCCTCGACCTATAATCTAAGAAGAGAGAATTGGAAAGACACAGGCAGGCAAATCTGCATTGCACAGTATTACAATACCCAGATATGGAGGTAACCAAAAAGTCCACCAACAGATGGGTGGACAAAGAAGAACTCCTCCATGTACAGATGGAATATTCGCTAGTGAAAAAAATGAAACAATGCCATTTGCAGCACCACAGATGAGTCTAGACGTAATCACGCCACCTGTAGTAAGTGAGAAAGCAAAAGACACATATCCTATCATATCACTTTTAGGAGTTACTTAAAAATTGATACCAATGAAGATATTTCCACAGAGAAAGGCAATCACAGATTCATTAAAAAACTTATGGTTCACCAAATAGAAAGGGATGAGGATTGGATACATTACCATTTTGGGGTTAAAAGAGATATACAAACCATGTGAAATATATAATCACCAAACACGTACGGAAGACCAGGAGAAGACTACTCAACATTGTGTCATAACCTACATGGGAAAAGGATGCGAGGAATAACAGATACACGTATATGTGTGAAAGAACCACATTTGCACACCTAGAACAAACAAACCATTGTAATCAAATTTGCTTGGATAAAAAATAAAAAGTAAATTATAAATATGAACAAGAAGTAATGAGACATGAACATAAAGGGATTTTTCCTGGCACATTCCATTCTAATTTACAACCTAGAACACCACTTCCATTAAGGCTCTGTTTCTCCAGTTACCAAATTTGGTAAAGGAGAAATGATGCCACCTTGTGGCCGTTTCCTGCAAGAGCAGATTTAAAATCACAGCTAATGGTCACTTAACATTCACAAGGACTCAGGGCTGTAAAGGACACCTGCCCTAAAAAATTGTGCTGAAGGAGGGAATGGACAAAAAAATTCAAAACAGGCAATTGTTTCAAGAAGAGAGTATGAATAGTTACCTTTTACTCACGCTCTTTAAAAAAAAAAAGGAAAATGGATAAAAGCTCAACCTCAGGGAGTGTTAGACCCATGCAATCTAATCTACAAAAACTTTCAACTTACACCATTCGACTGACCATCAGCAAAATGTCTACAAACAATAAATGCTGAAAGGGCTTTAGGGAACTCATTACCCTCTACCTGCTGGTGAGACGTAAAGGGGTAACAGCCAATAATGAGAACAGAAAGGAGCTGTGTTTAAAAGTAAAAATGGAGGTACCATTCAATCCAGCAGGCGCACCATTGGACCTCTCACCTGAGAAGACAAGAATCGAGACAACACAGGCCGCAAAAGCTGCAGTACAACCTTATTCACAATAACCAAGACAGTGAAGCAATCAAAATGTCCAACAACAGGTGAATGGATAAAGAAGAAGTGGTCCATGTACACAATGGAATATTAGCCATGGAAAACAATGAACCATTGCTCTTTGAGGCACCACAAATGAGTTTGGAGATAGTCACGAAACATGAGCTAAGTCCGAAAGCAAAAGACCTATATTCTATGATATCACTTATAGGCGTTATCTAATAACTGACACAAATGAACATATTTCCACAGAGAAAGACACTCACTGACTTAGAAAACAAACTATGCTCATGTAAAAGGAGAGGTGTTGGGAATGGATAAATTAAGATTAGTGTTACTATATGTATACAAACACATATTACATACATATCTCAAAAAGACCGACCATATAGCAAGGGAGGTGTGCGGAACCCTCTGTAACATTTTACATGGGAAGAGGATCTGTACTTGAATAGACATATATAATGTACAAATGAACCAGATTGTGTACACCTAGGACGAACAATATTCTAAGCTTTACCCCAATTAAAAAAAAATTTAAAACCAAGAAGAAATAATGAGACATATGCTTATGGGGGTTTCTCCATGCACATTCCAATGTAATTTACAACCTAGGAACACGACTTCCAGAAAGGCTCTGCTGCCCTAGTACCCAGATTGGGGAATGGAGAAATGCTGCCTGTTTGAGGCCACTTCCCACAAGAGCAGCTTTAAACCCATTGCTAAAGTTCACTAAATATTCACCAAACTTGCAGTTCGGTAAATGACACCTGCTCTCCAAAAAAATTCTGGGCTGGAAAATCGACCAAAAAATTAAACAGAGGGCAACCTTCCAAGAAGACAATTTCAAGAATTATATTGTATTCCCAATTGTTTCCTTTTTTTAACACAAAAGAAAACGGCGGAGAAAAATGATGAGTTTTATGAATTTTCAAAGACATGCAAACCCAAATTACAAAAACCGATGAGCTCACACCAGCCAGAAGGGCCATTAGCATAAATGCTGCAAACAAACAGTAAATGCTGGAGCGATTGTGGAGAAATGCGTACCCTCGATTCTAAGGGGGACATGGTAAGAGCCACTAAGGAAAACACAAAGAAGGTGCTTTGAAAAGGGTAACACGGTGCTACCAGTCAATCAATCACACCCACTGCTGGGACTATCACCTGAGAAAATGAGAATCAAAAAGTCACAGGATGGCAATCCTGCACTCCAACAATATTTACGATAGCCAACACTTGGAAGCAATGAAAATGTCCATCAACCAAGGAATGCACACAGTAGAAGTGGTCCACGTACACAGTGGGAAATTACTCCAATAAAAAATAAAAATTAAATTTAAAAATCCAACAAAAGTAAAGAGACATCAGCTTGTGTGGGATTGTCCGGGCACACTCCACTCTAATTTATAACCGAGAAACACCACAGGCCGCAAGGGCTTTTCCCTAGTTACCAGGGTGGGGAACATAGAAAGGCTGCCACCCTCAGGCAGTTACCTGCAAAAGCAGCTTTAAAGCCTTTGCTAATGGTCATTTCATAGGAAGAAGTAATGCAGGACTGTAAATGAAACCTGCCCTCAAACTGTCTTGAGGGAGGTAATGGCCAAAACATTTCAAAATGTGACACATACTTTAAGAGAACACTTTGAAGAACTAAGGGGTAATCACACCTTGAAAACTAAAAAGGACATGCCTTATAGCTCAATTTCAACGGATTATGAGGCACATGCGAATTCAACCACAAAGAGGTATCAGCTCACACTTGTCAGAATAACCATGAGCAAGAAAACTACAAACAATAACTGCTCAAGGTGTTGTGGAGAAATGCATACCCTCAACATCAAGGGGGACATAACTTGGAAAGGGCCACGAATGAGAACAGAATGGAGGTGCCTTAAAAAGGTCAACATTGAGCTACCATATGATCCAGCAGGCCCACTCCTCGACCTATAATCTAAGAAGAGAGAATTGGAAAGACACAGGCAGGCAAATCTGCATTGCACAGTATTACAATACCCAGATATGGAGGTAACCAAAAAGTCCACCAACAGATGGGTGGACAAAGAAGAACTCCTCCATGTACAGATGGAATATTCGCTAGTGAAAAAAATGAAACAATGCCATTTGCAGCACCACAGATGAGTCTAGACGTAATCACGCCACCTGTAGTAAGTGAGAAAGCAAAAGACACATATCCTATCATATCACTTTTAGGAGTTACTTAAAAATTGATACCAATGAAGATATTTCCACAGAGAAAGGCAATCACAGATTCATTAAAAAACTTATGGTTCACCAAATAGAAAGGGATGAGGATTGGATACATTACCATTTTGGGGTTAAAAGAGATATACAAACCATGTGAAATATATAATCACCAAAGACGTACGGAAGACCAGGAGAAGACTACTCAACATTGTGTCATAACCTACATGGGAAAAGGATGCGAGGAATAACAGATACACGTATATGTGTGAAAGAACCACATTTGCACACCTAGAACAAACAAACCATTGTAATCAAATTTGCTTGGATAAAAAATAAAAAGTAAATTATAAATATGAACAAGAAGTAATGAGACATGAACATAAAGGGATTTTTCCTGGCACATTCCATTCTAATTTACAACCTAGAACACCACTTCCATTAAGGCTCTGTTTCTCCAGTTACCAAATTTGGTAAAGGAGAAATGATGCCACCTTGTGGCCGTTTCCTGCAAGAGCAGATTTAAAATCACAGCTAATGGTCACTTAACATTCACAAGGACTCAGGGCTGTAAAGGACACCTGCCCTAAAAAATTGTGCTGAAGGAGGGAATGGACAAAAAAATTCAAAACAGGCAATTGTTTCAAGAAGAGAGTATGAATAGTTACCTTTTACTCACGCTCTTTAAAAAAAAAAAGGAAAATGGATAAAAGCTCAACCTCAGGGAGTGTTAGACCCATGCAATCTAATCTACAAAAACTTTCAACTTACACCATTCGACTGACCATCAGCAAAATGTCTACAAACAATAAATGCTGAAAGGGCTTTAGGGAACTCATTACCCTCTACCTGCTGGTGAGACGTAAAGGGGTAACAGCCAATAATGAGAACAGAAAGGAGCTGTGTTTAAAAGTAAAAATGGAGGTACCATTCAATCCAGCAGGCGCACCATTGGACCTCTCACCTGAGAAGACAAGAATCGAGACAACACAGGCCGCAAAAGCTGCAGTACAACCTTATTCACAATAACCAAGACAGTGAAGCAATCAAAATGTCCAACAACAGGTGAATGGATAAAGAAGAAGTGGTCCATGTACACAATGGAATATTAGCCATGGAAAACAATGAACCATTGCTCTTTGAGGCACCACAAATGAGTTTGGAGATAGTCACGAAACATGAGCTAAGTCCGAAAGGAAAAGACCTATATTCTATGATATCACTTATAGGCGTTATCTAATAACTGACACAAATGAACTTATTTCCACAGAGAAAGACACTCACTGACTTAGAAAACAAACTATGCTCATGTAAAAGGAGAGGTGTTGGGAATGGATAAATTAAGATTAGTGTTACTATATGTATACAAACACATATTACATACATATCTCAAAAAGACCGACCATATAGCAAGGGAGGTGTGCGGAACCCTCTGTAACATTTTACATGGGAAGAGGATCTGTACTTGAATAGACATATATAAGGTACAAATGAACCAGATTGTGTACACCTAGGACGAACAATATTCTAAGCTTTACCCCAATTAAAAAAAAAATTAAAACCAAGAAGAAATAATGAGACATAAACTTATGGGGGTTTCTCCATGCACATTCCAATGTAATTTACAACCTAGGAACACGACTTCCAGAAAGGCTCTGCTGCCCTAGTACCCAGATTGGGGAATGGAGAAATGCTGCCTGTTTGAGGCCACTTCCCACAAGAGCAGCTTTAAACCCATTGCTAAAGTTCACTAAATATTCACCAAACTTGCAGTTCGGTAAATGACACCTGCTCTCCAAAAAAATTCTGGGCTGGAAAATCGACCAAAAAATTAAACAGAGGGCAACCTTCCAAGAAGACAATTTCAAGAATTATATTGTATTCCCAATTGTTTCCTTTTTTTAACAGAAAAGAAAACGGCGGAGAAAAATGATGAGTTTTATGAATTTTCAAAGACATGCAAACCCAAATTACAAAAACCGATGAGCTCACACCAGCCAGAAGGGCCATTAGCATAAATGCTGCAAACAGTAAATGCTGGAGCGATTGTGGAGAAATGCGTACCCTCGATTCTAAGGGGGACGTGGTAAGAGCCACTAAGGAAAACACAAAGAAGGTGCTTTGAAAAGGGTAACACGGTGCTACCAGTCAATCAATCACACCCACTGCTGGGATTATCACCTGAGAAAATGAGAATCAAAAAGTCACAGGATGGCAATCCTGCACTCCAACAATATTTACGATAGCCAACACTTGGAAGCAATGAAAATGTCCATCAACCAAGGAATGCACAAAGTAGAAGTGGTCCACGTACACAGTGGGAAATTACTCCAATAAAAAATAAAAATTAAATTTAAAAATCCAACAAAAGTAAAGAGACATCAGCTTGTGTGGGATTGTCCGGGCACACTCCACTCTAATTTATAACCGAGAAACACCACAGGCCGCAAGGGCTTTTCCCTAGTTACCAGGGTGGGGAACATAGAAAGGCTGCCACCCTCAGGCAGTTACCTGCAAAAGCAGCTTTAAAGCCTTTGCTAATGGTCATTTCATAGGAAGAAGTAATGCAGGACTGTAAATGAAACCTGCCCTCAAACTGTCTTGAGGGAGGTAATGGCCAAAACATTTCAAAATGTGACACATACTTTAAGAGAACACTTTGAAGAACTAAGGGGTAATCACACCTTGAAAACTAAAAAGGACATGCCTTATAGCTCAATTTCAACGGATTATGAGGCACATGCGAATTCAACCACAAAGAGGTATCAGCTCACACTTGTCAGAATAACCATGAGCAAGAAAACTACAAACAATAACTGCTCAAGGTGTTGTGGAGAAATGCATACCCTCAACATCAAGGGGGACATAACTTGGAAAGGGCCACGAATGAGAACAGAATGGAGGTGCCTTAAAAAGGTCAACATTGAGCTACCATATGATCCAGCAGGCCCACTCCTCGACCTATAATCTAAGAAGAGAGAATTGGAAAGACACAGGCAGGCAAATCTGCATTGCACAGTATTACAATACCCAGATATGGAGGTAACCAAAAAGTCCACCAACAGATGGGTGGACAAAGAAGAACTCCTCCATGTACAGATGGAATATTCGCTAGTGAAAAAAATGAAACAATGCCATTTGCAGCACCACAGATGAGTCTAGACGTAATCACGCCACCTGTAGTAAGTGAGAAAGCAAAAGACACATATCCTATCATATCACTTTTAGGAGTTACTTAAAAATTGATACCAATGAAGATATTTCCACAGAGAAAGGCAATCACAGATTCATTAAAAAACTTATGGTTCACCAAATAGAAAGGGATGAGGATTGGATACATTACCATTTTGGGGTTAAAAGAGATATACAAACCATGTGAAATATATAATCACCAAAGACGTACGGAAGACCAGGAGAAGACTACTCAACATTGTGTCATAACCTACATGGGAAAAGGATGCGAGGAATAACAGATACACGTATATGTGTGAAAGAACCACATTTGCACACCTAGAACAAACAAACCATTGTAATCAAATTTGCTTGGATAAAAAATAAAAAGTAAATTATAAATATGAACAAGAAGTAATGAGACATGAACATAAAGGGATTTTTCCTGGCACATTCCATTCTAATTTACAACCTAGAACACCACTTCCATTAAGGCTCTGTTTCTCCAGTTACCAAATTTGGTAAAGGAGAAATGATGCCACCTTGTGGCCGTTTCCTGCAAGAGCAGATTTAAAATCACAGCTAATGGTCACTTAACATTCACAAGGACTCAGGGCTGTAAAGGACACCTGCCCTAAAAAATTGTGCTGAAGGAGGGAATGGACAAAAAAATTCAAAACAGGCAATTGTTTCAAGAAGAGAGTATGAATAGTTACCTTTTACTCACGCTCTTTAAAAAAAAAAAGGAAAATGGATAAAAGCTCAACCTCAGGGAGTGTTAGACCCATGCAATCTAATCTACAAAAACTTTCAACTTACACCATTCGACTGACCATCAGCAAAATGTCTACAAACAATAAATGCTGAAAGGGCTTTAGGGAACTCATTACCCTCTACCTGCTGGTGAGACGTAAAGGGGTAACAGCCAATAATGAGAACAGAAAGGAGCTGTGTTTAAAAGTAAAAATGGAGGTACCATTCAATCCAGCAGGCGCACCATTGGACCTCTCACCTGAGAAGACAAGAATCGAGACAACACAGGCCGCAAAAGCGGCAGTACAACCTTATTCACAATAACCAAGACAGTGAAGCAATCAAAATGTCCAACAACAGGTGAATGGATAAAGAAGAAGTGGTCCATGTACACAATGGAATATTAGCCATGGAAAACAATGAACCATTGCTCTTTGAGGCACCACAAATGAGTTTGGAGATAGTCACGAAACATGAGCTAAGTCCGAAAGGAAAAGACCTATATTCTATGATATCACTTATAGGCGTTATCTAATAACTGACACAAATGAACTTATTTCCACAGAGAAAGACACTCACTGACTTAGAAAACAAACTATGCTCATGTAAAAGGAGAGGTGTTGGGAATGGATAAATTAAGATTAGTGTTACTATATGTATACAAACACATATTACATACATATCTCAAAAAGACCGACCATATAGCAAGGGAGGTGTGCGGAACCCTCTGTAACATTTTACATGGGAAGAGGATCTGTACTTGAATAGACATATATAAGGTACAAATGAACCAGATTGTGTACACCTAGGACGAACAATATTCTAAGCTTTACCCCAATTAAAAAAAAAATTAAAACCAAGAAGAAATAATGAGACATAAACTTATGGGGGTTTCTCCATGCACATTCCAATGTAATTTACAACCTAGGAACACGACTTCCAGAAAGGCTCTGCTGCCCTAGTACCCAGATTGGGGAATGGAGAAATGCTGCCTGTTTGAGGCCACTTCCCACAAGAGCAGCTTTAAACCAATTGCTAAAGTTCACTAAATATTCACCAAACTTGCAGTTCGGTAAATGACACCTGCTCTCCAAAAAAATTCTGGGCTGGAAAATCGACCAAAAAATTAAACAGAGGGCAACCTTCCAAGAAGACAATTTCAAGAATTATATTGTATTCCCAATTGTTTCCTTTTTTTAACAGAAAAGAAAACGGCGGAGAAAAATGATGAGTTTTATGAATTTTCAAAGACATGCAAACCCAAATTACAAAAACCGATGAGCTCACACCAGCCAGAAGGGCCATTAGCATAAATGCTGCAAACAGTAAATGCTGGAGCGATTGTGGAGAAATGCGTACCCTCGATTCTAAGGGGGACGTGGTAAGAGCCACTAAGGAAAACACAAAGAAGGTGCTTTGAAAAGGGTAACACGGTGCTACCAGTCAATCAATCACACCCACTGCTGGGATTATCACCTGAGAAAATGAGAATCAAAAAGTCACAGGATGGCAATCCTGCACTCCAACAATATTTACGATAGCCAACACTTGGAAGCAATGAAAATGTCCATCAACCAAGGAATGCACAAAGTAGAAGTGGTCCACGTACACAGTGGGAAATTACTCCAATAAAAAATAAAAATTAAATTTAAAAATCCAACAAAAGTAAAGAGACATCAGCTTGTGTGGGATTGTCCGGGCACACTCCACTCTAATTTATAACCGAGAAACACCACAGGCCGCAAGGGCTTTTCCCTAGTTACCAGGGTGGGGAACATAGAAAGGCTGCCACCCTCAGGCAGTTACCTGCAAAAGCAGCTTTAAAGCCTTTGCTAATGGTCATTTCATAGGAAGAAGTAATGCAGGACTGTAAATGAAACCTGCCCTCAAACTGTCTTGAGGGAGGTAATGGCCAAAACATTTCAAAATGTGACACATACTTTAAGAGAACACTTTGAAGAACTAAGGGGTAATCACACCTTGAAAACTAAAAAGGACATGCCTTATAGCTCAATTTCAACGGATTATGAGGCACATGCGAATTCAACCACAAAGAGGTATCAGCTCACACTTGTCAGAATAACCATGAGCAAGAAAACTACAAACAATAACTGCTCAAGGTGTTGTGGAGAAATGCATACCCTCAACATCAAGGGGGACATAACTTGGAAAGGGCCACGAATGAGAACAGAATGGAGGTGCCTTAAAAAGGTCAACATTGAGCTACCATATGATCCAGCAGGCCCACTCCTCGACCTATAATCTAATAAGAGAGAATTGGAAAGACACAGGCAGGCAAATCTGCATTGCACAGTATTACAATACCCAGATATGGAGGTAACCAAAAAGTCCACCAACAGATGGGTGGACAAAGAAGAACTCCTCCATGTACAGATGGAATATTCGCTAGTGAAAAAAATGAAACAATGCCATTTGCAGCACCACAGATGAGTCTAGACGTAATCACGCCACCTGTAGTAAGTGAGAAAGCAAAAGACACATATCCTATCATATCACTTTTAGGAGTTACTTAAAAATTGATACCAATGAAGATATTTCCACAGAGAAAGGCAATCACAGATTCATTAAAAAACTTATGGTTCACCAAATAGAAAGGGATGAGGATTGGATACATTACCATTTTGGGGTTAAAAGAGATATACAAACCATGTGAAATATATAATCACCAAACACGTACGGAAGACCAGGAGAAGACTACTCAACATTGTGTCATAACCTACATGGGAAAAGGATGCGAGGAATAACAGATACACGTATATGTGTGAAAGAACCACATTTGCACACCTAGAACAAACAAACCATTGTAATCAAATTTGCTTGGATAAAAAATAAAAAGTAAATTATAAATATGAACAAGAAGTAATGAGACATGAACATAAAGGGCTTTTTCCTGGCACATTCCTTTCTAATTTACAACCTAGAACACCACTTCCATTAAGGCTCTGTTTCTCCAGTTACCAAATTTGGTAAAGGAGAAATGATGCCACCTTGTGGCCGTTTCCTGCAAGAGCAGATTTAAAATCACAGCTAATGGTCACTTAACATTCACAAGGACTCAGGGCTGTAAAGGACACCTGCCCTAAAAAATTGTGCTGAAGGAGGGAATGGACAAAAAAATTCAAAACAGGCAATTGTTTCAAGAAGAGAGTATGAATAGTTACCTTTTACTCACGCTCTTTAAAAAAAAAAAGGAAAATGGATAAAAGCTCAACCTCAGGGAGTGTTAGACCCATGCAATCTAATCTACAAAAACTTTCAACTTACACCATTCGACTGACCATCAGCAAAATGTCTACAAACAATAAATGCTGAAAGGGCTTTAGGGAACTCATTACCCTCTACCTGCTGGTGAGACGTAAAGGGGTAACAGCCAATAATGAGAACAGAAAGGAGCTGTGTTTAAAAGTAAAAATGGAGGTACCATTCAATCCAGCAGGCGCACCATTGGACCTCTCACCTGAGAAGACAAGAATCGAGACAACACAGGCCGCAAAAGCGGCAGTACAACCTTATTCACAATAACCAAGACAGTGAAGCAATCAAAATGTCCAACAACAGGTGAATGGATAAAGAAGAAGTGGTCCATGTACACAATGGAATATTAGCCATGGAAAACAATGAACCATTGCTCTTTGAGGCACCACAAATGAGTTTGGAGATAGTCACGAAACATGAGCTAAGTCCGAAAGCAAAAGACCTATATTCTATGATATCACTTATAGGCGTTATCTAATAACTGACACAAATGAACATATTTCCACAGAGAAAGACACTCACTGACTTAGAAAACAAACTATGCTCATGTAAAAGGAGAGGTGTTGGGAATGGATAAATTAAGATTAGTGTTACTATATGTATACAAACACATATTACATACATATCTCAAAAAGACCGACCATATAGCAAGGGAGGTGTGCGGAACCCTCTGTAACATTTTACATGGGAAGAGGATCTGTACTTGAATAGACATATATAAGGTACAAATGAACCAGATTGTGTACACCTAGGACGAACAATATTCTAAGCTTTACCCCAATTAAAAAAAAATTTAAAACCAAGAAGAAATAATGAGACATAAACTTATGGGGGTTTCTCCATGCACATTCCAATGTAATTTACAACCTAGGAACACGACTTCCAGAAAGGCTCTGCTGCCCTAGTACCCAGATTGGGGAATGGAGAAATGCTGCCTGTTTGAGGCCACTTCCCACAAGAGCAGCTTTAAACCCATTGCTAAAGTTCACTAAATATTCACCAAACTTGCAGTTCGGTAAATGACACCTGCTCTCCAAAAAAATTCTGGGCTGGAAAATCGACCAAAAAATTAAACAGAGGGCAACCTTCCAAGAAGACAATTTCAAGAATTATATTGTATTCCCAATTGTTTCCTTTTTTTAACAGAAAAGAAAACGGCGGAGAAAAATGATGAGTTTTATGAATTTTCAAAGACATGCAAACCCAAATTACAAAAACCGATGAGCTCACACCAGCCAGAAGGGCCATTAGCATAAATGCTGCAAACAGTAAATGCTGGAGCGATTGTGGAGAAATGCGTACCCTCGATTCTAAGGGGGACGTGGTTAGAGCCACTAAGGAAAACAGAAAGAAGGTGCTTTGAAAAGGGTAACACGGTGCTACCAGTCAATCAATCACACCCACTGCTGGGACTATCACCTGAGAAAATGAGAATCAAAAAGTCACAGGATGGCAATCCTGCACTCCAACAATATTTACGATAGCCAACACTTGGAAGCAATGAAAATGTCCATCAACCAAGGAATGCACAAAGTAGAAGTGGTCCACGTACACAGTGGGAAATTACTCCAATAAAAAATAAAAATTAAATTTAAAAATCCAACAAAAGTAAAGAGACATCAGCTTGTGTGGGATTGTCCGGGCAAACTCCACTCTAATTTATAACCGAGAAACACCACAGGCCGCAAGGGCTTTTCCCTAGTTACCAGGGTGGGGAACATAGAAAGGCTGCCACCCTCAGGCAGTTACCTGCAAAAGCAGCTTTAAAGCCTTTGCTAATGGTCATTTCATAGGAAGAAGTAATGCAGGACTGTAAATGAAACCTGCCCTCAAACTGTCTTGAGGGAGGTAATGGCCAAAACATTTCAAAATGTGACACATACTTTAAGAGAACACTTTGAAAAACTAAGGGGTAATCACACCTGGAAAACTAAAATGGACATGCCTTATAGCTCAATTTCAACGGATTATGAGGCACATGCGAATTCAACCACAAAGAGGTATCAGCTCACACTTGTCAGAATAACCATGAGCAAGAAAACTACAAACAATAACTGCTCAAGGTGTTGTGGAGAAATGCATACCCTCAACATCAAGGGGGACATAACTTGGAAAGGGCCACGAATGAGAACAGAATGGAGGTGCCCTAAAAAGGTCAACATTGAGCTACCATATGATCCAGCAGGCCCACTCCTCGACCTATAATCTAAGAAGAGAGAATTGGAAAGACACAGGCAGGCAAATCTGCATTGCACAGTATTACAATACCCAGATATGGAGGTAACCAAAAAGTCCACCAACAGATGGGTGGACAAAGAAGAACTCCTCCATGTACAGATGGAATATTCGCTAGTGAAAAAAATGAAACAATGCCATTTGCAGCACCACAGATGAGTCTAGACGTAATCACGCCACCTGTAGTAAGTGAGAAAGCAAAAGACACATATCCTATCATATCACTTTTAGGAGTTACTTAAAAATTGATACCAATGAAGATATTTCCACAGAGAAAGGCAATCACAGATTCATTAAAAAACTTATGGTTCACCAAATAGAAAGGGATGAGGATTGGATACATTACCATTTTGGGGTTAAAAGAGATATACAAACCATGTGAAATATATAATCACCAAAGACGTACGGAAGACCAGGAGAAGACTACTCAACATTGTGTCATAACCTACATGGGAAAAGGATGCGAGGAATAACAGATACACGTATATGTGTGAAAGAACCACATTTGCACACCTAGAACAAACAAACCATTGTAATCAAATTTGCTTGGATAAAAAATAAAAAGTAAATTATAAATATGAACAAGAAGTAATGAGACATGAACATAAAGGGATTTTTCCTGGCATATTCCATTCTAATTTACAACCTAGAACACCACTTCCATTAAGGCTCTGTTTCTCCAGTTACCAAATTTGGTAAAGGAGAAATGATGCCACCTTGTGGCCGTTTCCTGCAAGAGCAGATTTAAAATCACAGCTAATGGTCACTTAACATTCACAAGGACTCAGGGCTGTAAAGGACACCTGCCCTAAAAAATTGTGCTGAAGGAGGGAATGGACAAAAAAATTCAAAACAGGCAATTGTTTCAAGAAGAGAGTATGAATAGTTACCTTTTACTCACGCTCTTTAAAAAAAAAAAGGAAAATGGATAAAAGCTCAACCTCAGGGAGTGTTAGACCCATGCAATCTAATCTACAAAAACTTTCAACTTACACCATTCGACTGACCATCAGCAAAATGTCTACAAACAATAAATGCTGAAAGGGCTTTAGGGAACTCATTACCCTCTACCTGCTGGTGAGACGTAAAGGGGTAACAGCCAATAATGAGAACAGAAAGGAGCTGTGTTTAAAAGTAAAAATGGAGGTACCATTCAATCCAGCAGGCGCACCATTGGACCTCTCTCCTGAGAAGACAAGAATCGAGACAACACAGGCCGCAAAAGCTGCAGTACAACCTTATTCACAATAACCAAGACAGTGAAGCAATCAAAATGTCCAACAACAGGTGAATGGATAAAGAAGAAGTGGTCCATGTACACAATGGAATATTAGCCATGGAAAACAATGAACCATTGCTCTTTGAGGCACCACAAATGAGTTTGGAGATAGTCACGAAACATGAGCTAAGTCCGAAAGCAAAAGACCTATATTCTATGATATCACTTATAGGCGTTATCTAATAACTGACACAAATGAACATATTTCCACAGAGAAAGACACTCACTGACTTAGAAAACAAACTATGCTCATGTAAAAAGAGAGGTGTGGGGAATGCATAAATTAAGATTAGTGTTACTATATGTATACAAACACATATTACATACATATCTCAAAAAGACCGACCATATAGCAAGGGAGGTGTGCGGAACCCTCTGTAACATTTTACATGGGAAGAGGATCTGTACTTGAATAGACATATATAAGGTACAAATGAACCAGATTGTGTACACCTAGGACGAACAATATTCTAAGCTTTACCCCAATTAAAAAAAAAATTAAAACCAAGAAGAAATAATGAGACATAAACTTATGGGGGTTTCTCCATGCACATTCCAATGTAATTTACAACCTAGGAACACGACTTCCAGAAAGGCTCTGCTGCCCTAGTACCCAGATTGGGGAATGGAGAAATGCTGCCTGTTTGAGGCCACTTCCCACAAGAGCAGCTTTAAAACCATTGCTAAAGTTCACTAAATATTCACCAAACTTGCTGTTCGGTAAATGACACCTGCTCTCCAAAAAAATTCTGGGCTGGAAAATCGACCAAAAAATTAAACAGAGGGCAACCTTCCAAGAAGACAATTTCAAGAATTATATTGTATTCCCAATTGTTTCCTTTTTTTAACAGAAAAGAAAACGGCGGAGAAAAATGATGAGTTTTATGAATTTTCAAAGACATGCAAACCCAAATTACAAAAACCTATGAGCTCACACCAGCCAGAAGGGCCATTAGCATAAATGCTGCAAACAGTAAATGCTGGAGCGATTGTGGAGAAATGCGTACCCTCGATTCTAAGGGGGACGTGGTAAGAGCCACTAAGGAAAACACAAAGAAGGTGCTTTGAAAAGGGTAACACGGTGCTACCAGTCAATCAATCACACCCTCTGCTGGGACTATCACCTGAGAAAATGAGAATCAAAAAGTCACAGGATGGCAATCCTGCACTCCAACAATATTTACGATAGCCAACACTTGGAAGCAATGAAAATGTCCATCAACCAAGGAATGCACACAGTAGAAGTGGTCCACGTACACAGTGGGAAATTACTCCAATAAAAAATAAAAATTAAATTTAAAAATCCAACAAAAGTAAAGAGACATCAGCTTGTGTGGGATTGTCCGGGCACACTCCACTCTAATTTATAACCGAGAAACACCACAGGCCGCAAGGGCTTTTCCCTAGTTACCAGGGTGGGGAACATAGAAAGGCTGCCACCCTCAGGCAGTTACCTGCAAAAGCAGCTTTAAAGCCTTTGCTAATGGTCATTTCATAGGAAGAAGTAATGCAGGACTGTAAATGAAACCTGCCCTCAAACTGTCTTGAGGGAGGTAATGGCCAAAACATTTCAAAATGTGACACATACTTTAAGAGAACACTTTGAAGAACTAAGGGGTAATCACACCTTGAAAACTAAAAAGGACATGCCTTATAGCTCAATTTCAACGGATTATGAGGCACATGCGAATTCAACCACAAAGAGGTATCAGCTCACACTTGTCAGAATAACCATGAGCAAGAAAACTACAAACAATAACTGCTCAAGGTGTTGTGGAGAAATGCATACCCTCAACATCAAGGGGGACATAACTTGGAAAGGGCCACGAATGAGAACAGAATGGAGGTGCCCTAAAAAGGTCAACATTGAGCTACCATATGATCCAGCAGGCCCACTCCTCGACCTATAATCTAAGAAGAGAGAATTGGAAAGACACAGGCAGGCAAATCTGCATTGCACAGTATTACAATACCCAGATATGGAGGTAACCAAAAAGTCCACCAACAGATGGGTGGACAAAGAAGAACTCCTCCATGTACAGATGGAATATTCGCTAGTGAAAAAAATGAAACAATGCCATTTGCAGCACCACAGATGAGTCTAGACGTAATCACGCCACCTGTAGTAAGTGAGAAAGCAAAAGACACATATCCTATCATATCACTTTTAGGAGTTACTTAAAAATTGATACCAATGAAGATATTTCCACAGAGAAAGGCAATCACAGATTCATTAAAAAACTTATGGTTCACCAAATAGAAAGGGATGAGGATTGGATACATTACCATTTTGGGGTTAAAAGAGATATACAAACCATGTGAAATATATAATCACCAAAGACGTACGGAAGACCAGGAGAAGACTACTCAACATTGTGTCATAACCTACATGGGAAAAGGATGCGAGGAATAACAGATACACGTATATGTGTGAAAGAACCACATTTGCACACCTAGAACAAACAAACCATTGTAATCAAATTTGCTTGGATAAAAAATAAAAAGTAAATTATAAATATGAACAAGAAGTAATGAGACATGAACATAAAGGGATTTTTCCTGGCATATTCCATTCTAATTTACAACCTAGAACACCACTTCCATTAAGGCTCTGTTTCTCCAGTTACCAAATTTGGTAAAGGAGAAATGATGCCACCTTGTGGCCGTTTCCTGCAAGAGCAGATTTAAAATCACAGCTAATGGTCACTTAACATTCACAAGGACTCAGGGCTGTAAAGGACACCTGCCCTAAAAAATTGTGCTGAAGGAGGGAATGGACAAAAAAATTCAAAACAGGCAATTGTTTCAAGAAGAGAGTATGAATAGTTACCTTTTACTCACGCTCTTTAAAAAAAAAAAGGAAAATGGATAAAAGCTCAACCTCAGGGAGTGTTAGACCCATGCAATCTAATCTACAAAAACTTTCAACTTACACCATTCGACTGACCATCAGCAAAATGTCTACAAACAATAAATGCTGAAAGGGCTTTAGGGAACTCATTACCCTCTACCTGCTGGTGAGACGTAAAGGGGTAACAGCCAATAATGAGAACAGAAAGGAGCTGTGTTTAAAAGTAAAAATGGAGGTACCATTCAATCCAGCAGGCGCACCATTGGACCTCTCACCTGAGAAGACAAGAATCGAGACAACACAGGCCTCAAAAGCTGCAGTACAACCTTATTCACAATAACCAAGACAGTGAAGCAATCAAAATGTCCAACAACAGGTGAATGGATAAAGAAGAAGTGGTCCATGTACACAATGGAATATTAGCCATGGAAAACAATGAACCATTGCTCTTTGAGGCACCACAAATGAGTTTGGAGATAGTCACGAAACATGAGCTAAGTCCGAAAGGAAAAGACCTATATTCTATGATATCACTTATAGGCGTTATCTAATAACTGACACAAATGAACATATTTCCACAGAGAAAGACACTCACTGACTTAGAAAACAAACTATGCTCATGTAAAAGGAGAGGTGTGGGGAATGCATAAATTAAGATTAGTGTTACTATATGTATACAAACACATATTACATACATATCTCAAAAAGACCGACCATATAGCAAGGGAGGTGTGCGGAACCCTCTGTAACATTTTACATGGGAAGATGATCTGTACTTGAATAGACATATATAAGGTACAAATGAACCAGATTGTGTACACCTAGGACGAACAATATTCTAAGCTTTACCCCAATTAAAAAAAAAATTAAAACCAAGAAGAAATAATGAGACATAAACTTATGGGGGTTTCTCCATGCACATTCCAATGTAATTTACAACCTAGGAACACGACTTCCAGAAAGGCTCTGCTGCCCTAGTACCCAGATTGGGGAATGGAGAAATGCTGCCTGTTTGAGGCCACTTCCCACAAGAGCAGCTTTAAAACCATTGCTAAAGTTCACTAAATATTCACCAAACTTGCTGTTCGGTAAATGACACCTGCTCTCCAAAAAAATTCTGGGCTGGAAAATCGACCAAAAAATTAAACAGAGGGCAACCTTCCAAGAAGACAATTTCAAGAATTATATTGTATTCCCAATTGTTTCCTTTTTTTAACAGAAAAGAAAACGGCGGAGAAAAATGATGAGTTTTATGAATTTTCAAAGACATGCAAACCCAAATTACAAAAACCTATGAGCTCACACCAGCCAGAAGGGCCATTAGCATAAATGCTGCAAACAGTAAATGCTGGAGCGATTGTGGAGAAATGCGTACCCTCGATTCTAAGGGGGACGTGGTAAGAGCCACTAAGGAAAACACAAAGAAGGTGCTTTGAAAAGGGTAACACGGTGCTACCAGTCAATCAATCACACCCACTGCTGGGACTATCACCTGAGAAAATGAGAATCAAAAAGTCACAGGATGGCAATCCTGCACTCCAAAAATATTTACGATAGCCAACACTTGGAAGCAATGAAAATGTCCATCAACCAAGGAATGCACACAGTAGAAGTGGTCCACGTACACAGTGGGAAATTACTCCAATAAAAAATAAAAATTAAATTTAAAAATCCAACAAAAGTAAAGAGACATCAGCTTGTGTGGGATTGTCCGGGCACACTCCACTCTAATTTATAACCGAGAAACACCACAGGCCGCAAGGGCTTTTCCCTAGTTACCAGGGTGGGGAACATAGAAAGGCTGCCACCCTCAGGCAGTTACCTGCAAAAGCAGCTTTAAAGCCTTTGCTAATGGTCATTTCATAGGAAGAAGTAATGCAGGACTGTAAATGAAACCTGCCCTCAAACTGTCTTGAGGGAGGTAATGGCCAAAACATTTCAAAATGTGACACATACTTTAAGAGAACACTTTGAAGAACTAAGGGGTAATCACACCTTGAAAACTAAAAAGGACATGCCTTATAGCTCAATTTCAACGGATTATGAGGCACATGCGAATTCAACCACAAAGAGGTATCAGCTCACACTTGTCAGAATAACCATGAGCAAGAAAACTACAAACAATAACTGCTCAAGGTGTTGTGGAGAAATGCATACCCTCAACATCAAGGGGGACATAACTTGGAAAGGGCCACGAATGAGAACAGAATGGAGGTGCCTTAAAAAGGTCAACATTGAGCTACCATATGATCCAGCAGGCCCACTCCTCGACCTATAATCTAAGAAGAGAGAATTGGAAAGACACAGGCAGGCAAATCTGCATTGCACAGTATTACAATACCCAGATATGGAGGTAACCAAAAAGTCCACCAACAGATGGGTGGACAAAGAAGAACTCCTCCATGTACAGATGGAATATTCGCTAGTGAAAAAAATGAAACAATGCCATTTGCAGCACCACAGATGAGTCTAGACGTAATCACGCCACCTGTAGTAAGTGAGAAAGCAAAAGACACATATCCTATCATATCACTTTTAGGAGTTACTTAAAAATTGATACCAATGAAGATATTTCCACAGAGAAAGGCAATCACAGATTCATTAAAAAACTTATGGTTCACCAAATAGAAAGGGATGAGGATTGGATACATTACCATTTTGGGGTTAAAAGAGATATACAAACCATGTGAAATATATAATCACCAAAGACGTACGGAAGACCAGGAGAAGACTACTCAACATTGTGTCATAACCTACATGGGAAAAGGATGCGAGGAATAACAGATACACGTATATGTGTGAAAGAACCACATTTGCACACCTAGAACAAACAAACCATTGTAATCAAATTTGCTTGGATAAAAAATAAAAAGTAAATTATAAATATGAACAAGAAGTAATGAGACATGAACATAAAGGGCTTTTTCCTGGCACATTCCATTCTAATTTACAACCTAGAACACCACTTCCATTAAGGCTCTGATTCTCCAGTTACCAAATTTGGTAAAGGAGAAATGATGCCACCTTGTGGCCGTTTCCTGCAAGAGCAGATTTAAAATCACAGCTAATGGTCACTTAACATTCACAAGGACTCAGGGCTGTAAAGGACACCTGCCCTAAAAAATTGTGCTGAAGGAGGGAATGGACAAAAAAATTCAAAACAGGCAATTGTTTCAAGAAGAGAGTATGAATAGTTACCTTTTACTCACGCTCTTTAAAAAAAAAAAGGAAAATGGATAAAAGCTCAACCTCAGGGAGTGTTAGACCCATGCAATCTAATCTACAAAAATTTTCAACTTACACCATT
Organism: Balaenoptera physalus; assembly: GCF_965194825.1. NCBI lineage: Eukaryota > Metazoa > Chordata > Mammalia > Artiodactyla > Balaenopteridae > Balaenoptera > Balaenoptera physalus. The sequence goes on from NW_028126329.1 coordinate 179,533, forward strand.
CGACTGACCATCAGCAAAATGTCTACAAACAATAAATGCTGAAAGGGCTTTAGGGAACTCATTACCCTCTACCTGCTGGTGAGACGTAAAGGGGTAACAGCCAATAATGAGAACAGAAAGGAGCTGTGTTTAAAAGTAAAAATGGAGGTACCATTCAATCCAGCAGGCGCACCATTGGACCTCTCTCCTGAGAAGACAAGAATCGAGACAACACAGGCCGCAAAAGCTGCAGTACAACCTTATTCACAATAACCAAGACAGTGAAGCAATCAAAATGTCCAACAACAGGTGAATGGATAAAGAAGAAGTGGTCCATGTACACAATGGAATATTAGCCATGGAAAACAATGAACCATTGCTCTTTGAGGCACCACAAATGAGTTTGGAGATAGTCACGAAACATGAGCTAAGTCCGAAAGGAAAAGACCTATATTCTATGATATCACTTATAGGCGTTATCTAATAACTGACACAAATGAACATATTTCCACAGAGAAAGACACTCACTGACTTAGAAAACAAACTATGCTCATGTAAAAGGAGAGGTGTGGGGAATGCATAAATTAAGATTAGTGTTACTATATGTATACAAACACATATTACATACATATCTCAAAAAGACCGACCATATAGCAAGGGAGGTGTGCGGAACCCTCTGTAACATTTTACATGGGAAGAGGATCTGTACTTGAATAGACATATATAAGGTACAAATGAACCAGATTGTGTACACCTAGGACGAACAATATTCTAAGCTTTACCCCAATTAAAAAAAAAATTAAAACCAAGAAGAAATAATGAGACATAAACTTATGGGGGTTTCTCCATGCACATTCCAATGTAATTTACAACCTAGGAACACGACTTCCAGAAAGGCTCTGCTGCCCTAGTACCCAGATTGGGGAATGGAGAAATGCTGCCTGTTTGAGGCCACTTCCCACAAGAGCAGCTTTAAAACCATTGCTAAAGTTCACTAAATATTCACCAAACTTGCTGTTCGGTAAATGACACCTGCTCTCCAAAAAAATTCTGGGCTGGAAAATCGACCAAAAAATTAAACAGAGGGCAACCTTCCAAGAAGACAATTTCAAGAATTATATTGTATTCCCAATTGTTTCCTTTTTTTAACAGAAAAGAAAACGGCGGAGAAAAATGATGAGTTTTATGAATTTTCAAAGACATGCAAACCCAAATTACAAAAACCTATGAGCTCACACCAGCCAGAAGGGCCATTAGCATAAATGCTGCAAACAGTAAATGCTGGAGCGATTGTGGAGAAATGCGTACCCTCGATTCTAAGGGGGACGTGGTAAGAGCCACTAAGGAAAACACAAAGAAGGTGCTTTGAAAAGGGTAACACGGTGCTACCAGTCAATCAATCACACCCACTGCTGGGACTATCACCTGAGAAAATGAGAATCAAAAAGTCACAGGATGGCAATCCTGCACTCCAAAAATATTTACGATAGCCAACACTTGGAAGCAATGAAAATGTCCATCAACCAAGGAATGCACACAGTAGAAGTGGTCCACGTACACAGTGGGAAATTACTCCAATAAAAAATAAAAATTAAATTTAAAAATCCAACAAAAGTAAAGAGACATCAGCTTGTGTGGGATTGTCCGGGCACACTCCACTCTAATTTATAACCGAGAAACACCACAGGCCGCAAGGGCTTTTCCCTAGTTACCAGGGTGGGGAACATAGAAAGGCTGCCACCCTCAGGCAGTTACCTGCAAAAGCAGCTTTAAAGCCTTTGCTAATGGTCATTTCATAGGAAGAAGTAATGCAGGACTGTAAATGAAACCTGCCCTCAAACTGTCTTGAGGGAGGTAATGGCCAAAACATTTCAAAATGTGACACATACTTTAAGAGAACACTTTGAAGAACTAAGGGGTAATCACACCTTGAAAACTAAAAAGGACATGCCTTATAGCTCAATTTCAACGGATTATGAGGCACATGCGAATTCAACCACAAAGAGGTATCAGCTCACACTTGTCAGAATAACCATGAGCAAGAAAACTACAAACAATAACTGCTCAAGGTGTTGTGGAGAAATGCATACCCTCAACATCAAGGGGGACATAACTTGGAAAGGGCCACGAATGAGAACAGAATGGAGGTGCCTTAAAAAGGTCAACATTGAGCTACCATATGATCCAGCAGGCCCACTCCTCGACCTATAATCTAAGAAGAGAGAATTGGAAAGACACAGGCAGGCAAATCTGCATTGCACAGTATTACAATACCCAGATATGGAGGTAACCAAAAAGTCCACCAACAGATGGGTGGACAAAGAAGAACTCCTCCATGTACAGATGGAATATTCGCTAGTGAAAAAAATGAAACAATGCCATTTGCAGCACCACAGATGAGTCTAGACGTAATCACGCCACCTGTAGTAAGTGAGAAAGCAAAAGACACATATCCTATCATATCACTTTTAGGAGTTACTTAAAAATTGATACCAATGAAGATATTTCCACAGAGAAAGGCAATCACAGATTCATTAAAAAACTTATGGTTCACCAAATAGAAAGGGATGAGGATTGGATACATTACCATTTTGGGGTTAAAAGAGATATACAAACCATGTGAAATATATAATCACCAAAGACGTACGGAAGACCAGGAGAAGACTACTCAACATTGTGTCATAACCTACATGGGAAAAGGATGCGAGGAATAACAGATACACGTATATGTGTGAAAGAACCACATTTGAACACCTAGAACAAACAAACCATTGTAATCAAATTTGCTTGGATAAAAAATAAAAAGTAAATTATAAATATGAACAAGAAGTAATGAGACATGAACATAAAGGGCTTTTTCCTGGCACATTCCATTCTAATTTACAACCTAGAACACCACTTCCATTAAGGCTCTGATTCTCCAGTTACCAAATTTGGTAAAGGAGAAATGATGCCACCTTGTGGCCGTTTCCTGCAAGAGCAGATTTAAAATCACAGCTAATGGTCACTTAACATTCACAAGGACTCAGGGCTGTAAAGGACACCTGCCCTAAAAAATTGTGCTGAAGGAGGGAATGGACAAAAAAATTCAAAACAGGCAATTGTTTCAAGAAGAGAGTATGAATAGTTACCTTTTACTCACGCTCTTTAAAAAAAAAAAGGAAAATGGATAAAAGCTCAACCTCAGGGAGTGTTAGACCCATGCAATCTAATCTACAAAAATTTTCAACTTACACCATTCGACTGACCATCAGCAAAATGTCTACAAACAATAAATGCTGAAAGGGCTTTAGGGAACTCATTACCCTCTACCTGCTGGTGAGACGTAAAGGGGTAACAGCCAATAATGAGAACAGAAAGGAGCTGTGTTTAAAAGTAAAAATGGAGGTACCATTCAATCCAGCAGGCGCACCATTGGACCTCTCTCCTGAGAAGACAAGAATCGAGACAACACAGGCCGCAAAAGCTGCAGTACAACCTTATTCACAATAACCAAGACAGTGAAGCAATCAAAATGTCCAACAACAGGTGAATGGATAAAGAAGAAGTGGTCCATGTACACAATGGAATATTAGCCATGGAAAACAATGAACCATTGCTCTTTGAGGCACCACAAATGAGTTTGGAGATAGTCACGAAACATGAGCTAAGTCCGAAAGCAAAAGACCTATATTCTATGATATCACTTATAGGCGTTATCTAATAACTGACACAAATGAACATATTTCCACAGAGAAAGACACTCACTGACTTAGAAAACAAACTATGCTCATGTAAAAGGAGAGGTGTGGGGAATGCATAAATTAAGATTAGTGTTACTATATGTATACAAACACATATTACATACATATCTCAAAAAGACCGACCATATAGCAAGGGAGGTGTGCGGAACCCTCAGTAACATTTTACATGGGAAGAGGATCTGTACTTGAATAGACATATATAATGTACAAATGAACCAGATTGTGTACACCTAGGACGAACAATATTCTAAGCTTTACCCCAATTAAAAAAAAATTTAAAACCAAGAAGAAATAATGAGACATAAACTTATGGGGGTTTCTCCATGCACATTCCAATGTAATTTACAACCTAGGAACACGACTTCCAGAAAGGCTCTGCTGCCCTAGTACCCAGATTGGGGAATGGAGAAATGCTGCCTGTTTGAGGCCACTTCCCACAAGAGCAGCTTTAAACCCATTGCTAAAGTTCACTAAATATTCACCAAACTTGCAGTTCGGTAAATGACACCTGCTCTCCAAAAAAATTCTGGGATGGAAAATCGACCAAAAAATTAAACAGAGGGCAACCTTCCAAGAAGACAATTTCAAGAATTATATTGTATTCCCAATTGTTTCCTTTTTTAACAGAAAAGAAAACGGCGGAGAAAAATGATGAGTTTTATGAATTTTCAAAGACATGCAAACCCAAATTACAAAAACCGATGAGCTCACACCAGCCAGAAGGGCCATTAGCATAAATGCTGCAAACAGTAAATGCTGGAGCGATTGTGGAGAAATGCGTACCCTCGATTCTAAGGGGGACGTGGTAAGAGCCACTAAGGAAAACACAAAGAAGGTGCTTTGAAAAGGGTAACACGGTGCTACCAGTCAATCAATCACACCCACTGCTGGGACTATCACCTGAGAAAATGAGAATCAAAAAGTCACAGGATGGCAATCCTGCACTCCAACAATATTTACGATAGCCAACACTTGGAAGCAATGAAAATGTCCATCAACCAAGGAATGCACAAAGTAGAAGTGGTCCACGTACACAGTGGGAAATTACTCCAATAAAAAATAAAAATTAAATTTAAAAATCCAACAAAAGTAAAGAGACATCAGCTTGTGTGGGATTGTCCGGGCAAACTCCACTCTAATTTATAACCGAGAAACACCACAGGCCGCAAGGGCTTTTCCCTAGTTACCAGGGTGGGGAACATAGAAAGGCTGCCACCCTCAGGCAGTTACCTGCAAAAGCAGCTTTAAAGCCTTTGCTAATGGTCATTTCATAGGAAGAAGTAATGCAGGACTGTAAATGAAACCTGCCCTCAAACTGTCTTGAGGGAGGTAATGGCCAAAACATTTCAAAATGTGACACATACTTTAAGAGAACACTTTGAAAAACTAAGGGGTAATCACACCTTGAAAACTAAAATGGACATGCCTTATAGCTCAATTTCAACGGATTATGAGGCACATGCGAATTCAACCACAAAGAGGTATCAGCTCACACTTGTCAGAATAACCATGAGCAAGAAAACTACAAACAATAACTGCTCAAGGTGTTGTGGAGAAATGCATACCCTCAACATCAAGGGGGACATAACTTGGAAAGGGCCACGAATGAGAACAGAATGGAGGTGCCCTAAAAAGGTCAACATTGAGCTACCATATGATCCAGCAGGCCCACTCCTCGACCTATAATCTAAGAAGAGAGAATTGGAAAGACACAGGCAGGCAAATCTGCATTGCACAGTATTACAATACCCAGATATGGAGGTAACCAAAAAGTCCACCAACAGATGGGTGGACAAAGAAGAACTCCTCCATGTACAGATGGAATATTCGCTAGTGAAAAAAATGAAACAATGCCATTTGCAGCACCACAGATGAGTCTAGACGTAATCACGCCACCTGTAGTAAGTGAGAAAGCAAAAGACACATATCCTATCATATCACTTTTAGGAGTTACTTAAAAATTGATACCAATGAAGATATTTCCACAGAGAAAGGCAATCACAGATTCATTAAAAAACTTATGGTTCACCAAATAGAAAGGGATGAGGATTGGATACATTACCATTTTGGGGTTAAAAGAGATATACAAACCATGTGAAATATATAATCACCAAACACGTACGGAAGACCAGGAGAAGACTACTCAACATTGTGTCATAACCTACATGGGAAAAGGATGCGAGGAATAACAGATACACGTATATGTGTGAAAGAACCACATTTGCACACCTAGAACAAACAAACCATTGTAATCAAATTTGCTTGGATAAAAAATAAAAAGTAAATTATAAATATGAACAAGAAGTAATGAGACATGAACATAAAGGGCTTTTTCCTGGCACATTCCATTCTAATTTACAACCTAGAACACCACTTCCATTAAGGCTCTGTTTCTCCAGTTACCAAATTTGGTAAAGGAGAAATGATGCCACCTTGTGGCCGTTTCCTGCAAGAGCAGATTTAAAATCACAGCTAATGGTCACTTAACATTCACAAGGACTCAGGGCTGTAAAGGACACCTGCCCTAAAAAATTGTGCTGAAGGAGGGAATGGACAAAAAAATTCAAAACAGGAAATTGTTTCAAGAAGAGAGTATGAATAGTTACCTTTTACTCACGCTCTTTAAAAAAAAAAAGGAAAATGGATAAAAGCTCAACCTCAGGGAGTGTTAGACCCATGCAATCTAATCTACAAAAACTTTCAACTTACACCATTCGACTGACCATCAGCAAAATGTCTACAAACAATAAATGCTGAAAGGGCTTTAGGGAACTCATTACCCTCTACCTGCTGGTGAGACGTAAAGGGGTAACAGCCAATAATGAGAACAGAAAGGAGCTGTGTTTAAAAGTAAAAATGGAGGTACCATTCAATCCAGCAGGCGCACCATTGGACCTCTCACCTGAGAAGACAAGAATCGAGACAACACAGGCCGCAAAAGCTGCAGTACAACCTTATTCACAATAACCAAGACAGTGAAGCAATCAAAATGTCCAACAACAGGTGAATGGATAAAGAAGAAGTGGTCCATGTACACAATGGAATATTAGCCATGGAAAACAATGAACCATTGCTCTTTGAGGCACCACAAATGAGTTTGGAGATAGTCACGAAACATGAGCTAAGTCCGAAAGGAAAAGACCTATATTCTATGATATCACTTATAGGCGTTATCTAATAACTGACACAAATGAACATATTTCCACAGAGAAAGACACTCACTGACTTAGAAAACAAACTATGCTCATGTAAAAGGAGAGGTGTGGGGAATGCATAAATTAAGATTAGTGTTACTATATGTATACAAACACATATTACATACATATCTCAAAAAGACCGACCATATAGCAAGGGAGGTGTGCGGAACCCTCTGTAACATTTTACATGGGAAGAGGATCTGTACTTGAATAGACATATATAAGGTACAAATGAACCAGATTGTGTACACCTAGGACGAACAATATTCTAAGCTTTACCCCAATTAAAAAAAAAATTAAAACCAAGAAGAAATAATGAGACATATGCTTATGGGGGTTTCTCCATGCACATTCCAATGTAATTTACAACCTAGGAACACGACTTCCAGAAAGGCTCTGCTGCCCTAGTACCCAGATTGGGGAATGGAGAAATGCTGCCTGTTTGAGGCCACTTCCCACAAGAGCAGCTTTAAACCCATTGCTAAAGTTCACTAAATATTCACCAAACTTGCAGTTCGGTAAATGACACCTGCTCTCCAAAAAAATTCTGGGATGGAAAATCGACCAAAAAATTAAACAGAGGGCAACCTTCCAAGAAGACAATTTCAAGAATTATATTGTATTCCCAATTGTTTCCTTTTTTTAACAGAAAAGAAAACGGCGGAGAAAAATGATGAGTTTTATGAATTTTCAAAGACATGCAAACCCAAATTACAAAAACCGATGAGCTCACACCAGCCAGAAGGGCCATTAGCATAAATGCTGCAAACAGTAAATGCTGGAGCGATTGTGGAGAAATGCGTACCCTCGATTCTAAGGGGGACGTGGTAAGAGCCACTAAGGAAAACACAAAGAAGGTGCTTTGAAAAGGGTAACACGGTGCTACCAGTCAATCAATCACACCCACTGCTGGGACTATCACCTGAGAAAATGAGAATCAAAAAGTCACAGGATGGCAATCCTGCACTCCAACAATATTTACGATAGCCAACACTTGGAAGCAATGAAAATGTCCATCAACCAAGGAATGCACAAAGTAGAAGTGGTCCACGTACACAGTGGGAAATTACTCCAATAAAAAATAAAAATTAAATTTAAAAATCCAACAAAAGTAAAGAGACATCAGCTTGTGTGCGATTGTCCGGGCACACTCCACTCTAATTTATAACCGAGAAACACCACAGGCCGCAAGGGCTTTTCCCTAGTTACCAGGGTGGGGAACATAGAAAGGCTGCCACCCTCAGGCAGTTACCTGCAAAAGCAGCTTTAAAGCCTTTGCTAATGGTCATTTCATAGGAAGAAGTAATGCAGGACTGTAAATGAAACCTGCCCTCAAACTGTCTTGAGGGAGGTAATGGCCAAAACATTTCAAAATGTGACACATACTTTAAGAGAACACTTTGAAGAACTAAGGGGTAATCACACCTTGAAAACTAAAAAGGACATGCCTTATAGCTCAATTTCAACGGATTATGAGGCACATGCGAATTCAACCACAAAGAGGTATCAGCTCACACTTGTCAGAATAACCATGAGCAAGAAAACTACAAACAATAACTGCTCAAGGTGTTGTGGAGAAATGCATACCCTCAACATCAAGGGGGACATAACTTGGAAAGGGCCACGAATGAGAACAGAATGGAGGTGCCTTAAAAAGGTCAACATTGAGCTACCATATGATCCAGCAGGCCCACTCCTCGACCTATAATCTAAGAAGAGAGAATTTGAAAGACACAGGCAGGCAAATCTGCATTGCACAGTATTACAATACCCAGATATGGAGGTAACCAAAAAGTCCACCAACAGATGGGTGGACAAAGAAGAACTCCTCCATGTACAGATGGAATATTCGCTAGTGAAAAAAATGAAACAATGCCATTTGCAGCACCACAGATGAGTCTAGACGTAATCACGCCACCTGTAGTAAGTGAGAAAGCAAAAGACACATATCCTATCATATCACTTTTAGGAGTTACTTAAAAATTGATACCAATGAAGATATTTCCACAGAGAAAGGCAATCACAGATTCATTAAAAAACTTATGGTTCACCAAATAGAAAGGAATGAGGATTGGATACATTACCATTTTGGGGTTAAAAGAGATATACAAACCATGTGAAATATATAATCACCAAAGACGTACGGAAGACCAGGAGAAGACTACTCAACATTGTGTCATAACCTACATGGGAAAAGGATGCGAGGAATAACAGATACACGTATATGTGTGAAAGAACCACATTTGCACACCTAGAACAAACAAACCATTGTAATCAAATTTGCTTGGATAAAAAATAAAAAGTAAATTATAAATATGAACAAGAAGTAATGAGACATGAACATAAAGGGCTTTTTCCTGGCACATTCCATTCTAATTTACAACCTAGAACACCACTTCCATTAAGGCTCTGTTTCTCCAGTTACCAAATTTGGTAAAGGAGAAATGATGCCACCTTGTGGCCGTTTCCTGCAAGAGCAGATTTAAAATCACAGCTAATGGTCACTTAACATTCACAAGGACTCAGGGCTGTAAAGGACACCTGCCCTAAAAAATTGTGCTGAAGGAGGGAATGGACAAAAAAATTCAAAACAGGAAATTGTTTCAAGAAGAGAGTATGAATAGTTACCTTTTACTCACGCTCTTTTAAAAAAAAAAGGAAAATGGATAAAAGCTCAACCTCAGGGAGTGTTAGACCCATGCAATCTAATCTACAAAAACTTTCAACTTACACCATTCGACTGACCATCAGCAAAATGTCTACAAACAATAAATGCTGAAAGGGTTTTAGGGAACTCATTACCCTCTACCTGCTGGTGAGACGTAAAGGGGTAACAGCCAATAATGAGAACAGAAAGGAGCTGTGTTTAAAAGTAAAAATGGAGGTACCATTCAATCCAGCAGGCGCACCATTGGACCTCTCACCTGAGAAGACAAGAATCGAGACAACACAGGCCGCAAAAGCTGCAGTACAACCTTATTCACAATAACCAAGACAGTGAAGCAATCAAAATGTCCAACAACAGGTGAATGGATAAAGAAGAAGTGGTCCATGTACACAATGGAATATTAGCCATGGAAAAAAATGAACCATTGCTCTTTGAGGCACCACAAATGAGTTTGGAGATAGTCACGAAACATGAGCTAAGTCCGAAAGCAAAAGACCTATATTCTATGATATCACTTATAGGCGTTATCTAATAACTGACACAAATGAACATATTTCCACAGAGAAAGACACTCACTGACTTAGAAAACAAACTATGCTCATGTAAAAGGAAAGGTGTTGGGAATGCATAAATTAAGATTAGTGTTACTATATGTATACAAACACATATTACATACATATCTCAAAAAGACCGACCATATAGCAAGGGAGGTGTGCGGAACCCTCTGTAACATTTTACATGGGAAGAGGATCTGTACTTGAATAGACATATATAATGTACAAATGAACCAGATTGTGTACACCTAGGACGAACAATATTCTAAGCTTTACCCCAATTAAAAAAAAATTTAAAACCAAGAAGAAATAATGAGACATATGCTTATGGGGGTTTCTCCATGCACATTCCAATGTAATTTACAACCTAGGAACACGACTTCCAGAAAGGCTCTGCTGCCCTAGTACCCAGATTGGGGAATGGAGAAATGCTGCCTGTTTGAGGCCACTTCCCACAAGAGCAGCTTTAAACCCATTGCTAAAGTTCACTAAATATTCACCAAACTTGCAGTTTGGTAAATGACACCTGCTCTCCAAAAAAATTCTGGGCTGGAAAATCGACCAAAAAATTAAACAGAGGGCAACCTTCCAAGAAGACAATTTCAAGAATTATATTGTATTCCCAATTGTTTCCTTTTTTTAACACAAAAGAAAACGGCGGAGAAAAATGATGAGTTTTATGAATTTTCAAAGACATGCAAACCCAAATTACAAAAACCGATGAGCTCACACCAGCCAGAAGGGCCATTAGCATAAATGCTGCAAACAGTAAATGCTGGAGCGATTGTGGAGAAATGCGTACCCTCGATTCTAAGGGGGACGTGGTAAGAGCCACTAAGGAAAACACAAAGAAGGTGCTTTGAAAAGGGTAACACGGTGCTACCAGTCAATCAATCACACCCACTGCTGGGACTATCACCTGAGAAAATGAGAATCAAAAAGTCACAGGATGGCAATCCTGCACTCCAACAATATTTACGATAGCCAACACTTGGAAGCAATGAAAATGTCCATCAACCAAGGAATGCACAAAGTAGAAGTGGTCCACGTACACAGTGGGAAATTACTCCAATAAAAAATAAAAATTAAATTTAAAAATCCAACAAAAGTAAAGAGACATCAGCTTGTGTGGGATTGTCCGGGCACACTCCACTCTAATTTATAACCGAGAAACACCACAGGCCGCAAGGGCTTTTCCCTAGTTACCAGGGTGGGGAACATAGAAAGGCTGCCACCCTCAGGCAGTTACCTGCAAAAGCAGCTTTAAAGCCTTTGCTAATGGTCATTTCATAGGAAGAAGTAATGCAGGACTGTAAATGAAACCTGCCCTCAAACTGTCTTGAGGGAGGTAATGGCCAAAACATTTCAAAATGTGACACATACTTTAAGAGAACACTTTGAAGAACTAAGGGGTAATCACACCTTGAAAACTAAAAAGGACATGCCTTATAGCTCAATTTCAACGGATTATGAGGCACATGCGAATTCAACCACAAAGAGGTATCAGCTCACACTTGTCAGAATAACCATGAGCAAGAAAACTACAAACAATAACTGCTCAAGGTGTTGTGGAGAAATGCATACCCTCAACATCAAGGGGGACATAACTTGGAAAGGGCCACGAATGAGAACAGAATGGAGGTGCCTTAAAAAGGTCAACATTGAGCTACCATATGATCCAGCAGGCCCACTCCTCGACCTATAATCTAAGAAGAGAGAATTGGAAAGACACAGGCAGGCAAATCTGCATTGCACAGTATTACAATACCCAGATATGGAGGTAACCAAAAAGTCCACCAACAGATGGGTGGACAAAGAAGAACTCCTCCATGTACAGATGGAATATTCGCTAGTGAAAAAAATGAAACAATGCCATTTGCAGCACCACAGATGAGTCTAGACGTAATCACGCCACCTGTAGTAAGTGAGAAAGCAAAAGACACATATCCTATCATATCACTTTTAGGAGTTACTTAAAAATTGATACCAATGAAGATATTTCCACAGAGAAAGGCAATCACAGATTCATTAAAAAACTTATGGTTCACCAAATAGAAAGGGATGAGGATTGGATACATTACCATTTTGGGGTTAAAAGAGATATACAAACCATGTGAAATATATAATCACCAAACACGTACGGAAGACCAGGAGAAGACTACTCAACATTGTGTCATAACCTACATGGGAAAAGGATGTGAGTTATAACAGATACACGTATATGTGTGAAAGAACCACATTTGCACACCTAGAACAAACAAACCATTGTAATCAAATTTGCTTGGATAAAAAATAAAAAGTAAATTATAAATATGAACAAGAAGTAATGAGACATGAACATAAAGGGCTTTTTCCTGGCACATTCCATTCTAATTTACAACCTAGAACACCACTTCCATTAAGGCTCTGTTTCTCCAGTTACCAAATTTGGTAAAGGAGAAATGATGCCACCTTGTGGCCGTTTCCTGCAAGAGCAGATTTAAAATCACAGCTAATGGTCACTTAACATTCACAAGGACTCAGGGCTGTAAAGGACACCTGCCCTAAAAAATTGTGCTGAAGGAGGGAATGGACAAAAAAATTCAAAACAGGCAATTGTTTCAAGAAGAGAGTATGAATAGTTACCTTTTACTCACGCTCTTTTAAAAAAAAAAGGAAAATGGATAAAAGCTCAACCTCAGGGAGTGTTAGACCCATGCAATCTAATCTACAAAAATTTTCAACTTACACCATTCGACTGACCATCAGCAAAATGTCTACAAACAATAAATGCTGAAAGGGCTTTAGGGAACTCATTACCCTCTACCTGCTGGTGAGACGTAAAGGGGTAACAGCCAATAATGAGAACAGAAAGGAGCTGTGTTTAAAAGTAAAAATGGAGGTACCATTCAATCCAGCAGGCGCACCATTGGACCTCTCACCTGAGAAGACAAGAATCGAGACAACACAGGCCTCAAAAGCTGCAGTACAACCTTATTCACAATAACCAAGACAGTGAAGCAATCAAAATGTCCAACAACAGGTGAATGGATAAAGAAGAAGTGGTCCATGTACACAATGGAATATTAGCCATGGAAAACAATGAACCATTTCTCTTTGAGGCACCACAAATGAGTTTGGAGATAGTCACGAAACATGAGCTAAGTCCGAAAGCAAAAGACCTATATTCTATGATATCACTTATAGGCGTTATCTAATAACTGACACAAATGAACATATTTCCACAGAGAAAGACACTCACTGACTTAGAAAACAAACTATGCTCATGTAAAAGGAAAGGTGTTGGGAATGCATAAATTAAGATTAGTGTTACTATATGTATACAAACACATATTACATACATATCTCAAAAAGACCGACCATATAGCAAGGGAGGTGTGCGGAACCCTCTGTAACATTTTACATGGGAAGAGGATCTGTACTTGAATAGACATATATAATGTACAAATGAACCAGATTGTGTACACCTAGGACGAACAATATTCTAAGCTTTACCCCAATTAAAAAAAAATTTAAAACCAAGAAGAAATAATGAGACATATGCTTATGGGGGTTTCTCCATGCACATTCCAATGTAATTTACAACCTAGGAACACGACTTCCAGAAAGGCTCTGCTGCCCTAGTACCCAGATTGGGGAATGGAGAAATGCTGCCTGTTTGAGGCCACTTCCCACAAGAGCAGCTTTAAACCCATTGCTAAAGTTCACTAAATATTCACCAAACTTGCAGTTCGGTAAATGACACCTGCTCTCCAAAAAAATTCTGGGCTGGAAAATCGACCAAAAAATTAAACAGAGGGCAACCTTCCAAGAAGACAATTTCAAGAATTATATTGTATTCCCAATTGTTTCCTTTTTTTAACACAAAAGAAAACGGCGGAGAAAAATGATGAGTTTTATGAATTTTCAAAGACATGCAAACCCAAATTACAAAAACCGATGAGCTCACACCAGCCAGAAGGGCCATTAGCATAAATGCTGCAAACAGTAAATGCTGGAGCGATTGTGGAGAAATGCGTACCCTCGATTCTAAGGGGGACGTGGTAAGAGCCACTAAGGAAAACACAAAGAAGGTGCTTTGAAAAGGGTAACACGGTGCTACCAGTCAATCAATCACACCCACTGCTGGGACTATCACCTGAGAAAATGAGAATCAAAAAGTCACAGGATGGCAATCCTGCACTCCAACAATATTTACGATAGCCAACACTTGGAAGCAATGAAAATGTCCATCAACCAAGGAATGCACAAAGTAGAAGTGGTCCACATACAGAGTGGGAAATTACTCCAATAAAAAATAAAAATTAAATTTAAAAATCCAACAAAAGTAAAGAGACATCAGCTTGTGTGGGATTGTCCGGGCACACTCCACTCTAATTTATAACCGAGAAACACCACAGGCCGCAAGGGCTTTTCCCTAGTTACCAGGGTGGGGAACATAGAAAGGCTGCCACCCTCAGGCAGTTACCTGCAAAAGCAGCTTTAAAGCCTTTGCTAATGGTCATTTCATAGGAAGAAGTAATGCAGGACTGTAAATGAAACCTGCCCTCAAACTGTCTTGAGGGAGGTAATGGCCAAAACATTTCAAAATGTGACACATACTTTAAGAGAACACTTTGAAGAACTAAGGGGTAATCACACCTTGAAAACTAAAAAGGACATGCCTTATAGCTCAATTTCAACGGATTATGAGGCACATGCGAATTCAACCACAAAGAGGTATCAGCTCACACTTGTCAGAATAACCATGAGCAAGAAAACTACAAACAATAACTGCTCAAGGTGTTGTGGAGAAATGCATACCCTCAACATCAAGGGGGACATAACTTGGAAAGGGCCACGAATGAGAACAGAATGGAGGTGCCTTAAAAAGGTCAACATTGAGCTACCATATGATCCAGCAGGCCCACTCCTCGACCTATAATCTAAGAAGAGAGAATTGGAAAGACACAGGCAGGCAAATCTGCATTGCACAGTATTACAATACCCAGATATGGAGGTAACCAAAAAGTCCACCAACAGATGGGTGGACAAAGAAGAACTCCTCCATGTACAGATGGAATATTCGCTAGTGAAAAAAATGAAACAATGCCATTTGCAGCACCACAGATGAGTCTAGACGTAATCACGCCACCTGTAGTAAGTGAGAAAGCAAAAGACACATATCCTATCATATCACTTTTAGGAGTTACTTAAAAATTGATACCAATGAAGATATTTCCACAGAGAAAGGCAATCACAGATTCATTAAAAAACTTATGGTTCACCAAATAGAAAGGGATGAGGATTGGATACATTACCATTTTGGGGTTAAAAGAGATATACAAACCATGTGAAATATATAATCACCAAAGACGTACGGAAGACCAGGAGAAGACTACTCAACATTGTGTCATAACCTACATGGGAAAAGGATGCGAGGAATAACAGATACACGTATATGTGTGAAAGAACCACATTTGCACACCTAGAACAAACAAACCATTGTAATCAAATTTGCTTGGATAAAAAATAAAAAGTAAATTATAAATATGAACAAGAAGTAATGAGACATGAACATAAAGGGCTTTTTCCTGGCACATTCCATTCTAATTTACAACCTAGAACACCACTTCCATTAAGGCTCTGTTTCTCCAGTTACCAAATTTGGTAAAGGAGAAATGATGCCACCTTGTGGCCGTTTCCTGCAAGAGCAGATTTAAAATCACAGCTAATGGTCACTTAACATTCACAAGGACTCAGGGCTGTAAAGGACACCTGCCCTAAAAAATTGTGCTGAAGGAGGGAATGGACAAAAAAATTCAAAACAGGCAATTGTTTCAAGAAGAGAGTATGAATAGTTACCTTTTACTCACGCTCTTTAAAAAAAAAAAGGAAAATGGATAAAAGCTCAACCTCAGGGAGTGTTAGACCCATGCAATCTAATCTACAAAAACTTTCAACTTACACCATTCGACTGACCATCAGCAAAATGTCTACAAACAATAAATGCTGAAAGGGCTTTAGGGAACTCATTACCCTCTACCTGCTGGTGAGACGTAAAGGGGTAACAGCCAATAATGAGAACAGAAAGGAGCTGTGTTTAAAAGTAAAAATGGAGGTACCATTCAATCCAGCAGGCGCACCATTGGACCTCTCACCTGAGAAGACAAGAATCGAGACAACACAGGCCGCAAAAGCTGCAGTACAACCTTATTCACAATAACCAAGACAGTGAAGCAATCAAAATGTCCAACAACAGGTGAATGGATAAAGAAGAAGTGGTCCATGTACACAATGGAATATTAGCCATGGAAAACAATGAACCATTGCTCTTTGAGGCACCACAAATGAGTTTGGAGATAGTCACGAAACATGAGCTAAGTCCGAAAGCAAAAGACCTATATTCTATGATATCACTTATAGGCGTTATCTAATAACTGACACAAATGAACATATTTCCACAGAGAAAGACACTCACTGACTTAGAAAACAAACTATGCTCATGTAAAAGGAGAGGTGTTGGGAATGGATAAATTAAGATTAGTGTTACTATATGTATACAAACACATATTACATACATATCTCAAAAAGACCGACCATATAGCAAGGGAGGTGTGCGGAACCCTCTGTAACATTTTACATGGGAAGAGGATCTGTACTTGAATAGACATATATAAGGTACAAATGAACCAGATTGTGTACACCTAGGACGAACAATATTCTAAGCTTTACCCCAATTAAAAAAAAAATTAAAACCAAGAAGAAATAATGAGACATAAACTTATGGGGGTTTCTCCATGCACATTCCAATGTAATTTACAACCTAGGAACACGACTTCCAGAAAGGCTCTGCTGCCCTAGTACCCAGATTGGGGAATGGAGAAATGCTGCCTGTTTGAGGCCACTTCCCACAAGAGCAGCTTTAAAACCATTGCTAAAGTTCACTAAATATTCACCAAACTTGCTGTTCGGTAAATGACACCTGCTCTCCAAAAAAATTCTGGGCTGGAAAATCGACCAAAAAATTAAACAGAGGGCAACCTTCCAAGAAGACAATTTCAAGAATTATATTGTATTCCCAATTGTTTCCTTTTTTTAACAGAAAAGAAAACGGCGGAGAAAAATGATGAGTTTTATGAATTTTCAAAGACATGCAAACCCAAATTACAAAAACCTATGAGCTCACACCAGCCAGAAGGGCCATTAGCATAAATGCTGCAAACAGTAAATGCTGGAGCGATTGTGGAGAAATGCGTACCCTCGATTCTAAGGGGGACGTGGTAAGAGCCACTAAGGAAAACACAAAGAAGGTGCTTTGAAAAGGGTAACACGGTGCTACCAGTCAATCAATCACACCCACTGCTGGGACTATCACCTGAGAAAATGAGAATCAAAAAGTCACAGGATGGCAATCCTGCACTCCAAAAATATTTACGATAGCCAACACTTGGAAGCAATGAAAATGTCCATCAACCAAGGAATGCACACAGTAGAAGTGGTCCACGTACACAGTGGGAAATTACTCCAATAAAAAATAAAAATTAAATTTAAAAATCCAACAAAAGTAAAGAGACATCAGCTTGTGTGGGATTGTCCGGGCACACTCCACTCTAATTTATAACCGAGAAACACCACAGGCCGCAAGGGCTTTTCCCTAGTTACCAGGGTGGGGAACATAGAAAGGCTGCCACCCTCAGGCAGTTACCTGCAAAAGCAGCTTTAAAGCCTTTGCTAATGGTCATTTCATAGGAAGAAGTAATGCAGGACTGTAAATGAAACCTGCCCTCAAACTGTCTTGAGGGAGGTAATGGCCAAAACATTTCAAAATGTGACACATACTTTAAGAGAACACTTTGAAGAACTAAGGGGTAATCACACCTTGAAAACTAAAAAGGACATGCCTTATAGCTCAATTTCAACGGATTATGAGGCACATGCGAATTCAACCACAAAGAGGTATCAGCTCACACTTGTCAGAATAACCATGAGCAAGAAAACTACAAACAATAACTGCTCAAGGTGTTGTGGAGAAATGCATACCCTCAACATCAAGGGGGACATAACTTGGAAAGGGCCACGAATGAGAACAGAATGGAGGTGCCTTAAAAAGGTCAACATTGAGCTACCATATGATCCAGCAGGCCCACTCCTCGACCTATAATCTAAGAAGAGAGAATTGGAAAGACACAGGCAGGCAAATCTGCATTGCACAGTATTACAATACCCAGATATGGAGGTAACCAAAAAGTCCACCAACAGATGGGTGGACAAAGAAGAACTCCTCCATGTACAGATGGAATATTCGCTAGTGAAAAAAATGAAACAATGCCATTTGCAGCACCACAGATGAGTCTAGACGTAATCACGCCACCTGTAGTAAGTGAGAAAGCAAAAGACACATATCCTATCATATCACTTTTAGGAGTTACTTAAAAATTGATACCAATGAAGATATTTCCACAGAGAAAGGCAATCACAGATTCATTAAAAAACTTATGGTTCACCAAATAGAAAGGGATGAGGATTGGATACATTACCATTTTGGGGTTAAAAGAGATATACAAACCATGTGAAATATATAATCACCAAACACGTACGGAAGACCAGGAGAAGACTACTCAACATTGTGTCATAACCTACATGGGAAAAGGATGCGAGGAATAACAGATACACGTATATGTGTGAAAGAACCACATTTGCACACCTAGAACAAACAAACCATTGTAATCAAATTTGCTTGGATAAAAAATAAAAAGTAAATTATAAATATGAACAAGAAGTAATGAGACATGAACATAAAGGGCTTTTTCCTGGCACATTCCATTCTAATTTACAACCTAGAACACCACTTCCATTAAGGCTCTGTTTCTCCAGTTACCAAATTTGGTAAAGGAGAAATGATGCCACCTTGTGGCCGTTTCCTGCAAGAGCAGATTTAAAATCACAGCTAATGGTCACTTAACATTCACAAGGACTCAGGGCTGTAAAGGACACCTGCCCTAAAAAATTGTGCTGAAGGAGGGAATGGACAAAAAAATTCAAAACAGGCAATTGTTTCAAGAAGAGAGTATGAATAGTTACCTTTTACTCACGCTCTTTAAAAAAAAAAAGGAAAATGGATAAAAGCTCAACCTCAGGGAGTGTTAGACCCATGCAATCTAATCTACAAAAACTTTCAACTTACACCATTCGACTGACCATCAGCAAAATGTCTACAAACAATAAATGCTGAAAGGGCTTTAGGGAACTCATTACCCTCTACCTGCTGGTGAGACGTAAAGGGGTAACAGCCAATAATGAGAACAGAAAGGAGCTGTGTTTAAAAGTAAAAATGGAGGTACCATTCAATCCAGCAGGCGCACCATTGGACCTCTCACCTGAGAAGACAAGAATCGAGACAACACAGGCCGCAAAAGCTGCAGTACAACCTTATTCACAATAACCAAGACAGTGAAGCAATCAAAATGTCCAACAACAGGTGAATGGATAAAGAAGAAGTGGTCCATGTACACAATGGAATATTAGCCATGGAAAACAATGAACCATTGCTCTTTGAGGCACCACAAATGAGTTTGGAGATAGTCACGAAACATGAGCTAAGTCCGAAAGCAAAAGACCTATATTCTATGATATCACTTATAGGCGTTATCTAATAACTGACACAAATGAACATATTTCCACAGAGAAAGACACTCACTGACTTAGAAAACAAACTATGCTCATGTAAAAGGAGAGGTGTTGGGAATGGATAAATTAAGATTAGTGTTACTATATGTATACAAACACATATTACATACATATCTCAAAAAGACCGACCATATAGCAAGGGAGGTGTGCGGAACCCTCTGTAACATTTTACATGGGAAGAGGATCTGTACTTGAATAGACATATATAAGGTACAAATGAACCAGATTGTGTACACCTAGGACGAACAATATTCTAAGCTTTACCCCAATTAAAAAAAAAATTAAAACCAAGAAGAAATAATGAGACATAAACTTATGGGGGTTTCTCCATGCACATTCCAATGTAATTTACAACCTAGGAACACGACTTCCAGAAAGGCTCTGCTGCCCTAGTACCCAGATTGGGGAATGGAGAAATGCTGCCTGTTTGAGGCCACTTCCCACAAGAGCAGCTTTAAAACCATTGCTAAAGTTCACTAAATATTCACCAAACTTGCTGTTCGGTAAATGACACCTGCTCTCCAAAAAAATTCTGGGCTGGAAAATCGACCAAAAAATTAAACAGAGGGCAACCTTCCAAGAAGACAATTTCAAGAATTATATTGTATTCCCAATTGTTTCCTTTTTTTAACAGAAAAGAAAACGGCGGAGAAAAATGATGAGTTTTATGAATTTTCAAAGACATGCAAACCCAAATTACAAAAACCTATGAGCTCACACCAGCCAGAAGGGCCATTAGCATAAATGCTGCAAACAGTAAATGCTGGAGCGATTGTGGAGAAATGCGTACCCTCGATTCTAAGGGGGACGTGGTAAGAGCCACTAAGGAAAACACAAAGAAGGTGCTTTGAAAAGGGTAACACGGTGCTACCAGTCAATCAATCACACCCACTGCTGGGACTATCACCTGAGAAAATGAGAATCAAAAAGTCACAGGATGGCAATCCTGCACTCCAAAAATATTTACGATAGCCAACACTTGGAAGCAATGAAAATGTCCATCAACCAAGGAATGCACACAGTAGAAGTGGTCCACGTACACAGTGGGAAATTACTCCAATAAAAAATAAAAATTAAATTTAAAAATCCAACAAAAGTAAAGAGACATCAGCTTGTGTGGGATTGTCCGGGCACACTCCACTCTAATTTATAACCGAGAAACACCACAGGCCGCAAGGGCTTTTCCCTAGTTACCAGGGTGGGGAACATAGAAAGGCTGCCACCCTCAGGCAGTTACCTGCAAAAGCAGCTTTAAAGCCTTTGCTAATGGTCATTTCATAGGAAGAAGTAATGCAGGACTGTAAATGAAACCTGCCCTCAAACTGTCTTGAGGGAGGTAATGGCCAAAACATTTCAAAATGTGACACATACTTTAAGAGAACACTTTGAAGAACTAAGGGGTAATCACACCTTGAAAACTAAAAAGGACATGCCTTATAGCTCAATTTCAACGGATTATGAGGCACATGCGAATTCAACCACAAAGAGGTATCAGCTCACACTTGTCAGAATAACCATGAGCAAGAAAACTACAAACAATAACTGCTCAAGGTGTTGTGGAGAAATGCATACCCTCAACATCAAGGGGGACATAACTTGGAAAGGGCCACGAATGAGAACAGAATGGAGGTGCCTTAAAAAGGTCAACATTGAGCTACCATATGATCCAGCAGGCCCACTCCTCGACCTATAATCTAAGAAGAGAGAATTGGAAAGACACAGGCAGGCAAATCTGCATTGCACAGTATTACAATACCCAGATATGGAGGTAACCAAAAAGTCCACCAACAGATGGGTGGACAAAGAAGAACTCCTCCATGTACAGATGGAATATTCGCTAGTGAAAAAAATGAAACAATGCCATTTGCAGCACCACAGATGAGTCTAGACGTAATCACGCCACCTGTAGTAAGTGAGAAAGCAAAAGACACATATCCTATCATATCACTTTTAGGAGTTACTTAAAAATTGATACCAATGAAGATATTTCCACAGAGAAAGGCAATCACAGATTCATTAAAAAACTTATGGTTCACCAAATAGAAAGGGATGAGGATTGGATACATTACCATTTTGGGGTTAAAAGAGATATACAAACCATGTGAAATATATAATCACCAAACACGTACGGAAGACCAGGAGAAGACTACTCAACATTGTGTCATAACCTACATGGGAAAAGGATGCGAGGAATAACAGATACACGTATATGTGTGAAAGAACCACATTTGCACACCTAGAACAAACAAACCATTGTAATCAAATTTGCTTGGATAAAAAATAAAAAGTAAATTATAAATATGAACAAGAAGTAATGAGACATGAACATAAAGGGCTTTTTCCTGGCACATTCCTTTCTAATTTACAACCTAGAACACCACTTCCATTAAGGCTCTGATTCTCCAGTTACCAAATTTGGTAAAGGAGAAATGATGCCACCTTGTGGCCGTTTCCTGCAAGAGCAGATTTAAAATCACAGCTAATGGTCACTTAACATTCACAAGGACTCAGGGCTGTAAAGGACACCTGCCCTAAAAAATTGTGCTGAAGGAGGGAATGGACAAAAAAATTCAAAACAGGCAATTGTTTCAAGAAGAGAGTATGAATAGTTACCTTTTACTCACGCTCTTTAAAAAAAAAAAGGAAAATGGATAAAAGCTCAACCTCAGGGAGTGTTAGACCCATGCAATCTAATCTACAAAAATTTTCAACTTACACCATTCGACTGACCATCAGCAAAATGTCTACAAACAATAAATGCTGAAAGGGCTTTAGGGAACTCATTACCCTCTACCTGCTGGTGAGACGTAAAGGGGTAACAGCCAATAATGAGAACAGAAAGGAGCTGTGTTTAAAAGTAAAAATGGAGGTACCATTCAATCCAGCAGGCGCACCATTGGACCTCTCTCCTGAGAAGACAAGAATCGAGACAACACAGGCCGCAAAAGCTGCAGTACAACCTTATTCACAATAACCAAGACAGTGAAGCAATCAAAATGTCCAACAACAGGTGAATGGATAAAGAAGAAGTGGTCCATGTACACAATGGAATATTAGCCATGGAAAACAATGAACCATTGCTCTTTGAGGCACCACAAATGAGTTTGGAGATAGTCACGAAACATGAGCTAAGTCCGAAAGCAAAAGACCTATATTCTATGATATCACTTATAGGCGTTATCTAATAACTGACACAAATGAACATATTTCCACAGAGAAAGACACTCACTGACTTAGAAAACAAACTATGCTCATGTAAAAGGAGAGGTGTGGGGAATGGATAAATTAAGATTAGTGTTACTATATGTATACAAACACATATTACATACATATCTCAAAAAGACCGACCATATAGCAAGGGAGGTGTGCGGAACCCTCAGTAACATTTTACATGGGAAGAGGATCTGTACTTGAATAGACATATATAATGTACAAATGAACCAGATTGTGTACACCTAGGACGAACAATATTCTAAGCTTTACCCCAATTAAAAAAAAATTTAAAACCAAGAAGAAATAATGAGACATAAACTTATGGGGGTTTCTCCATGCACATTCCAATGTAATTTACAACCTAGGAACACGACTTCCAGAAAGGCTCTGCTGCCCTAGTACCCAGATTGGGGAATGGAGAAATGCTGCCTGTTTGAGGCCACTTCCCACAAGAGCAGCTTTAAACCCATTGCTAAAGTTCACTAAATATTCACCAAACTTGCAGTTCGGTAAATGACACCTGCTCTCCAAAAAAATTCTGGGCTGGAAAATCGACCAAAAAATTAAACAGAGGGCAACCTTCCAAGAAGACAATTTCAAGAATTATATTGTATTCCCAATTGTTTCCTTTTTTTAACAGAAAAGAAAACGGCGGAGAAAAATGATGAGTTTTATGAATTTTCAAAGACATGCAAACCCAAATTACAAAAACCGATGAGCTCACACCAGCCAGAAGGGCCATTAGCATAAATGCTGCAAACAGTAAATGCTGGAGCGATTGTGGAGAAATGCGTACCCTCGATTCTAAGGGGGACGTGGTAAGAGCCACTAAGGAAAACACAAAGAAGGTGCTTTGAAAAGGGTAACACGGTGCTACCAGTCAATCAATCACACCCACTGCTGGGACTATCACCTGAGAAAATGAGAATCAAAAAGTCACAGGATGGCAATCCTGCACTCCAACAATATTTACGATAGCCAACACTTGGAAGCAATGAAAATGTCCATCAACCAAGGAATGCACACAGTAGAAGTGGTCCACGTACACAGTGGGAAATTACTCCAATAAAAAATAAAAATTAAATTTAAAAATCCAACAAAAGTAAAGAGACATCAGCTTGTGTGGGATTGTCCGGGCAAACTCCACTCTAATTTATAACCGAGAAACACCACAGGCCGCAAGGGCTTTTCCCTAGTTACCAGGGTGGGGAACATAGAAAGGCTGCCACCCTCAGGCAGTTACCTGCAAAAGCAGCTTTAAAGCCTTTGCTAATGGTCATTTCATAGGAAGAAGTAATGCAGGACTGTAAATGAAACCTGCCCTCAAACTGTCTTGAGGGAGGTAATGGCCAAAACATTTCAAAATGTGACACATACTTTAAGAGAACACTTTGAAGAACTAAGGGGTAATCACACCTTGAAAACTAAAAAGGACATGCCTTATAGCTCAATTTCAACGGATTATGAGGCACATGCGAATTCAACCACAAAGAGGTATCAGCTCACACTTGTCAGAATAACCATGAGCAAGAAAACTACAAACAATAACTGCTCAAGGTGTTGTGGAGAAATGCATACCCTCAACATCAAGGGGGACATAACTTGGAAAGGGCCACGAATGAGAACAGAATGGAGGTGCCTTAAAAAGGTCAACATTGAGCTACCATATGATCCAGCAGGCCCACTCCTCGACCTATAATCTAAGAAGAGAGAATTGGAAAGACACAGGCAGGCAAATCTGCATTGCACAGTATTACAATACCCAGATATGGAGGTAACCAAAAAGTCCACCAACAGATGGGTGGACAAAGAAGAACTCCTCCATGTACAGATGGAATATTCGCTTGTGAAAAAAATGAAACAATGCCATTTGCAGCACCACAGATGAGTCTAGACGTAATCACGCCACCTGTAGTAAGTGAGAAAGCAAAAGACACATATCCTATCATATCACTTTTAGGAGTTACTTAAAAATTGATACCAATGAAGATATTTCCACAGAGAAAGGCAATCACAGATTCATTAAAAAACTTATGGTTCACCAAATAGAAAGGGATGAGGATTGGATACATTACCATTTTGGGGTTAAAAGAGATATACAAACCATGTGAAATATATAATCACCAAAGACGTACGGAAGACCAGGAGAAGACTACTCAACATTGTGTCATAACCTACATGGGAAAAGGATGCGAGGAATAACAGATACACGTATATGTGTGAAAGAACCACATTTGCACACCTAGAACAAACAAACCATTGTAATCAAATTTGCTTGGATAAAAAATAAAAAGTAAATTATAAATATGAACAAGAAGTAATGAGACATGAACATAAAGGGCTTTTTCCTGGCACATTCCATTCTAATTTACAACCTAGAACACCACTTCCATTAAGGCTCTGTTTCTCCAGTTACCAAATTTGGTAAAGGAGAAATGATGCCACCTTGTGGCCGTTTCCTGCAAGAGCAGATTTAAAATCACAGCTAATGGTCACTTAACATTCACAAGGACTCAGGGCTGTAAAGGACACCTGCCCTAAAAAATTGTGCTGAAGGAGGGAATGGACAAAAAAATTCAAAACAGGCAATTGTTTCAAGAAGAGAGTATGAATAGTTACCTTTTACTCACGCTCTTTAAAAAAAAAAAGGAAAATGGATAAAAGCTCAACCTCAGGGAGTGTTAGACCCATGCAATCTAATCTACAAAAACTTTCAACTTACACCATTCGACTGACCATCAGCAAAATGTCTACAAACAATAAATGCTGAAAGGGCTTTAGGGAACTCATTACCCTCTACCTGCTGGTGAGACGTAAAGGGGTAACAGCCAATAATGAGAACAGAAAGGAGCTGTGTTTAAAAGTAAAAATGGAGGTACCATTCAATCCAGCAGGCGCACCATTGGACCTCTCACCTGAGAAGACAAGAATCGAGACAACACAGGCCGCAAAAGCTGCAGTACAACCTTATTCACAATAACCAAGACAGTGAAGCAATCAAAATGTCCAACAACAGGTGAATGGATAAAGAAGAAGTGGTCCATGTACACAATGGAATATTAGCCATGGAAAACAATGAACCATTGCTCTTTGAGGCACCACAAATGAGTTTGGAGATAGTCACGAAACATGAGCTAAGTCCGAAAGGAAAAGACCTATATTCTATGATATCACTTATAGGCGTTATCTAATAACTGACACAAATGAACATATTTCCACAGAGAAAGACACTCACTGACTTAGAAAACAAACTATGCTCATGTAAAAGGAGAGGTGTGGGGAATGGATAAATTAAGATTAGTGTTACTATATGTATACAAACACATATTACATACATATCTCAAAAAGACCGACCATATAGCAAGGGAGGTGTGCGGAACCCTCTGTAACATTTTACATGGGAAGAGGATCTGTACTTGAATAGACATATATAAGGTACAAATGAACCAGATTGTGTACACCTAGGACGAACAATATTCTAAGCTTTACCCCAATTAAAAAAAAATTTAAAACCAAGAAGAAATAATGAGACATAAACTTATGGGGGTTTCTCCATGCACATTCCAATGTAATTTACAACCTAGGAACACGACTTCCAGAAAGGCTCTGCTGCCCTAGTACCCAGATTGGGGAATGGAGAAATGCTGCCTGTTTGAGGCCACTTCCCACAAGAGCAGCTTTAAACCCATTGCTAAAGTTCACTAAATATTCACCAAACTTGCAGTTCGGTAAATGACACCTGCTCTCCAAAAAAATTCTGGGCTGGAAAATCGACCAAAAAATTAAACAGAGGGCAACCTTCCAAGAAGACAATTTCAAGAATTATATTGTATTCCCAATTGTTTCCTTTTTTTAACAGAAAAGAAAACGGCGGAGAAAAATGATGAGTTTTATGAATTTTCAAAGACATGCAAACCCAAATTACAAAAACCGATGAGCTCACACCAGCCAGAAGGGCCATTAGCATAAATGCTGCAAACAGTAAATGCTGGAGCGATTGTGGAGAAATGCGTACCCTCGATTCTAAGGGGGACGTGGTAAGAGCCACTAAGGAAAACACAAAGAAGGTGCTTTGAAAAGGGTAACACGGTGCTACCAGTCAATCAATCACACCCACTGCTGGGACTATCACCTGAGAAAATGAGAATCAAAAAGTCACAGGATGGCAATCCTGCACTCCAACAATATTTACGATAGCCAACACTTGGAAGCAATGAAAATGTCCATCAACCAAGGAATGCACACAGTAGAAGTGGTCCACGTACACAGTGGGAAATTACTCCAATAAAAAATAAAAATTAAATTTAAAAATCCAACAAAAGTAAAGAGACATCAGCTTGTGTGGGATTGTCCGGGCACACTCCACTCTAATTTATAACCGAGAAACACCACAGGCCGCAAGGGCTTTTCCCTAGTTACCAGGGTGGGGAACATAGAAAGGCTGCCACCCTCAGGCAGTTACCTGCAAAAGCAGCTTTAAAGCCTTTGCTAATGGTCATTTCATAGGAAGAAGTAATGCAGGACTGTAAATGAAACCTGCCCTCAAACTGTCTTGAGGGAGGTAATGGCCAAAACATTTCAAAATGTGACACATACTTTAAGAGAACACTTTGAAGAACTAAGGGGTAATCACACCTTGAAAACTAAAAAGGACATGCCTTATAGCTCAATTTCAACGGATTATGAGGCACATGCGAATTCAACCACAAAGAGGTATCAGCTCACACTTGTCAGAATAACCATGAGCAAGAAAACTACAAACAATAACTGCTCAAGGTGTTGTGGAGAAATGCATACCCTCAACATCAAGGGGGACATAACTTGGAAAGGGCCACGAATGAGAACAGAATGGAGGTGCCTTAAAAAGGTCAACATTGAGCTACCATATGATCCAGCAGGCCCACTCCTCGACCTATAATCTAAGAAGAGAGAATTGGAAAGACACAGGCAGGCAAATCTGCATTGCACAGTATTACAATACCCAGATATGGAGGTAACCAAAAAGTCCACCAACAGATGGGTGGACAAAGAAGAACTCCTCCATGTACAGATGGAATATTCGCTTGTGAAAAAAATGAAACAATGCCATTTGCAGCACCACAGATGAGTCTAGACGTAATCACGCCACCTGTAGTAAGTGAGAAAGCAAAAGACACATATCCTATCATATCACTTTTAGGAGTTACTTAAAAATTGATACCAATGAAGATATTTCCACAGAGAAAGGCAATCACAGATTCATTAAAAAACTTATGGTTCACCAAATAGAAAGGGATGAGGATTGGATACATTACCATTTTGGGGTTAAAAGAGATATACAAACCATGTGAAATATATAATCACCAAAGACGTACGGAAGACCAGGAGAAGACTACTCAACATTGTGTCATAACCTACATGGGAAAAGGATGCGAGGAATAACAGATACACGTATATGTGTGAAAGAACCACATTTGCACACCTAGAACAAACAAACCATTGTAATCAAATTTGCTTGGATAAAAAATAAAAAGTAAATTATAAATATGAACAAGAAGTAATGAGACATGAACATAAAGGGCTTTTTCCTGGCACATTCCATTCTAATTTACAACCTAGAACACCACTTCCATTAAGGCTCTGTTTCTCCAGTTACCAAATTTGGTAAAGGAGAAATGATGCCACCTTGTGGCCGTTTCCTGCAAGAGCAGATTTAAAATCACAGCTAATGGTCACTTAACATTCACAAGGACTCAGGGCTGTAAAGGACACCTGCCCTAAAAAATTGTGCTGAAGGAGGGAATGGACAAAAAAATTCAAAACAGGCAATTGTTTCAAGAAGAGAGTATGAATAGTTACCTTTTACTCACGCTCTTTAAAAAAAAAAAGGAAAATGGATAAAAGCTCAACCTCAGGGAGTGTTAGACCCATGCAATCTAATCTACAAAAACTTTCAACTTACACCATTCGACTGACCATCAGCAAAATGTCTACAAACAATAAATGCTGAAAGGGCTTTAGGGAACTCATTACCCTCTACCTGCTGGTGAGACGTAAAGGGGTAACAGCCAATAATGAGAACAGAAAGGAGCTGTGTTTAAAAGTAAAAATGGAGGTACCATTCAATCCAGCAGGCGCACCATTGGACCTCTCACCTGAGAAGACAAGAATCGAGACAACACAGGCCGCAAAAGCTGCAGTACAACCTTATTCACAATAACCAAGACAGTGAAGCAATCAAAATGTCCAACAACAGGTGAATGGATAAAGAAGAAGTGGTCCATGTACACAATGGAATATTAGCCATGGAAAACAATGAACCATTGCTCTTTGAGGCACCACAAATGAGTTTGGAGATAGTCACGAAACATGAGCTAAGTCCGAAAGGAAAAGACCTATATTCTATGATATCACTTATAGGCGTTATCTAATAACTGACACAAATGAACATATTTCCACAGAGAAAGACACTCACTGACTTAGAAAACAAACTATGCTCATGTAAAAGGAGAGGTGTTGGGAATGGATAAATTAAGATTAGTGTTACTATATGTATACAAACACATATTACATACATATCTCAAAAAGACCGACCATATAGCAAGGGAGGTGTGCGGAACCCTCTGTAACATTTTACATGGGAAGAGGATCTGTACTTGAATAGACATATATAAGGTACAAATGAACCAGATTGTGTACACCTAGGACGAACAATATTCTAAGCTTTACCCCAATTAAAAAAAAATTTAAAACCAAGAAGAAATAATGAGACATAAACTTATGGGGGTTTCTCCATGCACATTCCAATGTAATTTACAACCTAGGAACACGACTTCCAGAAAGGCTCTGCTGCCCTAGTACCCAGATTGGGGAATGGAGAAATGCTGCCTGTTTGAGGCCACTTCCCACAAGAGCAGCTTTAAACCCATTGCTAAAGTTCACTAAATATTCACCAAACTTGCAGTTCGGTAAATGACACCTGCTCTCCAAAAAAATTCTGGGCTGGAAAATCGACCAAAAAATTAAACAGAGGGCAACCTTCCAAGAAGACAATTTCAAGAATTATATTGTATTCCCAATTGTTTCCTTTTTTTAACAGAAAAGAAAACGGCGGAGAAAAATGATGAGTTTTATGAATTTTCAAAGACATGCAAACCCAAATTACAAAAACCGATGAGCTCACACCAGCCAGAAGGGCCATTAGCATAAATGCTGCAAACAGTAAATGCTGGAGCGATTGTGGAGAAATGCGTACCCTCGATTCTAAGGGGGACGTGGTAAGAGCCACTAAGGAAAACACAAAGAAGGTGCTTTGAAAAGGGTAACACGGTGCTACCAGTCAATCAATCACACCCACTGCTGGGACTATCACCTGAGAAAATGAGAATCAAAAAGTCACAGGATGGCAATCCTGCACTCCAACAATATTTACGATAGCCAACACTTGGAAGCAATGAAAATGTCCATCAACCAAGGAATGCACACAGTAGAAGTGGTCCACGTACACAGTGGGAAATTACTCCAATAAAAAATAAAAATTAAATTTAAAAATCCAACAAAAGTAAAGAGACATCAGCTTGTGTGGGATTGTCCGGGCACACTCCACTCTAATTTATAACCGAGAAACACCACAGGCCGCAAGGGCTTTTCCCTAGTTACCAGGGTGGGGAACATAGAAAGGCTGCCACCCTCAGGCAGTTACCTGCAAAAGCAGCTTTAAAGCCTTTGCTAATGGTCATTTCATAGGAAGAAGTAATGCAGGACTGTAAATGAAACCTGCCCTCAAACTGTCTTGAGGGAGGTAATGGCCAAAACATTTCAAAATGTGACACATACTTTAAGAGAACACTTTGAAGAACTAAGGGGTAATCACACCTTGAAAACTAAAAAGGACATGCCTTATAGCTCAATTTCAACGGATTATGAGGCACATGCGAATTCAACCACAAAGAGGTATCAGCTCACACTTGTCAGAATAACCATGAGCAAGAAAACTACAAACAATAACTGCTCAAGGTGTTGTGGAGAAATGCATACCCTCAACATCAAGGGGGACATAACTTGGAAAGGGCCACGAATGAGAACAGAATGGAGGTGCCTTAAAAAGGTCAACATTGAGCTACCATATGATCCAGCAGGCCCACTCCTCGACCTATAATCTAAGAAGAGAGAATTGGAAAGACACAGGCAGGCAAATCTGCATTGCACAGTATTACAATACCCAGATATGGAGGTAACCAAAAAGTCCACCAACAGATGGGTGGACAAAGAAGAACTCCTCCATGTACAGATGGAATATTCGCTTGTGAAAAAAATGAAACAATGCCATTTGCAGCACCACAGATGAGTCTAGACGTAATCACGCCACCTGTAGTAAGTGAGAAAGCAAAAGACACATATCCTATCATATCACTTTTAGGAGTTACTTAAAAATTGATACCAATGAAGATATTTCCACAGAGAAAGGCAATCACAGATTCATTAAAAAACTTATGGTTCACCAAATAGAAAGGGATGAGGATTGGATACATTACCATTTTGGGGTTAAAAGAGATATACAAACCATGTGAAATATATAATCACCAAAGACGTACGGAAGACCAGGAGAAGACTACTCAACATTGTGTCATAACCTACATGGGAAAAGGATGCGAGGAATAACAGATACACGTATATGTGTGAAAGAACCACATTTGCACACCTAGAACAAACAAACCATTGTAATCAAATTTGCTTGGATAAAAAATAAAAAGTAAATTATAAATATGAACAAGAAGTAATGAGACATGAACATAAAGGGCTTTTTCCTGGCACATTCCATTCTAATTTACAACCTAGAACACCACTTCCATTAAGGCTCTGTTTCTCCAGTTACCAAATTTGGTAAAGGAGAAATGATGCCACCTTGTGGCCGTTTCCTGCAAGAGCAGATTTAAAATCACAGCTAATGGTCACTTAACATTCACAAGGACTCAGGGCTGTAAAGGACACCTGCCCTAAAAAATTGTGCTGAAGGAGGGAATGGACAAAAAAATTCAAAACAGGCAATTGTTTCAAGAAGAGAGTATGAATAGTTACCTTTTACTCACGCTCTTTAAAAAAAAAAAGGAAAATGGATAAAAGCTCAACCTCAGGGAGTGTTAGACCCATGCAATCTAATCTACAAAAACTTTCAACTTACACCATTCGACTGACCATCAGCAAAATGTCTACAAACAATAAATGCTGAAAGGGCTTTAGGGAACTCATTACCCTCTACCTGCTGGTGAGACGTAAAGGGGTAACAGCCAATAATGAGAACAGAAAGGAGCTGTGTTTAAAAGTAAAAATGGAGGTACCATTCAATCCAGCAGGCGCACCATTGGACCTCTCACCTGAGAAGACAAGAATCGAGACAACACAGGCCGCAAAAGCTGCAGTACAACCTTATTCACAATAACCAAGACAGTGAAGCAATCAAAATGTCCAACAACAGGTGAATGGATAAAGAAGAAGTGGTCCATGTACACAATGGAATATTAGCCATGGAAAACAATGAACCATTGCTCTTTGAGGCACCACAAATGAGTTTGGAGATAGTCACGAAACATGAGCTAAGTCCGAAAGGAAAAGACCTATATTCTATGATATCACTTATAGGCGTTATCTAATAACTGACACAAATGAACATATTTCCACAGAGAAAGACACTCACTGACTTAGAAAACAAACTATGCTCATGTAAAAGGAGAGGTGTTGGGAATGGATAAATTAAGATTAGTGTTACTATATGTATACAAACACATATTACATACATATCTCAAAAAGACCGACCATATAGCAAGGGAGGTGTGCGGAACCCTCTGTAACATTTTACATGGGAAGAGGATCTGTACTTGAATAGACATATATAAGGTACAAATGAACCAGATTGTGTACACCTAGGACGAACAATATTCTAAGCTTTACCCCAATTAAAAAAAAATTTAAAACCAAGAAGAAATAATGAGACATAAACTTATGGGGGTTTCTCCATGCACATTCCAATGTAATTTACAACCTAGGAACACGACTTCCAGAAAGGCTCTGCTGCCCTAGTACCCAGATTGGGGAATGGAGAAATGCTGCCTGTTTGAGGCCACTTCCCACAAGAGCAGCTTTAAACCCATTGCTAAAGTTCACTATATATTCACCAAACTTGCAGTTCGGTAAATGACACCTGCTCTCCAAAAAAATTCTGGGCTGGAAAATCGACCAAAAAATTAAACAGAGGGCAACCTTCCAAGAAGACAATTTCAAGAATTATATTGTATTCCCAATTGTTTCCTTTTTTTAACAGAAAAGAAAACGGCGGAGAAAAATGATGAGTTTTATGAATTTTCAAAGACATGCAAACCCAAATTACAAAAACCGATGAGCTCACACCAGCCAGAAGGGCCATTAGCATAAATGCTGCAAACAGTAAATGCTGGAGCGATTGTGGAGAAATGCGTACCCTCGATTCTAAGGGGGACGTGGTAAGAGCCACTAAGGAAAACACAAAGAAGGTGCTTTGAAAAGGGTAACACGGTGCTACCAGTCAATCAATCACACCCACTGCTGGGACTATCACCTGAGAAAATGAGAATCAAAAAGTCACAGGATGGCAATCCTGCACTCCAACAATATTTACGATAGCCAACACTTGGAAGCAATGAAAATGTCCATCAACCAAGGAATGCACACAGTAGAAGTGGTCCACGTACACAGTGGGAAATTACTCCAATAAAAAATAAAAATTAAATTTAAAAATCCAACAAAAGTAAAGAGACATCAGCTTGTGTGGGATTGTCCGGGCACACTCCACTCTAATTTATAACCGAGAAACACCACAGGCCGCAAGGGCTTTTCCCTAGTTACCAGGGTGGGGAACATAGAAAGGCTGCCACCCTCAGGCAGTTACCTGCAAAAGCAGCTTTAAAGCCTTTGCTAATGGTCATTTCATAGGAAGAAGTAATGCAGGACTGTAAATGAAACCTGCCCTCAAACTGTCTTGAGGGAGGTAATGGCCAAAACATTTCAAAATGTGACACATACTTTAAGAGAACACTTTGAAGAACTAAGGGGTAATCACACCTTGAAAACTAAAAAGGACATGCCTTATAGCTCAATTTCAACGGATTATGAGGCACATGCGAATTCAACCACAAAGAGGTATCAGCTCACACTTGTCAGAATAACCATGAGCAAGAAAACTACAAACAATAACTGCTCAAGGTGTTGTGGAGAAATGCATACCCTCAACATCAAGGGGGACATAACTTGGAAAGGGCCACGAATGAGAACAGAATGGAGGTGCCTTAAAAAGGTCAACATTGAGCTACCATATGATCCAGCAGGCCCACTCCTCGACCTATAATCTAAGAAGAGAGAATTGGAAAGACACAGGCAGGCAAATCTGCATTGCACAGTATTACAATACCCAGATATGGAGGTAACCAAAAAGTCCACCAACAGATGGGTGGACAAAGAAGAACTCCTCCATGTACAGATGGAATATTCGCTTGTGAAAAAAATGAAACAATGCCATTTGCAGCACCACAGATGAGTCTAGACGTAATCACGCCACCTGTAGTAAGTGAGAAAGCAAAAGACACATATCCTATCATATCACTTTTAGGAGTTACTTAAAAATTGATACCAATGAAGATATTTCCACAGAGAAAGGCAATCACAGATTCATTAAAAAACTTATGGTTCACCAAATAGAAAGGGATGAGGATTGGATACATTACCATTTTGGGGTTAAAAGAGATATACAAACCATGTGAAATATATAATCACCAAAGACGTACGGAAGACCAGGAGAAGACTACTCAACATTGTGTCATAACCTACATGGGAAAAGGATGCGAGGAATAACAGATACACGTATATGTGTGAAAGAACCACATTTGCACACCTAGAACAAACAAACCATTGTAATCAAATTTGCTTGGATAAAAAATAAAAAGTAAATTATAAATATGAACAAGAAGTAATGAGACATGAACATAAAGGGCTTTTTCCTGGCACATTCCATTCTAATTTACAACCTAGAACACCACTTCCATTAAGGCTCTGTTTCTCCAGTTACCAAATTTGGTAAAGGAGAAATGATGCCACCTTGTGGCCGTTTCCTGCAAGAGCAGATTTAAAATCACAGCTAATGGTCACTTAACATTCACAAGGACTCAGGGCTGTAAAGGACACCTGCCCTAAAAAATTGTGCTGAAGGAGGGAATGGACAAAAAAATTCAAAACAGGCAATTGTTTCAAGAAGAGAGTATGAATAGTTACCTTTTACTCACGCTCTTTAAAAAAAAAAAGGAAAATGGATAAAAGCTCAACCTCAGGGAGTGTTAGACCCATGCAATCTAATCTACAAAAACTTTCAACTTACACCATTCGACTGACCATCAGCAAAATGTCTACAAACAATAAATGCTGAAAGGGCTTTAGGGAACTCATTACCCTCTACCTGCTGGTGAGACGTAAAGGGGTAACAGCCAATAATGAGAACAGAAAGGAGCTGTGTTTAAAAGTAAAAATGGAGGTACCATTCAATCCAGCAGGCGCACCATTGGACCTCTCACCTGAGAAGACAAGAATCGAGACAACACAGGCCGCAAAAGCTGCAGTACAACCTTATTCACAATAACCAAGACAGTGAAGCAATCAAAATGTCCAACAACAGGTGAATGGATAAAGAAGAAGTGGTCCATGTACACAATGGAATATTAGCCATGGAAAACAATGAACCATTGCTCTTTGAGGCACCACAAATGAGTTTGGAGATAGTCACGAAACATGAGCTAAGTCCGAAAGGAAAAGACCTATATTCTATGATATCACTTATAGGCGTTATCTAATAACTGACACAAATGAACATATTTCCACAGAGAAAGACACTCACTGACTTAGAAAACAAACTATGCTCATGTAAAAGGAGAGGTGTTGGGAATGGATAAATTAAGATTAGTGTTACTATATGTATACAAACACATATTACATACATATCTCAAAAAGACCGACCATATAGCAAGGGAGGTGTGCGGAACCCTCTGTAACATTTTACATGGGAAGAGGATCTGTACTTGAATAGACATATATAAGGTACAAATGAACCAGATTGTGTACACCTAGGACGAACAATATTCTAAGCTTTACCCCAATTAAAAAAAAATTTAAAACCAAGAAGAAATAATGAGACATAAACTTATGGGGGTTTCTCCATGCACATTCCAATGTAATTTACAACCTAGGAACACGACTTCCAGAAAGGCTCTGCTGCCCTAGTACCCAGATTGGGGAATGGAGAAATGCTGCCTGTTTGAGGCCACTTCCCACAAGAGCAGCTTTAAACCCATTGCTAAAGTTCACTAAATATTCACCAAACTTGCAGTTCGGTAAATGACACCTGCTCTCCAAAAAAATTCTGGGCTGGAAAATCGACCAAAAAATTAAACAGAGGGCAACCTTCCAAGAAGACAATTTCAAGAATTATATTGTATTCCCAATTGTTTCCTTTTTTTAACAGAAAAGAAAACGGCGGAGAAAAATGATGAGTTTTATGAATTTTCAAAGACATGCAAACCCAAATTACAAAAACCGATGAGCTCACACCAGCCAGAAGGGCCATTAGCATAAATGCTGCAAACAGTAAATGCTGGAGCGATTGTGGAGAAATGCGTACCCTCGATTCTAAGGGGGACGTGGTAAGAGCCACTAAGGAAAACACAAAGAAGGTGCTTTGAAAAGGGTAACACGGTGCTACCAGTCAATCAATCACACCCACTGCTGGGACTATCACCTGAGAAAATGAGAATCAAAAAGTCACAGGATGGCAATCCTGCACTCCAACAATATTTACGATAGCCAACACTTGGAAGCAATGAAAATGTCCATCAACCAAGGAATGCACACAGTAGAAGTGGTCCACGTACACAGTGGGAAATTACTCCAATAAAAAATAAAAATTAAATTTAAAAATCCAACAAAAGTAAAGAGACATCAGCTTGTGTGGGATTGTCCGGGCACACTCCACTCTAATTTATAACCGAGAAACACCACAGGCCGCAAGGGCTTTTCCCT
Organism: Balaenoptera physalus; assembly: GCF_965194825.1. NCBI lineage: Eukaryota > Metazoa > Chordata > Mammalia > Artiodactyla > Balaenopteridae > Balaenoptera > Balaenoptera physalus. The sequence continues at coordinate 216,626 of NW_028126329.1, forward strand.
AGTTACCAGGGTGGGGAACATAGAAAGGCTGCCACCCTCAGGCAGTTACCTGCAAAAGCAGCTTTAAAGCCTTTGCTAATGGTCATTTCATAGGAAGAAGTAATGCAGGACTGTAAATGAAACCTGCCCTCAAACTGTCTTGAGGGAGGTAATGGCCAAAACATTTCAAAATGTGACACATACTTTAAGAGAACACTTTGAAGAACTAAGGGGTAATCACACCTTGAAAACTAAAAAGGACATGCCTTATAGCTCAATTTCAACGGATTATGAGGCACATGCGAATTCAACCACAAAGAGGTATCAGCTCACACTTGTCAGAATAACCATGAGCAAGAAAACTACAAACAATAACTGCTCAAGGTGTTGTGGAGAAATGCATACCCTCAACATCAAGGGGGACATAACTTGGAAAGGGCCACGAATGAGAACAGAATGGAGGTGCCTTAAAAAGGTCAACATTGAGCTACCATATGATCCAGCAGGCCCACTCCTCGACCTATAATCTAAGAAGAGAGAATTGGAAAGACACAGGCAGGCAAATCTGCATTGCACAGTATTACAATACCCAGATATGGAGGTAACCAAAAAGTCCACCAACAGATGGGTGGACAAAGAAGAACTCCTCCATGTACAGATGGAATATTCGCTAGTGAAAAAAATGAAACAATGCCATTTGCAGCACCACAGATGAGTCTAGACGTAATCACGCCACCTGTAGTAAGTGAGAAAGCAAAAGACACATATCCTATCATATCACTTTTAGGAGTTACTTAAAAATTGATACCAATGAAGATATTTCCACAGAGAAAGGCAATCACAGATTCATTAAAAAACTTATGGTTCACCAAATAGAAAGGGATGAGGATTGGATACATTACCATTTTGGGGTTAAAAGAGATATACAAACCATGTGAAATATATAATCACCAAACACGTACGGAAGACCAGGAGAAGACTACTCAACATTGTGTCATAACCTACATGGGAAAAGGATGCGAGGAATAACAGATACACGTATATGTGTGAAAGAACCACATTTGCACACCTAGAACAAACAAACCATTGTAATCAAATTTGCTTGGATAAAAAATAAAAAGTAAATTATAAATATGAACAAGAAGTAATGAGACATGAACATAAAGGGATTTTTCCTGGCACATTCCATTCTAATTTACAACCTAGAACACCACTTCCATTAAGGCTCTGTTTCTCCAGTTACCAAATTTGGTAAAGGAGAAATGATGCCACCTTGTGGCCGTTTCCTGCAAGAGCAGATTTAAAATCACAGCTAATGGTCACTTAACATTCACAAGGACTCAGGGCTGTAAAGGACACCTGCCCTAAAAAATTGTGCTGAAGGAGGGAATGGACAAAAAAATTCAAAACAGGCAATTGTTTCAAGAAGAGAGTATGAATAGTTACCTTTTACTCACGCTCTTTAAAAAAAAAAAGGAAAATGGATAAAAGCTCAACCTCAGGGAGTGTTAGACCCATGCAATCTAATCTACAAAAACTTTCAACTTACACCATTCGACTGACCATCAGCAAAATGTCTACAAACAATAAATGCTGAAAGGGCTTTAGGGAACTCATTACCCTCTACCTGCTGGTGAGACGTAAAGGGGTAACAGCCAATAATGAGAACAGAAAGGTGCTGTGTTTAAAAGTAAAAATGGAGGTACCATTCAATCCAGCAGGCGCACCATTGGACCTCTCACCTGAGAAGACAAGAATCGAGACAACACAGGCCGCAAAAGCTGCAGTACAACCTTATTCACAATAACCAAGACAGTGAAGCAATCAAAATGTCCAACAACAGGTGAATGGATAAAGAAGAAGTGGTCCATGTACACAATGGAATATTAGCCATGGAAAACAATGAACCATTGCTCTTTGAGGCACCACAAATGAGTTTGGAGATAGTCACGAAACATGAGCTAAGTTCGAAAGCAAAAGACCTATATTCTATGATATCACTTATAGGCGTTATCTAATAACTGACACAAATGAACATATTTCCACAGAGAAAGACACTCACTGACTTAGAAAACAAACTATGCTCATGTAAAAGGAGAGGTGTTGGGAATGGATAAATTAAGATTAGTGTTACTATATGTATACAAACACATATTACATACATATCTCAAAAAGACCGACCATATAGCAAGGGAGGTGTGCGGAACCCTCTGTAACATTTTACATGGGAAGAGGATCTGTACTTGAATAGACATATATAAGGTACAAATGAACCAGATTGTGTACACCTAGGACGAACAATATTCTAAGCTTTACCCCAATTAAAAAAAAATTTAAAACCAAGAAGAAATAATGAGACATAAACTTATGGGGGTTTCTCCATGCACATTCCAATGTAATTTACAACCTAGGAACACGACTTCCAGAAAGGCTCTGCTGCCCTAGTACCCAGATTGGGGAATGGAGAAATGCTGCCTGTTTGAGGCCACTTCCCACAAGAGCAGCTTTAAACCCATTGCTAAAGTTCACTAAATATTCACCAAACTTGCAGTTCGGTAAATGACACCTGCTCTCCAAAAAAATTCTGGGCTGGAAAATCGACCAAAAAATTAAACAGAGGGCAACCTTCCAAGAAGACAATTTCAAGAATTATATTGTATTCCCAATTGTTTCCTTTTTTTAACAGAAAAGAAAACGGCGGAGAAAAATGATGTGTTTTATGAATTTTCAAAGACATGCAAACCCAAATTACAAAAACCTATGAGCTCACACCAGCCAGAAGGGCCATTAGCATAAATGCTGCAAACAAACAGTAAATGCTGGAGCGATTGTGGAGAAATGCGTACCCTCGATTCTAAGGGGGACGTGGTAAGAGCCACTAAGGAAAACACAAAGAAGGTGCTTTGAAAAGGGTAACACGGTGCTACCAGTCAATCAATCACACCCACTGCTGGGACTATCACCTGAGAAAATGAGAATCAAAAAGTCACAGGATGGCAATCCTGCACTCCAACAATATTTACGATAGCCAACACTTGGAAGCAATGAAAATGTCCATCAACCAAGGAATGCACAAAGTAGAAGTGGTCCACGTACACAGTGGGAAATTACTCCAATAAAAAATAAAAATTAAATTTAAAAATCCAACAAAAGTAAAGAGACATCAGCTTGTGTGGGATTGTCCGGGCACACTCCACTCTAATTTATAACCGAGAAACACCACAGGCCGCAAGGGCTTTTCCCTAGTTACCAGGGTGGGGAACATAGAAAGGCTGCCACCCTCAGGCAGTTACCTGCAAAAGCAGCTTTAAAGCCTTTGCTAATGGTCATTTCATAGGAAGAAGTAATGCAGGACTGTAAATGAAACCTGCCCTCAAACTGTCTTGAGGGAGGTAATGGCCAAAACATTTCAAAATGTGACACATACTTTAAGAGAACACTTTGAAGAACTAAGGGGTAATCACACCTTGAAAACTAAAAAGGACATGCCTTATAGCTCAATTTCAACGGATTATGAGGCACATGCGAATTCAACCACAAAGAGGTATCAGCTCACACTTGTCAGAATAACCATGAGCAAGAAAACTACAAACAATAACTGCTCAATGTGTTGTGGAGAAATGCATACCCTCAACATCAAGGGGGACATAACTTGGAAAGGGCCACGAATGAGAACAGAATGGAGGTGCCTTAAAAAGGTCAACATTGAGCTACCATATGATCCAGCAGGCCCACTCCTCGACCTATAATCTAAGAAGAGAGAATTGGAAAGACACAGGCAGGCAAATCTGCATTGCACAGTATTACAATACCCAGATATGGAGGTAACCAAAAAGCCCACCAACAGATGGGTGGACAAAGAAGAACTCCTCCATGTACAGATGGAATATTCGCTAGTGAAAAAAATGAAACAATGCCATTTGCAGCACCACAGATGAGTCTAGACGTAATCACGCCACCTGTAGTAAGTGAGAAAGCAAAAGACACATATCCTATCATATCACTTTTAGGAGTTACTTAAAAATTGATACCAATGAAGATATTTCCACAGAGAAAGGCAATCACAGATTCATTAAAAAACTTATGGTTCACCAAATAGAAAGGGATGAGGATTGGATACATTACCATTTTGGGGTTAAAAGAGATATACAAACCATGTGAAATATATAATCACCAAAGACGTACGGAAGACCAGGAGAAGACTACTCAACATTGTGTCATAACCTACATGGGAAAAGGATGCGAGGAATAACAGATACACGTATATGTGTGAAAGAACCACATTTGCACACCTAGAACAAACAAACCATTGTAATCAAATTTGCTTGGATAAAAAATAAAAAGTAAATTATAAATATGAACAAGAAGTAATGAGACATGAACATAAAGGGCTTTTTCCTGGCACATTCCATTCTAATTTACAACCTAGAACACCACTTCCATTAAGGCTCTGTTTCTCCAGTTACCAAATTTGGTAAAGGAGAAATGATGCCACCTTGTGGCCGTTTCCTGCAAGAGCAGATTTAAAATCACAGCTAATGGTCACTTAACATTCACAAGGACTCAGGGCTGTAAAGGACACCTGCCCTAAAAAATTGTGCTGAAGGAGGGAATGGACAAAAAAATTCAAAACAGGCAATTGTTTCAAGAAGAGAGTATGAATAGTTACCTTTTACTCACGCTCTTTAAAAAAAAAAAGGAAAATGGATAAAAGCTCAACCTCAGGGAGTGTTAGACCCATGCAATCTAATCTACAAAAACTTTCAACTTACACCATTCGACTGACCATCAGCAAAATGTCTACAAACAATAAATGCTGAAAGGGCTTTAGGGAACTCATTACCCTCTACCTGCTGGTGAGACGTAAAGGGGTAACAGCCAATAATGAGAACAGAAAGGAGCTGTGTTTAAAAGTAAAAATGGAGGTACCATTCAATCCAGCAGGCGCACCATTGGACCTCTCACCTGAGAAGACAAGAATCGAGACAACACAGGCCGCAAAAGCTGCAGTACAACCTTATTCACAATAACCAAGACAGTGAAGCAATCAAAATGTCCAACAACAGGTGAATGGATAAAGAAGAAGTGGTCCATGTACACAATGGAATATTAGCCATGGAAAACAATGAACCATTGCTCTTTGAGGCACCACAAATGAGTTTGGAGATAGTCACGAAACATGAGCTAAGTCCGAAAGCAAAAGACCTATATTCTATGATATCACTTATAGGCGTTATCTAATAACTGACACAAATGAACATATTTCCACAGAGAAAGACACTCACTGACTTAGAAAACAAACTATGCTCATGTAAAAGGAGAGGTGTTGGGAATGGATAAATTAAGATTAGTGTTACTATATGTATACAAACACATATTACATACATATCTCAAAAAGACCGACCATATAGCAAGGGAGGTGTGCGGAACCCTCTGTAACATTTTACATGGGAAGAGGATCTGTACTTGAATAGACATATATAAGGTACAAATGAACCAGATTGTGTACACCTAGGACGAACAATATTCTAAGCTTTACCCCAATTAAAAAAAAAATTAAAACCAAGAAGAAATAATGAGACATAAACTTATGGGGGTTTCTCCATGCACATTCCAATGTAATTTACAACCTAGGAACACGACTTCCAGAAAGGCTCTGCTGCCCTAGTACCCAGATTGGGGAATGGAGAAATGCTGCCTGTTTGAGGCCACTTCCCACAAGAGCAGCTTTAAAACCATTGCTAAAGTTCACTAAATATTCACCAAACTTGCTGTTCGGTAAATGACACCTGCTCTCCAAAAAAATTCTGGGCTGGAAAATCGACCAAAAAATTAAACAGAGGGCAACCTTCCAAGAAGACAATTTCAAGAATTATATTGTATTCCCAATTGTTTCCTTTTTTTAACAGAAAAGAAAACGGCGGAGAAAAATGATGAGTTTTATGAATTTTCAAAGACATGCAAACCCAAATTACAAAAACCTATGAGCTCACACCAGCCAGAAGGGCCATTAGCATAAATGCTGCAAACAAACAGTAAATGCTGGAGCGATTGTGGAGAAATGCGTACCCTCGATTCTAAGGGGGACGTGGTAAGAGCCACTAAGGAAAACACAAAGAAGGTGCTTTGAAAAGGGTAACACGGTGCTACCAGTCAATCAATCACACCCACTGCTGGGACTATCACCTGAGAAAATGAGAATCAAAAAGTCACAGGATGGCAATCCTGCACTCCAACAATATTTACGATAGCCAACACTTGGAAGCAATGAAAATGTCCATCAACCAAGGAATGCACAAAGTAGAAGTGGTCCACGTACACAGTGGGAAATTACTCCAATAAAAAATAAAAATTAAATTTAAAAATCCAACAAAAGTAAAGAGACATCAGCTTGTGTGGGATTGTCCGGGCACACTCCACTCTAATTTATAACCGAGAAACACCACAGGCCGCAAGGGCTTTTCCCTAGTTACCAGGGTGGGGAACATAGAAAGGCTGCCACCCTCAGGCAGTTACCTGCAAAAGCAGCTTTAAAGCCTTTGCTAATGGTCATTTCATAGGAAGAAGTAATGCAGGACTGTAAATGAAACCTGCCCTCAAACTGTCTTGAGGGAGGTAATGGCCAAAACATTTCAAAATGTGACACATACTTTAAGAGAACACTTTGAAGAACTAAGGGGTAATCACACCTTGAAAACTAAAAAGGACATGCCTTATAGCTCAATTTCAACGGATTATGAGGCACATGCGAATTCAACCACAAAGAGGTATCAGCTCACACTTGTCAGAATAACCATGAGCAAGAAAACTACAAACAATAACTGCTCAATGTGTTGTGGAGAAATGCATACCCTCAACATCAAGGGGGACATAACTTGGAAAGGGCCACGAATGAGAACAGAATGGAGGTGCCTTAAAAAGGTCAACATTGAGCTACCATATGATCCAGCAGGCCCACTCCTCGACCTATAATCTAAGAAGAGAGAATTGGAAAGACACAGGCAGGCAAATCTGCATTGCACAGTATTACAATACCCAGATATGGAGGTAACCAAAAAGCCCACCAACAGATGGGTGGACAAAGAAGAACTCCTCCATGTACAGATGGAATATTCGCTAGTGAAAAAAATGAAACAATGCCATTTGCAGCACCACAGATGAGTCTAGACGTAATCACGCCACCTGTAGTAAGTGAGAAAGCAAAAGACACATATCCTATCATATCACTTTTAGGAGTTACTTAAAAATTGATACCAATGAAGATATTTCCACAGAGAAAGGCAATCACAGATTCATTAAAAAACTTATGGTTCACCAAATAGAAAGGGATGAGGATTGGATACATTACCATTTTGGGGTTAAAAGAGATATACAAACCATGTGAAATATATAATCACCAAAGACGTACGGAAGACCAGGAGAAGACTACTCAACATTGTGTCATAACCTACATGGGAAAAGGAAGCGAGGAATAACAGATACACGTATATGTGTGAAAGAACCACATTTGCACACCTAGAACAAACAAACCATTGTAATCAAATTTGCTTGGATAAAAAATAAAAAGTAAATTATAAATATGAACAAGAAGTAATGAGACATGAACATAAAGGGCTTTTTCCTGGCACATTCCATTCTAATTTACAACCTAGAACACCACTTCCATTAAGGCTCTGTTTCTCCAGTTACCAAATTTGGTAAAGGAGAAATGATGCCACCTTGTGGCCGTTTCCTGCAAGAGCAGATTTAAAATCACAGCTAATGGTCACTTAACATTCACAAGGACTCAGGGCTGTAAAGGACACCTGCCCTAAAAAATTGTGCTGAAGGAGGGAATGGACAAAAAAATTCAAAACAGGCAATTGTTTCAAGAAGAGAGTATGAATAGTTACCTTTTACTCACGCTCTTTAAAAAAAAAAAGGAAAATGGATAAAAGCTCAACCTCAGGGAGTGTTAGACCCATGCAATCTAATCTACAAAAACTTTCAACTTACACCATTCGACTGACCATCAGCAAAATGTCTACAAACAATAAATGCTGAAAGGGCTTTAGGGAACTCATTACCCTCTACCTGCTGGTGAGACGTAAAGGGGTAACAGCCAATAATGAGAACAGAAAGGAGCTGTGTTTAAAAGTAAAAATGGAGGTACCATTCAATCCAGCAGGCGCACCATTGGACCTCTCACCTGAGAAGACAAGAATCGAGACAACACAGGCCGCAAAAGCTGCAGTACAACCTTATTCACAATAACCAAGACAGTGAAGCAATCAAAATGTCCAACAACAGGTGAATGGATAAAGAAGAAGTGGTCCATGTACACAATGGAATATTAGCCATGGAAAACAATGAACCATTGCTCTTTGAGGCACCACAAATGAGTTTGGAGATAGTCACGAAACATGAGCTAAGTCCGAAAGCAAAAGACCTATATTCTATGATATCACTTATAGGCGTTATCTAATAACTGACACAAATGAACATATTTCCACAGAGAAAGACACTCACTGACTTAGAAAACAAACTATGCTCATGTAAAAGGAGAGGTGTTGGGAATGGATAAATTAAGATTAGTGTTACTATATGTATACAAACACATATTACATACATATCTCAAAAAGACCGACCATATAGCAAGGGAGGTGTGCGGAACCCTCTGTAACATTTTACATGGGAAGAGGATCTGTACTTGAATAGACATATATAAGGTACAAATGAACCAGATTGTGTACACCTAGGACGAACAATATTCTAAGCTTTACCCCAATTAAAAAAAAAATTAAAACCAAGAAGAAATAATGAGACATAAACTTATGGGGGTTTCTCCATGCACATTCCAATGTAATTTACAACCTAGGAACACGACTTCCAGAAAGGCTCTGCTGCCCTAGTACCCAGATTGGGGAATGGAGAAATGCTGCCTGTTTGAGGCCACTTCCCACAAGAGCAGCTTTAAAACCATTGCTAAAGTTCACTAAATATTCACCAAACTTGCTGTTCGGTAAATGACACCTGCTCTCCAAAAAAATTCTGGGCTGGAAAATCGACCAAAAAATTAAACAGAGGGCAACCTTCCAAGAAGACAATTTCAAGAATTATATTGTATTCCCAATTGTTTCCTTTTTTTAACAGAAAAGAAAACGGCGGAGAAAAATGATGAGTTTTATGAATTTTCAAAGACATGCAAACCCAAATTACAAAAACCTATGAGCTCACACCAGCCAGAAGGGCCATTAGCATAAATGCTGCAAACAGTAAATGCTGGAGCGATTGTGGAGAAATGCGTACCCTCGATTCTAAGGGGGACGTGGTAAGAGCCACTAAGGAAAACACAAAGAAGGTGCTTTGAAAAGGGTAACACGGTGCTACCAGTCAATCAATCACACCCACTGCTGGGACTATCACCTGAGAAAATGAGAATCAAAAAGTCACAGGATGGCAATCCTGCACTCCAAAAATTTTTACGATAGCCAACACTTGGAAGCAATGAAAATGTCCATCAACCAAGGAATGCACACAGTAGAAGTGGTCCACGTACACAGTGGGAAATTACTCCAATAAAAAATAAAAATTAAATTTAAAAATCCAACAAAAGTAAAGAGACATCAGCTTGTGTGGGATTGTCCGGGCACACTCCACTCTAATTTATAACCGAGAAACACCACAGGCTGCAAGGGCTTTTCCCTAGTTACCAGGGTGGGGAACATAGAAAGGCTGCCACCCTCAGGCAGTTACCTGCAAAAGCAGCTTTAAAGCCTTTGCTAATGGTCATTTCATAGGAAGAAGTAATGCAGGACTGTAAATGAAACCTGCCCTCAAACTGTCTTGAGGGAGGTAATGGCCAAAACATTTCAAAATGTGACACATACTTTAAGAGAACACTTTGAAGAACTAAGGGGTAATCACACCTTGAAAACTAAAAAGGACATGCCTTATAGCTCAATTTCAACGGATTATGAGGCACATGCGAATTCAACCACAAAGAGGTATCAGCTCACACTTGTCAGAATAACCATGAGCAAGAAAACTACAAACAATAACTGCTCAAGGTGTTGTGGAGAAATGCATACCCTCAACATCAAGGGGGACATAACTTGGAAAGGGCCACGAATGAGAACAGAATGGAGGTGCCTTAAAAAGGTCAACATTGAGCTACCATATGATCCAGCAGGCCCACTCCTCGACCTATAATCTAAGAAGAGAGAATTGGAAAGACACAGGCAGGCAAATCTGCATTGCACAGTATTACAATACCCAGATATGGAGGTAACCAAAAAGTCCACCAACAGATGGGTGGACAAAGAAGAACTCCTCCATGTACAGATGGAATATTCGCTAGTGAAAAAAATGAAACAATGCCATTTGCAGCACCACAGATGAGTCTAGACGTAATCACGCCACCTGTAGTAAGTGAGAAAGCAAAAGACACATATCCTATCATATCACTTTTAGGAGTTACTTAAAAATTGATACCAATGAAGATATTTCCACAGAGAAAGGCAATCACAGATTCATTAAAAAACTTATGGTTCACCAAATAGAAAGGGATGAGGATTGGATACATTACCATTTTGGGGTTAAAAGAGATATACAAACCATGTGAAATATATAATCACCAAACACGTACGGAAGACCAGGAGAAGACTACTCAACATTGTGTCATAACCTACATGGGAAAAGGATGCGAGGAATAACAGATACACGTATATGTGTGAAAGAACCACATTTGCACACCTAGAACAAACAAACCATTGTAATCAAATTTGCTTGGATAAAAAATAAAAAGTAAATTATAAATATGAACAAGAAGTAATGAGACATGAACATAAAGGGCTTTTTCCTGGCACATTCCTTTCTAATTTACAACCTAGAACACCACTTCCATTAAGGCTCTGATTCTCCAGTTACCAAATTTGGTAAAGGAGAAATGATGCCACCTTGTGGCCGTTTCCTGCAAGAGCAGATTTAAAATCACAGCTAATGGTCACTTAACATTCACAAGGACTCAGGGCTGTAAAGGACACCTGCCCTAAAAAATTGTGCTGAAGGAGGGAATGGACAAAAAAATTCAAAACAGGCAATTGTTTCAAGAAGAGAGTATGAATAGTTACCTTTTACTCACGCTCTTTAAAAAAAAAAAGGAAAATGGATAAAAGCTCAACCTCAGGGAGTGTTAGACCCATGCAATCTAATCTACAAAAATTTTCAACTTACACCATTCGACTGACCATCAGCAAAATGTCTACAAACAATAAATGCTGAAAGGGCTTTAGGGAACTCATTACCCTCTACCTGCTGGTGAGACGTAAAGGGGTAACAGCCAATAATGAGAACAGAAAGGAGCTGTGTTTAAAAGTAAAAATGGAGGTACCATTCAATCCAGCAGGCGCACCATTGGACCTCTCTCCTGAGAAGACAAGAATCGAGACAACACAGGCCGCAAAAGCTGCAGTACAACCTTATTCACAATAACCAAGACAGTGAAGCAATCAAAATGTCCAACAACAGGTGAATGGATAAAGAAGAAGTGGTCCATGTACACAATGGAATATTAGCCATGGAAAACAATGAACCATTGCTCTTTGAGGCACCACAAATGAGTTTGGAGATAGTCACGAAACATGAGCTAAGTCCGAAAGGAAAAGACCTATATTCTATGATATCACTTATAGGCGTTATCTAATAACTGACACAAATGAACATATTTCCACAGAGAAAGACACTCACTGACTTAGAAAACAAACTATGCTCATGTAAAAGGAGAGGTGTGGGGAATGCATAAATTAAGATTAGTGTTACTATATGTATACAAACACATATTACATACATATCTCAAAAAGACCGACCATATAGCAAGGGAGGTGTGCGGAACCCTCAGTAACATTTTACATGGGAAGAGGATCTGTACTTGAATAGACATATATAATGTACAAATGAACCAGATTGTGTACACCTAGGACGAACAATATTCTAAGCTTTACCCCAATTAAAAAAAAATTTAAAACCAAGAAGAAATAATGAGACATAAACTTATGGGGGTTTCTCCATGCACATTCCAATGTAATTTACAACCTAGGAACACGACTTCCAGAAAGGCTCTGCTGCCCTAGTACCCAGATTGGGGAATGGAGAAATGCTGCCTGTTTGAGGCCACTTCCCACAAGAGCAGCTTTAAACCCATTGCTAAAGTTCACTAAATATTCACCAAACTTGCAGTTCGGTAAATGACACCTGCTCTCCAAAAAAATTCTGGGCTGGAAAATCGACCAAAAAATTAAACAGAGGGCAACCTTCCAAGAAGACAATTTCAAGAATTATATTGTATTCCCAATTGTTTCCTTTTTTTAACAGAAAAGAAAACGGCGGAGAAAAATGATGAGTTTTATGAATTTTCAAAGACATGCAAACCCAAATTACAAAAACCGATGAGCTCACACCAGCCAGAAGGGCCATTAGCATAAATGCTGCAAACAGTAAATGCTGGAGCGATTGTGGAGAAATGCGTACCCTCGATTCTAAGGGGGACGTGGTAAGAGCCACTAAGGAAAACACAAAGAAGGTGCTTTGAAAAGGGTAACACGGTGCTACCAGTCAATCAATCACACCCACTGCTGGGACTATCACCTGAGAAAATGAGAATCAAAAAGTCACAGGATGGCAATCCTGCACTCCAACAATATTTACGATAGCCAACACTTGGAAGCAATGAAAATGTCCATCAACCAAGGAATGCACACAGTAGAAGTGGTCCACGTACACAGTGGGAAATTACTCCAATAAAAAATAAAAATTAAATTTAAAAATCCAACAAAAGTAAAGAGACATCAGCTTGTGTGGGATTGTCCGGGCAAACTCCACTCTAATTTATAACCGAGAAACACCACAGGCCGCAAGGGCTTTTCCCTAGTTACCAGGGTGGGGAACATAGAAAGGCTGCCACCCTCAGGCAGTTACCTGCAAAAGCAGCTTTAAAGCCTTTGCTAATGGTCATTTCATAGGAAGAAGTAATGCAGGACTGTAAATGAAACCTGCCCTCAAACTGTCTTGAGGGAGGTAATGGCCAAAACATTTCAAAATGTGACACATACTTTAAGAGAACACTTTGAAGAACTAAGGGGTAATCACACCTTGAAAACTAAAAAGGACATGCCTTATAGCTCAATTTCAACGGATTATGAGGCACATGCGAATTCAACCACAAAGAGGTATCAGCTCACACTTGTCAGAATAACCATGAGCAAGAAAACTACAAACAATAACTGCTCAAGGTGTTGTGGAGAAATGCATACCCTCAACATCAAGGGGGACATAACTTGGAAAGGGCCACGAATGAGAACAGAATGGAGGTGCCTTAAAAAGGTCAACATTGAGCTACCATATGATCCAGCAGGCCCACTCCTCGACCTATAATCTAAGAAGAGAGAATTGGAAAGACACAGGCAGGCAAATCTGCATTGCACAGTATTACAATACCCAGATATGGAGGTAACCAAAAAGTCCACCAACAGATGGGTGGACAAAGAAGAACTCCTCCATGTACAGATGGAATATTCGCTTGTGAAAAAAATGAAACAATGCCATTTGCAGCACCACAGATGAGTCTAGACGTAATCACGCCACCTGTAGTAAGTGAGAAAGCAAAAGACACATATCCTATCATATCACTTTTAGGAGTTACTTAAAAATTGATACCAATGAAGATATTTCCACAGAGAAAGGCAATCACAGATTCATTAAAAAACTTATGGTTCACCAAATAGAAAGGGATGAGGATTGGATACATTACCATTTTGGGGTTAAAAGAGATATACAAACCATGTGAAATATATAATCACCAAAGACGTACGGAAGACCAGGAGAAGACTACTCAACATTGTGTCATAACCTACATGGGAAAAGGATGCGAGGAATAACAGATACACGTATATGTGTGAAAGAACCACATTTGCACACCTAGAACAAACAAACCATTGTAATCAAATTTGCTTGGATAAAAAATAAAAAGTAAATTATAAATATGAACAAGAAGTAATGAGACATGAACATAAAGGGCTTTTTCCTGGCACATTCCATTCTAATTTACAACCTAGAACACCACTTCCATTAAGGCTCTGTTTCTCCAGTTACCAAATTTGGTAAAGGAGAAATGATGCCACCTTGTGGCCGTTTCCTGCAAGAGCAGATTTAAAATCACAGCTAATGGTCACTTAACATTCACAAGGACTCAGGGCTGTAAAGGACACCTGCCCTAAAAAATTGTGCTGAAGGAGGGAATGGACAAAAAAATTCAAAACAGGCAATTGTTTCAAGAAGAGAGTATGAATAGTTACCTTTTACTCACGCTCTTTAAAAAAAAAAAGGAAAATGGATAAAAGCTCAACCTCAGGGAGTGTTAGACCCATGCAATCTAATCTACAAAAACTTTCAACTTACACCATTCGACTGACCATCAGCAAAATGTCTACAAACAATAAATGCTGAAAGGGCTTTAGGGAACTCATTACCCTCTACCTGCTGGTGAGACGTAAAGGGGTAACAGCCAATAATGAGAACAGAAAGGAGCTGTGTTTAAAAGTAAAAATGGAGGTACCATTCAATCCAGCAGGCGCACCATTGGACCTCTCACCTGAGAAGACAAGAATCGAGACAACACAGGCCGCAAAAGCTGCAGTACAAACTTATTCACAATAACCAAGACAGTGAAGCAATCAAAATGTCCAACAACAGGTGAATGGATAAAGAAGAAGTGGTCCATGTACACAATGGAATATTAGCCATGGAAAACAATGAACCATTGCTCTTTGAGGCACCACAAATGAGTTTGGAGATAGTCACGAAACATGAGCTAAGTCCGAAAGGAAAAGACCTATATTCTATGATATCACTTATAGGCGTTATCTAATAACTGACACAAATGAACATATTTCCACAGAGAAAGACACTCACTGACTTAGAAAACAAACTATGCTCATGTAAAAGGAGAGGTGTTGGGAATGGATAAATTAAGATTAGTGTTACTATATGTATACAAACACATATTACATACATATCTCAAAAAGACCGACCATATAGCAAGGGAGGTGTGCGGAACCCTCTGTAACATTTTACATGGGAAGAGGATCTGTACTTGAATAGACATATATAAGGTACAAATGAACCAGATTGTGTACACCTAGGACGAACAATATTCTAAGCTTTACCCCAATTAAAAAAAAATTTAAAACCAAGAAGAAATAATGAGACATAAACTTATGGGGGTTTCTCCATGCACATTCCAATGTAATTTACAACCTAGGAACACGACTTCCAGAAAGGCTCTGCTGCCCTAGTACCCAGATTGGGGAATGGAGAAATGCTGCCTGTTTGAGGCCACTTCCCACAAGAGCAGCTTTAAACCCATTGCTAAAGTTCACTAAATATTCACCAAACTTGCAGTTCGGTAAATGACACCTGCTCTCCAAAAAAATTCTGGGCTGGAAAATCGACCAAAAAATTAAACAGAGGGCAACCTTCCAAGAAGACAATTTCAAGAATTATATTGTATTCCCAATTGTTTCCTTTTTTTAACAGAAAAGAAAACGGCGGAGAAAAATGATGAGTTTTATGAATTTTCAAAGACATGCAAACCCAAATTACAAAAACCGATGAGCTCACACCAGCCAGAAGGGCCATTAGCATAAATGCTGCAAACAGTAAATGCTGGAGCGATTGTGGAGAAATGCGTACCCTCGATTCTAAGGGGGACGTGGTAAGAGCCACTAAGGAAAACACAAAGAAGGTGCTTTGAAAAGGGTAACACGGTGCTACCAGTCAATCAATCACACCCACTGCTGGGACTATCACCTGAGAAAATGAGAATCAAAAAGTCACAGGATGGCAATCCTGCACTCCAACAATATTTACGATAGCCAACACTTGGAAGCAATGAAAATGTCCATCAACCAAGGAATGCACACAGTAGAAGTGGTCCACGTACACAGTGGGAAATTACTCCAATAAAAAATAAAAATTAAATTTAAAAATCCAACAAAAGTAAAGAGACATCAGCTTGTGTGGGATTGTCCGGGCACACTCCACTCTAATTTATAACCGAGAAACACCACAGGCCGCAAGGGCTTTTCCCTAGTTACCAGGGTGGGGAACATAGAAAGGCTGCCACCCTCAGGCAGTTACCTGCAAAAGCAGCTTTAAAGCCTTTGCTAATGGTCATTTCATAGGAAGAAGTAATGCAGGACTGTAAATGAAACCTGCCCTCAAACTGTCTTGAGGGAGGTAATGGCCAAAACATTTCAAAATGTGACACATACTTTAAGAGAACACTTTGAAGAACTAAGGGGTAATCACACCTTGAAAACTAAAAAGGACATGCCTTATAGCTCAATTTCAACGGATTATGAGGCACATGCGAATTCAACCACAAAGAGGTATCAGCTCACACTTGTCAGAATAACCATGAGCAAGAAAACTACAAACAATAACTGCTCAAGGTGTTGTGGAGAAATGCATACCCTCAACATCAAGGGGGACATAACTTGGAAAGGGCCACGAATGAGAACAGAATGGAGGTGCCTTAAAAAGGTCAACATTGAGCTACCATATGATCCAGCAGGCCCACTCCTCGACCTATAATCTAAGAAGAGAGAATTGGAAAGACACAGGCAGGCAAATCTGCATTGCACAGTATTACAATACCCAGATATGGAGGTAACCAAAAAGTCCACCAACAGATGGGTGGACAAAGAAGAACTCCTCCATGTACAGATGGAATATTCGCTAGTGAAAAAAATGAAACAATGCCATTTGCAGCACCACAGATGAGTCTAGACGTAATCACGCCACCTGTAGTAAGTGAGAAAGCAAAAGACACATATCCTATCATATCACTTTTAGGAGTTACTTAAAAATTGATACCAATGAAGATATTTCCACAGAGAAAGGCAATCACAGATTCATTAAAAAACTTATGGTTCACCAAATAGAAAGGGATGAGGATTGGATACATTACCATTTTGGGGTAAAAAGAGATATACAAACCATGTGAAATATATAATCACCAAAGACGTACGGAAGACCAGGAGAAGACTACTCAACATTGTGTCATAACCTACATGGGAAAAGGATGCGAGGAATAACAGATACACGTATATGTGTGAAAGAACCACATTTGCACACCTAGAACAAACAAACCATTGTAATCAAATTTGCTTGGATAAAAAATAAAAAGTAAATTATAAATATGAACAAGAAGTAATGAGACATGAACATAAAGGGCTTTTTCCTGGCACATTCCATTCTAATTTACAACCTAGAACACCACTTCCATTAAGGCTCTGTTTCTCCAGTTACCAAATTTGGTAAAGGAGAAATGATGCCACCTTGTGGCCGTTTCCTGCAAGAGCAGATTTAAAATCACAGCTAATGGTCACTTAACATTCACAAGGACTCAGGGCTGTAAAGGACACCTGCCCTAAAAAATTGTGCTGAAGGAGGGAATGGACAAAAAAATTCAAAACAGGCAATTGTTTCAAGAAGAGAGTATGAATAGTTACCTTTTACTCACGCTCTTTTAAAAAAAAAAAGGAAAATGGATAAAAGCTCAACCTCAGGGAGTGTTAGACCCATGCAATCTAATCTACAAAAATTTTCAACTTACACCATTCGACTGACCATCAGCAAAATGTCTACAAACAATAAATGCTGAAAGGGCTTTAGGGAACTCATTACCCTCTACCTGCTGGTGAGACGTAAAGGGGTAACAGCCAATAATGAGAACAGAAAGGAGCTGTGTTTAAAAGTAAAAATGGAGGTACCATTCAATCCAGCAGGCGCACCATTGGACCTCTCTCCTGAGAAGACAAGAATCGAGACAACACAGGCCGCAAAAGCTGCAGTACAACCTTATTCACAATAACCAAGACAGTGAAGCAATCAAAATGTCCAACAACAGGTGAATGGATAAAGAAGAAGTGGTCCATGTACACAATGGAATATTAGCCATGGAAAACAATGAACCATTGCTCTTTGAGGCACCACAAATGAGTTTGGAGATAGTCACGAAACATGAGCTAAGTCCGAAAGGAAAAGACCTATATTCTATGATATCACTTATAGGCGTTATCTAATAACTGACACAAATGAACATATTTCCACAGAGAAAGACACTCACTGACTTAGAAAACAAACTATGCTCATGTAAAAGGAGAGGTGTGGGGAATGCATAAATTAAGATTAGTGTTACTATATGTATACAAACACATATTACATACATATCTCAAAAAGACCGACCATATAGCAAGGGAGGTGTGCGGAACCCTCAGTAACATTTTACATGGGAAGAGGATCTGTACTTGAATAGACATATATAATGTACAAATGAACCAGATTGTGTACACCTAGGACGAACAATATTCTAAGCTTTACCCCAATTAAAAAAAAATTTAAAACCAAGAAGAAATAATGAGACATAAACTTATGCGGGTTTCTCCATGCACATTCCAATGTAATTTACAACCTAGGAACACGACTTCCAGAAAGGCTCTGCTGCCCTAGTACCCAGATTGGGGAATGGAGAAATGCTGCCTGTTTGAGGCCACTTCCCACAAGAGCAGCTTTAAACCCATTGCTAAAGTTCACTAAATATTCACCAAACTTGCAGTTCGGTAAATGACACCTGCTCTCCAAAAAAATTCTGGGCTGGAAAATCGACCAAAAAATTAAACAGAGGGCAACCTTCCAAGAAGACAATTTCAAGAATTATATTGTATTCCCAATTGTTTCCTTTTTTAACAGAAAAGAAAACGGCGGAGAAAAATGATGAGTTTTATGAATTTTCAAAGACATGCAAACCCAAATTACAAAAACCGATGAGCTCACACCAGCCAGAAGGGCCATTAGCATAAATGCTGCAAACAGTAAATGCTGGAGCGATTGTGGAGAAATGCGTACCCTCGATTCTAAGGGGGACGTGGTAAGAGCCACTAAGGAAAACACAAAGAAGGTGCTTTGAAAAGGGTAACACGGTGCTACCAGTCAATCAATCACACCCACTGCTGGGACTATCACCTGAGAAAATGAGAATCAAAAAGTCACAGGATGGCAATCCTGCACTCCAACAATATTTACGATAGCCAACACTTGGAAGCAATGAAAATGTCCATCAACCAAGGAATGCACAAAGTAGAAGTGGTCCACGTACACAGTGGGAAATTACTCCAATAAAAAATAAAAATTAAATTTAAAAATCCAACAAAAGTAAAGAGACATCAGCTTGTGTGGGATTGTCCGGGCACACTCCACTCTAATTTATAACCGAGAAACACCACAGGCCGCAAGGGCTTTTCCCTAGTTACCAGGGTGGGGAACATAGAAAGGCTGCCACCCTCAGGCAGTTACCTGCAAAAGCAGCTTTAAAGCCTTTGCTAATGGTCATTTCATAGGAAGAAGTAATGCAGGACTGTAAATGAAACCTGCCCTCAAACTGTCTTGAGGGAGGTAATGGCCAAAACATTTCAAAATGTGACACATACTTTAAGAGAACACTTTGAAGAACTAAGGGGTAATCACACCTTGAAAACTAAAAAGGACATGCCTTATAGCTCAATTTCAACGGATTATGAGGCACATGCGAATTCAACCACAAAGAGGTATCAGCTCACACTTGTCAGAATAACCATGAGCAAGAAAACTACAAACAATAACTGCTCAAGGTGTTGTGGAGAAATGCATACCCTCAACATCAAGGGGGACATAACTTGGAAAGGGCCACGAATGAGAACAGAATGGAGGTGCCTTAAAAAGGTCAACATTGAGCTACCATATGATCCAGCAGGCCCACTCCTCGACCTATAATCTAAGAAGAGAGAATTGGAAAGACACAGGCAGGCAAATCTGCATTGCACAGTATTACAATACCCAGATATGGAGGTAACCAAAAAGTCCACCAACAGATGGGTGGACAAAGAAGAACTCCTCCATGTACAGATGGAATATTCGCTAGTGAAAAAAATGAAACAATGCCATTTGCAGCACCACAGATGAGTCTAGACGTAATCACGCCACCTGTAGTAAGTGAGAAAGCAAAAGACACATATCCTATCATATCACTTTTAGGAGTTACTTAAAAATTGATACCAATGAAGATATTTCCACAGAGAAAGGCAATCACAGATTCATTAAAAAACTTATGGTTCACCAAATAGAAAGGGATGAGGATTGGATACATTACCATTTTGGGGTTAAAAGAGATATACAAACCATGTGAAATATATAATCACCAAAGACGTACGGAAGACCAGGAGAAGACTACTCAACATTGTGTCATAACCTACATGGGAAAAGGATGCGAGGAATAACAGATACACGTATATGTGTGAAAGAACCACATTTGCACACCTAGAACAAACAAACCATTGTAATCAAATTTGCTTGGATAAAAAATAAAAAGTAAATTATAAATATGAACAAGAAGTAATGAGACATGAACATAAAGGGCTTTTTCCTGGCACATTCCATTCTAATTTACAACCTAGAACACCACTTCCATTAAGGCTCTGTTTCTCCAGTTACCAAATTTGGTAAAGGAGAAATGATGCCACCTTGTGGCCGTTTCCTGCAAGAGCAGATTTAAAATCACAGCTAATGGTCACTTAACATTCACAAGGACTCAGGGCTGTAAAGGACACCTGCCCTAAAAAATTGTGCTGAAGGAGGGAATGGACAAAAAAATTCAAAACAGGCAATTGTTTCAAGAAGAGAGTATGAATAGTTACCTTTTACTCACGCTCTTTAAAAAAAAAAAGGAAAATGGATAAAAGCTCAACCTCAGGGAGTGTTAGACCCATGCAATCTAATCTACAAAAACTTTCAACTTACACCATTCGACTGACCATCAGCAAAATGTCTACAAACAATAAATGCTGAAAGGGTTTTAGGGAACTCATTACCCTCTACCTGCTGGTGAGACGTAAAGGGGTAACAGCCAATAATGAGAACAGAAAGGAGCTGTGTTTAAAAGTAAAAATGGAGGTACCATTCAATCCAGCAGGCGCACCATTGGACCTCTCACCTGAGAAGACAAGAATCGAGACAACACAGGCCTCAAAAGCTGCAGTACAACCTTATTCACAATAACCAAGACAGTGAAGCAATCAAAATGTCCAACAACAGGTGAATGGATAAAGAAGAAGTGGTCCATGTACACAATGGAATATTAGCCATGGAAAACAATGAACCATTTCTCTTTGAGGCACCACAAATGAGTTTGGAGATAGTCACGAAACATGAGCTAAGTCCGAAAGCAAAAGACCTATATTCTATGATATCACTTATAGGCGTTATCTAATAACTGACACAAATGAACATATTTCCACAGAGAAAGACACTCACTGACTTAGAAAACAAACTATGCTCATGTAAAAGGAAAGGTGTGGGGAATGCATAAATTAAGATTAGTGTTACTATATGTATACAAACACATATTACATACATATCTCAAAAAGACCGACCATATAGCAAGGGAGGTGTGCGGAACCCTCTGTAACATTTTACATGGGAAGAGGATCTGTACTTGAATAGACATATATAATGTACAAATGAACCAGATTGTGTACACCTAGGACGAACAATATTCTAAGCTTTACCCCAATTAAAAAAAAATTTAAAACCAAGAAGAAATAATGAGACATAAACTTATGGGGGTTTCTCCATGCACATTCCAATGTAATTTACAACCTAGGAACACGACTTCCAGAAAGGCTCTGCTGCCCTAGTACCCAGATTGGGGAATGGAGAAATGCTGCCTGTTTGAGGCCACTTCCCACAAGAGCAGCTTTAAACCCATTGCTAAAGTTCACTAAATATTCACCAAACTTGCAGTTCGGTAAATGACACCTGCTCTCCAAAAAAATTCTGGGCTGGAAAATCGACCAAAAAATTAAACAGAGGGCAACCTTCCAAGAAGACAATTTCAAGAATTATATTGTATTCCCAATTGTTTCCTTTTATTAACAGAAAAGAAAACGGCGGAGAAAAATGATGAGTTTTATGAATTTTCAAAGACATGCAAACCCAAATTACAAAAACCTATGAGCTCACACCAGCCAGAAGGGCCATTAGCATAAATGCTGCAAACAGTAAATGCTGGAGCGATTGTGGAGAAATGCGTACCCTCGATTCTAAGGGGGACGTGGTAAGAGCCACTAAGGAAAACACAAAGAGGGTGCTTTGAAAAGGGTAACACGGTGCTACCAGTCAATCAATCACACCCACTGCTGGGACTATCACCTGAGAAAATGAGAATCAAAAAGTCACAGGATGGCAATCCTGCACTCCAACAATATTTACGATAGCCAACACTTGGAAGCAATGAAAATGTCCATCAACCAAGGAATGCACAAAGTAGAAGTGGTCCACGTACACAGTGGGAAATTACTCCAATAAAAAATAAAAATTAAATTTAAAAATCCAACAAAAGTAAAGAGACATCAGCTTGTGTGCGATTGTCCGGGCACACTCCACTCTAATTTATAACCGAGAAACACCACAGGCCGCAAGGGCTTTTCCCTAGTTACCAGGGTGGGGAACATAGAAAGGCTGCCACCCTCAGGCAGTTACCTGCAAAAGCAGCTTTAAAGCCTTTGCTAATGGTCATTTCATAGGAAGAAGTAATGCAGGACTGTAAATGAAACCTGCCCTCAAACTGTCTTGAGGGAGGTAATGGCCAAAACATTTCAAAATGTGACACATACTTTAAGAGAACACTTTGAAGAACTAAGGGGTAATCACACCTTGAAAACTAAAAAGGACATGCCTTATAGCTCAATTTCAACGGATTATGAGGCACATGCGAATTCAACCACAAAGAGGTATCAGCTCACACTTGTCAGAATAACCATGAGCAAGAAAACTACAAACAATAACTGCTCAAGGTGTTGTGGAGAAATGCATACCCTCAACATCAAGGGGGACATAACTTGGAAAGGGCCACGAATGAGAACAGAATGGAGGTGCCTTAAAAAGGTCAACATTGAGCTACCATATGATCCAGCAGGCCCACTCCTCGACCTATAATCTAAGAAGAGAGAATTGGAAAGACACAGGCAGGCAAATCTGCATTGCACAGTATTACAATACCCAGATATGGAGGTAACCAAAAAGTCCACCAACAGATGGGTGGACAAAGAAGAACTCCTCCATGTACAGATGGAATATTCGCTAGTGAAAAAAATGAAACAATGCCATTTGCAGCACCACAGATGAGTCTAGACGTAATCACGCCACCTGTAGTAAGTGAGAAAGCAAAAGACACATATCCTATCATATCACTTTTAGGAGTTACTTAAAAATTGATACCAATGAAGATATTTCCACAGAGAAAGGCAATCACAGATTCATTAAAAAACTTATGGTTCACCAAATAGAAAGGGATGAGGATTGGATACATTACCATTTTGGGGTTAAAAGAGATATACAAACCATGTGAAATATATAATCACCAAAGACGTACGGAAGACCAGGAGAAGACTACTCAACATTGTGTCATAACCTACATGGGAAAAGGATGCGAGGAATAACAGATACACGTATATGTGTGAAAGAACCACATTTGCACACCTAGAACAAACAAACCATTGTAATCAAATTTGCTTGGATAAAAAATAAAAAGTAAATTATAAATATGAACAAGAAGTAATGAGACATGAACATAAAGGGCTTTTTCCTGGCACATTCCATTCTAATTTACAACCTAGAACACCACTTCCATTAAGGCTCTGTTTCTCCAGTTACAAAATTTGGTAAAGGAGAAATGATGCCACCTTGTGGCCGTTTCCTGCAAGAGCAGATTTAAAATCACAGCTAATGGTCACTTAACATTCACAAGGACTCAGGGCTGTAAAGGACACCTGCCCTAAAAAATTGTGCTGAAGGAGGGAATGGACAAAAAAATTCAAAACAGGCAATTGTTTTAAGAAGAGAGTATGAATAGTGACCTTTTACTCACGTTCTTTTAAAAAAAAAAGGAAAATGGATAAAAGCTCAACCTCAGGAAGTGTTAGACCCATGCAATCTAATCTACAAAAACTTTCAACTTACACCATTCGACTGACCATCAGCAAAATGTCTACAAACAATAAATGCTGAAAGGGCTTTAGGGAACTCATTACCCTCTACCTGCTGGTGAGACGTAAAGGGGTAACAGCCAATAATGAGAACAGAAAGGAGCTGTGTTTAAAAGTAAAAATGGAGGTACCATTCAATCCAGCAGGCGCACCATTGGACCTCTCACCTGAGAAGACAAGAATCGAGACAACACAGGCCGCAAAAGCTGCAGTACAACCTTATTCACAATAACCAAGACAGTGAAGCAATCAAAATGTCCAACAACAGGTGAATGGATAAAGAAGAAGTGGTCCATGTACTCAATGGAATATTAGCCATGGAAAACAATGAACCATTGCTCTTTGAGGCACCACAAATGAGTTTGGAGATAGTCACTAAACATGAGCTAAGTCTGAAAGCAAAAGACCTATATTCTATGATATCACTTATAGGCGTTATCTAATAACTGACACAAATGAACATATTTCCACAGTGAAAGACACTCACTGACTTAGAAAACAAACTATGCTCATGTAAAAGGAAAGGTGTGGGGAATTGATAAATTAAGATTAGTGTTACTATATGTATACAAACACATATTACATACATATCTCAAAAAGACCGACCATCTAGCAAGGGAGGTGTGCGGAACCCTCTGTAACATTTTACATGGGAAGAGGATCTGTACTTGAATAGACATATATAATGTACAAATGAACCAGATTGTGTACACCTAGGACGAACAATATTCTAAGCTTTACCGCAATTAAAAAAAAATTTAAAACCAAGAAGAAATAATGAGACATAAACTTATGGGGGTTTCTCCATGCACATTCCAATGTAATTTACAACCTAGGAACACGACTTCCAGAAAGGCTCTGCTGCCATAGTACCCAGATTGGGGAATGGAGAAATGCTGCCTGTTTGAGGCCACTTCCCACAAGAGCAGCTTTAAACCCATTGCTAAAGTTCACTAAATATTCACCAAACTTGCAGTTCGGTAAATGACACCTGCTCTCCAAAAAAATTCTGGGCTGGAAAATCGACCAAAAAATTAAACAGAGGGCAACCTTCCAAGAAGACAATTTCAAGAATTATATTGTATTCCCAATTGTTTTCTTTTTTTTAACAGAAAAGAAAACGGCGGAGAAAAATGATGAGTTTTATGAATTTTCAAAGACATGCAAACCCAAATTACAAAAACCTATGAGCTCACACCAGCCAGAAGGGCCATTAGCATAAATGCTGCAAACAGTAAATGCTGGAGCGATTGTGGAGAAATGCGTACCCTCGATTCTAAGGGGGACGTGGTAAGAGCCACTAAGGAAAACACAAAGAAGGTGCTTTGAAAAGGGTAACACGGTGCTACCAGTCAATCGATCACACCCACTGCTGGGACTATCACCTGAGAAAATGAGAATCAAAAAGTCACAGGATGGCAATCCTGCACTCCAACAATATTTACGATAGCCAACACTTGGAAGCAATGAAAATGTCCATCAACCAAGGAATGCACAAAGTAGAAGTGGTCCACGTACACAGTGGGAAATTACTCCAATAAAAAATAAAAATTAAATTTAAAAATCCAACAAAAGTAAAGAGACATCAGCTTGTGTGCGATTGTCCGGGCACACTCCACTCTAATTTATAACCGAGAAACACCACAGGCCGCAAGGGCTTTTCCCTAGTTACCAGGGTGGGGAACATAGAAAGGCTGCCACCCTCAGGCAGTTACCTGCAAAAGCAGCTTTAAAGCCTTTGCTAATGGTCATTTCATAGGAAGAAGTAATGCAGGACTGTAAATGAAACCTGCCCTCAAACTGTCTTGAGGGAGGTAATGGCCAAAACATTTCAAAATGTGACACATACTTTAAGAGAACACTTTGAAGAACTAAGGGGTAATCACACCTTGAAAACTAAAAAGGACATGCCTTATAGCTCAATTTCAACGGATTATGAGGCACATGCGAATTCAACCACAAAGAGGTATCAGTTCACACTTGTCAGAATAACCATGAGCAAGAAAACTACAAACAATAACTGCTCAAGGTGTTGTGGAGAAATGCATACCCTCAACATCAAGGGTGAAATAACTTGGAAAGGGCCACGAATGAGAACAGAATGGAGGTGCCTTAAAAAGGTAAACATTGAGCTACCATATGATCCAGCAGGCCCACTCCTAGACCTATAATCTAAGAAGAGAGAATTGGAAAGACACAGGCAGGCAAATCTGCATTGCACAGTATTACAATACCCAGATATGGAGGTAACCAAAAAGTCCACCAACAGATGGGTGGACAAAGAAGAACTCCTCCATGTACAGATGGAATATTCGCTAGTGAAAAAAATGAAACAATGCCATTTGCAGCACCACAGATGAGTCTAGACGTAATCACGCCACCTGTAGTAAGTGAGAAAGCAAAAGACACATATCCTATCATATCACTTTTAGGAGTTACTTAAAAATTGATACCAATGAAGATATTTCCACAGAGAAAGGCAATCACAGATTCATTAAAAAACTTATGGTTCACCAAATAGAAAGGGATGAGGTTTGGATACATTACCATTTTGGGGTTAAAAGAGATATACAAACCATGTGAAATATATAATCACCAAAGACGTACGGAAGACCAGGAGAAGACTACTCAACATTGTGTCATAACCTACATGGGAAAAGGATGCGAGGAATAACAGATACACGTATATGTGTGAAAGAACCACATTTGCACACCTAGAACAAACAAACCATTGTAATCAAATTTGCTTGGATAAAAAATAAAAAGTAAATTATAAATATGAACAAGAAGTAATGAGACATGAACATAAAGGGCTTTTTCCTGGCACATTCCATTCTAATTTACAACCTAGAACACCACTTCCATTAAGGCTCTGTTTCTCCAGTTACCAAATTTGGTAAAGGAGAAATGATGCCAACTTGTGGCCGTTTCCTGCAAGAGCAGATTTAAAATCACAGCTAATGGTCACTTAACATTCACAAGGACTCAGGGCTGTAAAGGACACCTGCCCTAAAAAATTGTGCTGAAGGAGGGAATGGACAAAAAAATTCAAAACAGGCAATTGTTTCAAGAAGAGAGTATGAATAGTTACGTTTTACTCACGCTCTTTAAAAAAAAAAGGAAAATGGATAAAAGCTCAACCTCAGGGAGTGTTAGACCCATGCAATCTAATCTACAAAAACTTTCCCTTACACCATTCGACTGATCATCAGCAAAATGTCTACAAACAATAAATACTGAAAGGGTTTTAGGGAACCCATTACCCTCTACCTGCTGGTGAGACGTAAAGGGGTAACAGCCAATAATGAGAACAGAAAGGAGCTGTGTTTAAAAGTAAAAATTGAGGTACCATTCAATCCAGCAGGCGCACCATTGGACCTCTCACCTGAGAAGACAAGAATCGAGACAACACAGGCCGCAAAAGCTGCAGTACAACCTTATTCACAATAGCCAAGACAGTGAAGCAATCAAAATGTCCAACAACAGGTGAATGGATAAAGAAGAAGTGGTCCATGTACACAATGGAATATTAGCCATGGAAAAGAATGAACCATTGCTCTTTGAGGCACCACAAATGAGTTTGGAGATAGTCACGAAACATGAGCTAAGTCCGAAAGCAAAAGACCTATATTCTATGATATCACTTATAGGCGTTATCTAATAACTGACACAAATGAACATATTTCCACAGAGAAAGACACTCACTGACTTAGAAAACAATCTATGCTCATGTAAAAGGAAAGGTGTGGGGAATGGATAAATTAAGATTAGTGTTACTATATGTATACAAACACATATTATATACATATCTCAAAAAGACCGACCATATAGCAAGAGAGGTGTGCGGAACCCTCTGTAACATATTACATGGGAAGAGGATCTGTACTTGAATAGACATATATAATGTACAAATGAACCAGATTGTGTACACCTAGGACGAACAATATTCTAAGCTTTACCCCAATTAAAAAAAAATTTAAAACCAAGAAGAAATAATGAGACATAAACTTATGGGGGTTTCTCCATGCACATTCCAATGTAATTTACAACCTAGGAACACGACTTCCAGAAAGGCTCTGCTGCCCTAGTACCCAGATTGGGGAATGGAGAAATGCTGCCTGTTTGAGGCCACTTCCCACAAGAGCAGCTTTAAACCCATTGCTAAAGTTCACTAAATATTCACCAAACTTGCAGTTCGGTAAATGACACCTGCTCTCCAAAAAAATTCTGGGCTGGAAAATCGACCAAAAAATTAAACAGAGGGCCACCTTCCAAGAAGACAATTTCAAGAATTATATTGTATTCCCCATTGTTTCCTTTTTTTTAACAGAAAAGAAAACGGCGGAGAAAAATGATGAGTTTTATGAATTTTCAAAGACATGCAAACCCAAATTACAAAAACCTATGAGCTCACACCAGCCAGAAGGGCCATTAGCATAAATGCTGCAAACAGTAAATGCTGGAGCGATTGTGGAGAAATGCGTACCCTCGATTCTAAGGGGGACGTGGTAAGAGCCACTAAGGAAAACACAAAGAAGGTGCTTTGAAAAGGGTAACACGGTGCTACCAGTCAATCGATCACACCCACTGCTGGGACTATCACCTGAGAAAATGAGAATCAAAAAGTCACAGGATGGCAATCCTGCACTCCAACAATATTTACGATAGCCAACACTTGGAAGCAATGAAAATGTCCATCAACCAAGGAATGCACAAAGTAGAAGTGGTCCACGTACACAGTGGGAAATTACTCCAATACAAAATAAAAATTAACTTTAAAAATCCAACAAAAGTAAAGAGACATCAGCTTGTGTGCGATTGTCCGGGCACACTCCACTCTAATTTATAACCGAGAAACACCACAGGCCGCAAGGGCTTTTCCCTAGTTACCAGGGTGGGGAACATAGAAAGGCTGCCACCCTCAGGCAGTTACCTGCAAAAGCAGCTTTAAAGCCTTTGCTAATGGTCATTTCATAGGAAGAAGTAATGCAGGACTGTAAATGAAACCTGCCCTCAAACTGTCTTGAGGGAGGTAATGGCCAAAACATTTCAAAATGTGACACATACTTTAAGAGAACACTTTGAAGAACTAAGGGGTAATAACACCTTGAAAACTAAAAAGGACATGCCTTATAGCTCAATTTCAACGGATTTTGAGGCACATGCGAATTCAACCACAAAGAGGTATCAGCTCACACTTGTCAGAATAACCATGAGCAAGAAAACTACAAACAATAACTGCTCAAGGTGTTGTGGAGAAATGCATACCCTCAACATCAAGGGGGACATAAGTTGGAAAGGGCCACGAAGGAGAACAGAATGGAGGTGCCTTAAAAAGGTAAACATTGAGCTACCATATGATCCAGCAGGCCCACTCCTCGACCTATAATCTAAGAAGAGAAAATTGGAAAGACAAAGGCAGGCAAATCTGCATTGCACAGTATTACAATAGCCAGATATGGAGGTAACCAAAAAGTCCACCAACAGATGGGTGGACAAAGAAGAACTCCTCCATGTACAGATGGAATATTCGCTAGTGAAAAAAATGAAACAATGCCATTTGCAGCACAACAGATGAGTCTAGACGTAATCACGCCACCTGTAGTAAGTGAGAAAGCAAAAGACACATATCCTATCATATCACTTTAGGAGTTACTTAAAAATTGATACCAATGAAGATATTTCCACAGAGAAAGGCAATCACAGATTCATTAAAAAACTTATGGTTCACCAAATAGAAAGGGATGAGGATTGGATACATTACCATTTTGGGGTTAAAAGAGATATACAAACCATGTGAAATATATCATCACCAAAGACGTACGGAAGACCAGGAGAAGACTACTCAACATTGTGTCATAACCTACATGGGAAAAGGATGCGAGGAATAAGAGATACACGTATATGTGTGAAAGAACCACATTTGCACACCTAGAACAAACAAACCATTGTAATCAAATTTGCTTGGATAAAAAATAAAAAGTAAATTATAAATATGAACAAGAAGTAATGAGACATGAACATAAAGGGCTTTTTCCTGGCACATTCCATTCTAATTTACAACCTAGAACACCACTTCCATTAAGGCTCTGTTTCTCCAGTTACCAAATTTGGTAAAGGAGAAATGATGCCAACTTGTGGCCGTTTCCTGCAAGAGCAGATTTAAAATCACAGCTAATGGTCACTTAACATTCACAAGGACTCAGGGCTGTAAAGGACACCTGCCCTAAAAAATTGTGCTGAAGGAGGGAATGGACAAAAAAATTCAAAACAGGAAATTGTTTCAAGAAGAGAGTATGAATAGTTACCTTTTACTCACGCTCTTTTAAAAAAAAAAGGAAAATGGATAAAAGGTCAACCTCAGGGAGTGTTAGACCCATGCAATCTAATCTACAAAAATTTTCAACTTACACCATTCGACTGACCATCAGCAAAATGTCTACAAACAATAAATGCTGAAAGGGCTTTAGGGAACTCATTACCCTCTACCTGCTGGTGAGACGTAAAGGGGTAACAGCCAATAATGAGAACAGAAAGGAGCTGTGTTTAAAAGTAAAAATGGAGGTACCATTCAATCCAGCAGGTGCACCATTGGACCTCTCACCTGAGAAGACAAGAATCGAGACAACACAGGCCGCAAAGGCTGCAGTACAACCTTATTCACAATAGCCAAGACAGTGAAGCACTCAAAATGTCGAACAACAGGTGAATGGATAAAGAAGAAGTGGTCCATGTACACAATGGAATATTAGCCATGGAAAACAATGAACCATTGCTCTTTGAGGCACCACAAATGAGTTTGGAGATAGTCACGAAACATGAGCTAAGTCCGAAAGCAAAAGACCTATATTCTATGATATCACTTATAGGCGTTATCTAATAACTGACACAAATGAACATATTTCCACAGAGAAAGACACTCACTGACTTAGAAAACAATCTATGCTCATGTAAAAGGAAAGGTGTGGGGAATGGATAAATTAAGATTAGTGTTACTATATGTATACAAACACATATTATATACATATCTCAAAAAGACCGACCATATAGCAAGAGAGGTGTGCGGAACCGTCTGTAACATTTTACATGGGAAGAGGATCTGTACTTGAATAGACATATATAATGTACAAATGAACCAGATTGTGTACACCTAGGACGAACAATATTCTAAGCTTTACCCCAATTAAAAAAAAATTTAAAACCAAGAAGAAATAATGAGACATAAACTTATGGGGGTTTCTCCATGCACATTCCAATGTAATTTACAACCTAGGAACACGACTTCCAGAAAGGCTCTGCTGCCCTAGTACCCAGATTGGGGAATGGAGAAATGCTGCCTGTTTGAGGCCACTTCCCACAAGAGCAGCTTTAAACCCATTGCTAAAGTTCACTAAATATTCACCAAACTTGCAGTTCGGTAAATGACACCTGCTCTCCAAAAAAATTCTGGGCTGGAAAATCGACCAAAAAATTAAACAGAGGGCAACCTTCCAAGAAGACAATTTCAAGAATTATATTGTATTCCCCATTGTTTCCTTTTTTTTAACAGAAAAGAAAACGGCGGAGAAAAATGATGAGTTTTATGAATTTTCAAAGACATGCAAACCCAAATTACAAAAACCTATGAGCTCACACCAGCCAGAAGGACCATTAGCATAAATGCTGCAAACAGTAAATGCTGGAGCGATTGTGGAGAAATGCGTACCCTCGATTCTAAGGGGGACGTGGTAAGAGCCACTAAGGAAAACACAAAGAAGGTGCTTTGAAAAGGGTAACACGGTGCTACCAGTCAATCGATCACACCCACTGCTGGGACTATCACCTGAGAAAATGAGAATCAAAAAGTCACAGGATGGCAATCCTGCACTCCAACAATATTTACGATAGCCAACACTTGGAAGCAATGAAAATGTCCATCAACCAAGGAATGCACAAAGTAGAAGTGGTCCACGTACACAGTGGGAAATTACTCCAATACAAAATAAAAATTAACTTTAAAAATCCAACAAAAGTAAAGAGACATCAGCTTGTGTGCGATTGTCCGGGCACACTCCACTCTAATTTATAACCGAGAAACACCACAGGCCGCAAGGGCTTTTCCCTAGTTACCAGGGTGGGGAACATAGAAAGGCTGCCACCCTCAGGCAGTTACCTGCAAAAGCAGCTTTAAAGCCTTTGCTAATGGTCATTTAATAGGAAGAAGTAATGCAGGACTGTAAATGAAACCTGCCCTCAAACTGTCTTGAGGGAGGTAATGGCCAAAACATTTCAAAATGTGACACATACTTTAAGAGAACACTTTGAAGAACTAAGGGGTAATAACACCTTGAAAACTAAAAAGGACATGCCTTATAGCTCAATTTCAACGGATTATGAGGCACATGCGAATTCAACCACAAAGAGGTATCAGCTCACACTTGTCAGAATAACCATCAGCAAGAAAACTACAAACAATAACTGCTCAAGGTGTTGTGGAGAAATGCATACCCTCAACATCAAGGGGGACATAACTTGGAAAGGGCCACGAATGAGATCAGAATGGAGGTGCCTTAAAAAGGTAAACATTGAGCTACCATATGATCCAGCAGGCCCACTCCTCGACCTATAATATAAGAAGAGAGAATTGGAAAGACACAGGCAGGCAAATCGGCATTGCACAGTATTACAATACCCAGATATGGAGGTAACCAAAAAGTCCACCAACAGATGGGTGGACAAAGAAGAAATCCTCCATGTACAGATGGAATATTCGCTAGTGAAAAAAATGAAACAATGCCATTTGCAGCACCACAGATGAGTCTAGACGTAATCCCGCCACCTGTAGTAAGTGAGAAAGCAAAATACACGTATCCTATCATATCACTTTTAGGAGTTACTTAAAAATTGATACCAATGAAGATATTTCCACAGAGAAAGGCAATCACAGATTCATTAAAAAACTTATGGTTCACCAAATAGAAAGGGATGAGGATTGGATACATTACCATTTTGGGGTTAAAAGAGATATACAAACCATGTGAAATATATAATCACCAAAGACGTACGGAAGACCAGGAGACGACTACTCAACATTGTGTCATAACCTACATGGGAAAAGGATGCGAGGAATAACAGATACACGTATATGTGTGAAAGAACCACATTTGCACACCTAGAACAAACAAACCATTGTAATCAAATTTGCTTGGATAAAAAATAAAAAGTAAATTATAAATATGAACAAGAAGTAATGAGACATGAACATAAAGGGCTTTTTCCTGGCACATTCCATTCTAATTTACAACCTAGAACACCACTTCCTGTAAGGCTCAGTTGCCCTAGTAACCAGATTTGGTAAAGGAGAAATGCTGCCGCCTTGTGGCCGTTTCCAGCAAGAGCAGCTTTTAACCAACAGCTAATGGTCACTTAACATTCACAAGGACTCAGGGCTGTAAAGGACACCTGCCCTAAAAAATTGCGCTGAAGGAGGGAATGGACAAAAAAATTCAAAATAGGCAATTGTTTCAATAAGAGAGTATGAATAGTTACGTTTTACTCACGCTCTTTAAAAAAAATGGAAAATGGATAAAAGCTCAACCTCAGGGAGTGTTAGACCCATGCAATCTAATCTACAAAAACTTTCAACTTACACCATTCGACTGACCATCAGCAAAATGTCTACAAACAATAAATGCTGAAAGGGTTTTAGGGAACCCATTACCCTCTACCTGCTGGTGAGACGTAAAGGGGTAACAGCCAATAATGAGAACAGAAAGGAGCTGTGTTTAAAAGTAAAAATGGAGGTACCATTCAATCCAGCAGGGGCACCATTGGACCTCTCACCTGAGAAGATAAGAATCGAGACAACACAGGCCGCAAAAGCTGCAGTACAGCCTTATTCACAATAGCCAAGACAGTGAAGCAATCAAAATGTCCAACAACAGGTGAATGGATAAAGAAGAAGTGGTCCATGTACACAATGGAATATTAGCCATGGAAAACAATGAACCATTGCTCTTTGAGGCACCACAAATGAGTTTGGAGATAATCACGAAACATGAGGTAAGTTGGAAAGCAAAGGACCTATATTCTATGATATCACTTATAGGCGTTATCTAATAACTGACACAAATGAACATATTTCCACAGAGAAAGACACTCACTGACTTAGAAAACAAACTATGCTCATGTAAAAGGAAAGGTGTGGGGAATGGATAAATTAAGATTAGTGTTACTATATGTATACAAACACATATTATATACATATCTCAAAAAGACCGAGCATATAGCAAGGGAGATGTGTGGAACCCTCTGTAACATTTTACTTGGGAAGGGGATCTGTACTTGAATAGACATATATAATGTACAAATGAACCAGATTGTGTACACCTAGGACGAACAATATTCTAAGCTTTACCCCAATTAAAAAAAAAATTTAAACCAAGAAGAAATAATGAGACATAAACTTATGGGGGTTTCTCCATGCACATTCCAATGTAATTTACAACCTAGGAACACGACTTCCAGAAAGGCTCTGCTGCCCTAGTACCCAGATTGGGGAATGGAGAAATGCTGCCTGTTTGAGGCCACTTCCCATAAGAGCAGCTTTAAACCCATTGCTAAAGTTCACTAAATATTCACCAAACTTGCAGTTCGGTAAATGACACCTGCTCTCCAAAAAAATTCTGGGCTGGAAAATCGAGCAAAAAATTAAACAGAGGGCAACCTTCCAAGAAGACAATTTCAAGAATTATATTGTATTCCCAATTGTTTTCTTTTTGTAACAGAAAAGAAAACGGCGGAGAAAAATGATGAGTTTTATGAATTTTCAAAGACATGCAAACCCAAATTACAAAAACATATCAGCTCACACCAGCCAGAAGGGCCATTAGCATAAATGCTGCAAACAGTAAATGCTGGAGCGATTGTGGAGAAATGCGAACCCTCGATTCTAAGGGGGACGTGGTAAGAGCCTCTAAGGAAAACACAAAGAAGGTGCTTTGAAAAGGGTAACACGGTGCTACCAGTCAATCAATCACACCCACTGCTGGGACTATCACCTAAGAAAATGAGAATCAAAAAGTCACAGGATGGCAATCCTGCACTCCAACAATATTTACGATAGCCAACACTTGGAAGCAATGAAAATGTCCATCAACCAAAGAATGGGCAAAGCAGAAGTGGTCCACGTGCACAGTGGGAAATTACTCCAATAAAAAATAAAAATTAAATTTAAAAATCCAACAAAAGTAAAGAGACATCAGCTTGTGTGGGATTGTCCGGGCACACTCCACTCTAATTTATAACCGAGAAACACCACAGGCCGCAAGGGCTTTTCCCTAGATACCAGGGTGGGGAACATAGAAAGGCTGCCACCCTCAGGCAATTACCTGCAAAAGCAGCTTTAAAGCCTTTGCTAATGGTCATTTCATAGGAAGAAGTAATGCAGGACTGTAAATGAAACCTGCCCTCAAAATGTCTTGAGGGAGGTAATGGCCAAAACATTTCAAAATGTGACACATACTTTAAGAGAACACTTTGAAGAACTAAGGGGTAATCACACCTTGAAAACTAAAAAGGACATGCCTTATAGCTCAATTTCAATGGATTATGAGGCACATGCGAATTCAACCACAAAGAGGTATCAGCTCACACTTGTAAGAATAACCATGAGCAAGAAAACTACAAACAATAACTGCTGAAGGTGTTGTGGAGAAATGCATACCCTCAACATCAAGGGGGACATAACTTGGAAAGGGCCACGAATGAGATCAGAATGGAGGTGCCTTAAAAAGGTAAACATTGAGCTACCATATGATCCAGCAGGCCCACTCCTCGACCTATAATCTAAGAAGAGAGAATTGGAAAGACACAGGCAGGCAAATCGGCATTGCACAGTATTACAATACCCAGATATGGAGGTAACCAAAAAGTCCACCAACAGATGGGTGGACAAAGAAGAAATCCTCCATGTACAGATGGAATATTCGCTAGTGAAAAAAATGAAACAATGCCATTTGCAGCACCACAGATGAGTCTAGACGTAATCACGCCACCTGTAGTAAGTGAGAAAGCAAAATACACGTATCCTATCATATCACTTTTACGAGTTACTTAAAAATTGATACCAATGAAGATATTTCCACAGAGAAAGGCAATCACAGATTCATTAAAAAACTTATGGTTCACCAAATAGAAAGGGATGAGGATTGGATACATTACCATTTTGGGGTTAAAAGAGATATACAAACCATGTGAAATATATAATCACCAAAGACGTACGGAAGACCAGGAGACGACTACTCAACATTGTGTCATAACCTACATGGGAAAAGGATGCGAGGAATAACAGATACACGTATATGTGTGAAAGAACCACATTTGCACACCTAGAACAAACAAACCATTGTAATCAAATTTGCTTGGATAAAAAATAAAAAGTAAATTATAAATATGAACAAGAAGTAATGAGACATGAACATAAAGGGCTTTTTCCTGGCACATTCCATTCTAATTTACAACCTAGAACACCACTTCCTGTAAGGCTCAGTTGCCCTAGTAACCAGATTTGGTAAAGGAGAAATGCTGCCGCCTTGTGGCCGTTTCCAGCAAGAGCAGCTTTTAACCAACAGCTAATGGTCACTTAACATTCACAAGGACTCAGTGCTGTAAAGGACACCTGCCCTAAAAAATTGCGCTGAAGGAGGGAATGGACAAAAAAATTCAAAACAGGCAATTGTTTCAATAAGAGAGTATGAATAGTTACGTTTTACTCACGCTCTTTAAAAAAAATGGAAAATGGATAAAAGCTCAACCTCAGGGAGTGTTAGACCCATGCAATCTAATCTACAAAAACTTTCAACTTACACCATTCGACTGACCATCAGCAAAATGTCTACAAACAATAAATGCTGAAAGGGTTTTAGGGAACCCATTACCCTCTACCTGCTGGTGAGACGTAAAGGGGTAACAGCCAATAATGAGAACAGAAAGGAGCTGTGTTTAAAAGTAAAAATGGAGGTACCATTCAATCCAGCAGGGGCACCATTGGACCTCTCACCTGAGAAGACAAGAATCGAGACAACACAGGCCGCAAAAGCTGCAGTACAGCCTTATTCACAATAGCCAAGACAGTGAAGCAATCAAAATGTCCAACAACAGGTGAATGGATAAAGAAGAAGTGGTCCATGTACACAATGGAATATTAGCCATGGAAAACAATGAACCATTGCTCTTTGAGGCACCACAAATGAGTTTGGAGATAATCACGAAACATGAGGTAAGTTGGAAAGCAAAGGACCTATATTCTATGATATCACTTATAGGCGTTATCTAATAACTGACACAAATGAACATATTTCCACAGAGAAAGACACTCACTGACTTAGAAAACAAACTATGCTCATGTAAAAGGAAAGGTGTGGGGAATGGATAAATTAAGATTAGTGTTACTATATGTATACAAACACATATTATATACATATCTCAAAAAGACCGAGCATATAGCAAGGGAGATGTGTGGAACCCTCTGTAACATTTTACTTGGGAAGGGGATCTGTACTTGAATAGACATATATAATGTACAAATGAACCAGATTGTGTACACCTAGGACGAACAATATTCTAAGCTTTACCCCAATTAAAAAAAAAATTTAAACCAAGAAGAAATAATGAGACATAAACTTATGGGGGTTTCTCCATGCACATTCCAATGTAATTTACAACCTAGGAACACGACTTCCAGAAAGGCTCTGCTGCCCTAGTACCCAGATTGGGGAATGGAGAAATGCTGCCTGTTTGAGGCCACTTCCCATAAGAGCAGCTTTAAACCCATTGCTAAAGTTCACTAAATATTCACCAAACTTGCAGTTCGGTAAATGACACCTGCTCTCCAAAAAAATTCTGGGCTGGAAAATCGAGCAAAAAATTAAACAGAGGGCAACCTTCCAAGAAGACAATTTCAAGAATTATATTGTATTCCCAATTGTTTTCTTTTTGTAACAGAAAAGAAAACGGCGGAGAAAAATGATGAGTTTTATGAATTTTCAAAGACATGCAAACCCAAATTACAAAAACATATCAGCTCACACCAGCCAGAAGGGCCATTAGCATAAATGCTGCAAACAGTAAATGCTGGAGCGATTGTGGAGAAATGCGAACCCTCGATTCTAAGGGGGACGTGGTAAGAGCCTCTAAGGAAAACACAAAGAAGGTGCTTTGAAAAGGGTAACACGGTGCTACCAGTCAATCAATCACACCCACTGCTGGGACTATCACCTAAGAAAATGAGAATCAAAAAGTCACAGGATGGCAATCCTGCACTCCAACAATATTTACGATAGCCAACACTTGGAAGCAATGAAAATGTCCATCAACCAAGGAATGGGCAAAGCAGAAGTGGTCCACGTGCACAGTGGGAAATTACTCCAATAAAAAATAAAAATTAAATTTAAAAATCCAACAAAAGTAAAGAGACATCAGCTTGTGTGGGATTGTCCGGGCACACTCCACTCTAATTTATAACCGAGAAACACCACAGGCCGCAAGGGCTTTTCCCTAGATACCAGGGTGGGGAACATAGAAAGGCTGCCACCCTCAGGCAATTACCTGCAAAAGCAGCTTTAAAGCCTTTGCTAATGGTCATTTCATAGGAAGAAGTAATGCAGGACTGTAAATGAAACCTGCCCTCAAAATGTCTTGAGGGAGGTAATGGCCAAAACATTTCAAAATGTGACACATACTTTAAGAGAACACTTTGAAGAATTAAGGGGTAATCACACCTTGAAAACTAAAAAGGACATGCCTTATAGCTCAATTTCAATGGATTATGAGGCACATGCGAATTCAACCACAAAGAGGTATCAGCTCACACTTGTCAGAATAACCATCAGCAAGAAAACTACAAACAATAACTGCTCAAGGTGTTGTGGAGAAATGCATACCCTCAACATCAAGGGGGACATAACTTGGAAAGGGCCACGAATGAGAACAGAATGGAGGTGCCTTAAAAAGGTAAACATTGAGCTACCATATGATCCAGCAGGCCCACTCCTCGACCTATATTCTAAGAGGAGAGAATTGGAAAGACAAAGGCAGGCAAATCTGCATTGCACAGTATTACAATACCCAGATATGGAGGTAACCAAAAAGTCCACCAACAGATGGGTGGAAAAAGAAGAGCTCCTCCATGTACAGATGGAATATTCGCTAGTGAAAAAAATGAAACAATGCCATTTGCAGCACCACAGATGAGTCTAGACGTGATCACGCCACCTGTAGTAAGTGAGAAAGCAAAAGACACATATCCTATCATATCACTTTTAGGAGTTACTTAAAAATTGATACCAATGAAGATATTTCCACAGAGAAAGGCAATCACAGATTCATTAAAAAACTTATGGTTCACCAAATAGAAAGGGATGAGGATTGGATACATTACCATTTTGGGGTTAAAAGAGATATACAAACCATGTGAAATATATAATCACCAAAGACGTACGGAAGACCAGGAGAAGACTACTCAACATTGTGTCATAACCTACATGGGAAAAGGATGCGAGGAATAACAGATACACGTATATGTGTGAAAGAACCACATTTGCACACCTAGAACAAACAAACCAGTGTAATCAAATTTGCTTGGATAAAAAATAAAAAGTAAATTATAAATATGAACAAGAAGTAATGAGACATGAACATAAAGGGCTTTTTCCTGGCACATTCCATTCTAATTTACAACCTAGAACACCACTTCCATTAAGGCTCTGTTTCTCCAGTTACCAAATTTGGTAAAGGAGAAATGATGCCACCTTGTGGCCGTTTCCTGCAAGAGCAGATTTAAAATCACAGCTAATGGTCACTTAACATTCACAAGGACTCAGGGCTGTAAAGGACACCTGCCCTAAAAAATTGTGCTGAAGGAGGGAATGGACAAAAAAATTCAAAACAGGCAATTGTTTCAAGAAGAGAGTATGAATAGTTACGTTTTACTCACGCTCTTTTAAATAAAAAAGGAAAATGGATAAAAGCTCAACCTCAGGGAGTGTTAGACCCATGCAATCTAATCTACAAAAACTTTCAACTTACACCATTCGACTGACCATCAGCAAAATGTCTACAAACAATAAATGCTGAAAGGGTTTTAGGGAACCCATTACCCTCTACCTGCTGGTGAGACGTAAAGGGGTAACAGCCAATAATGAGAACAGAAAGGAGCTGTGTTTAAAAGTAAAAATGGAGGTACCATTCAATCCAGCAGGCGCACCATTGGACCTCTCACCTGAGAAGACAAGAATCGAGAAAACACAGGCCGCAAAAGCTGCAGTACAGCCTTATTCACAATAGCCAAGACAGTGAAGCAATCAAAATATCCAACAACAGGTTAATGGATAAAGAAGAAGTGGTCCATGTACACAATGGAATATTAGCCATGGAAAACAATGAACCATTTCTCTTTGAGGCACCACAAATGAGTTTGGAGATAGTCACGAAACATGAGATAAGTCCGAAAGCAAAAGACCTATATTCTATGATATCACTTATAGGCGTTATCTAATAACTGACACAAATGAACATATTTCCACAGAGAAAGACACTCACTGACTTAGAAAACAAACTATGCTCATGTAAAAGGAAAGGTGTGGGGAATGGATAAATTAAGATTAGTGTTACTATATGTATACAAACACATATTATATACATATCTCAAAAAGACCGAGCATATAGCAAGGGAGGTGTGCGGAACCCTCTGTAACATTTTACATGGGAAGAGGATCTGTACTTGAATAGACATATATAATGTACAAATGAACCAGATTGTGTACACCTAGGACGAACAATATTCTAAGCTTTACCCCAATTAAAAAAAAATTTAAAACCAAGAAGAAATAATGAGACATAAACTTATGGGGGTTTCTCTATGCACATTCCAATGTAATTTACAACCTAGGAACACGACTTCCAGAAAGGCTCTGCTGCCCTAGTACCCAGATTGGGGAATGGAGAAATGCTGCCTGCTTGAGGCCACTTCCCACAAGAGCAGCTTTAAACCCATTGCTAAAGTTCACTAAATATTCACCAAACTTGCAGTTTGGTAAATGACACCTGCTCTCCAAAAAAATTCTGGGCTGGAAAATCGACCAAAAAATTAAACAGACGGCAACCTTACAAGAAGACAATTTCAGGAATTATATTGTATTCCCAATTGTTTTCTTTTTGTAACAGAAAAGAAAACGGCGGAGAAAAATGATGAGTTTTATGAATTTTCAAAGACATGCAAACCCAAATTACAAAAACATATCAGCTCACACCAGCCAGAAGGGCCATTAGCATAAATGCTGCAAACAGTAAATGCTGGAGCGATTGTGGAGAAATGCGAACCCTCGATTCTAAGGGGGACGTGGTAAGAGCCTCCAAGGAAAACACAAAGAAGGTGCTTTGAAAAGGGTAACACCGTGCTACCAGTCAATCAATCACACCCACTGCTGGGACTATCACCTGAGAAAATGAGAATCAAAAAGTCACAGGATGGCAATCCTGCACTCCAACAATATTTACGATAGCCAACACTTGGAAGCAATGAAAATGTCCATCAACCAAGGAATGCACAAAGTAGAAGTGGTCCACGTACACAGTGGGAAATTACTCCAATAAAAAATAAAAATTAAATTTAAAAATCCAACAAAAGTAAAGAGACATCAGCTTGTGTGGGATTGTCCGGGCACACTCCACTCTAATTTATAACCGAGAAACACCACAGGCCGCAAGGGCTTTTCCCTAGATACCAGGGTGGGGAACATAGAAAGGCTGCCACCCTCAGGCAGTTACCTGCAAAAGCAGCTTTAAAGCCTTTGCTAATGGTCATTTCATAGGAAGAAGTAATGCAGG
The DNA here is from genome assembly GCF_965194825.1 of Balaenoptera physalus. Taxonomy (NCBI): domain Eukaryota; kingdom Metazoa; phylum Chordata; class Mammalia; order Artiodactyla; family Balaenopteridae; genus Balaenoptera; species Balaenoptera physalus. Next base: position 258,586 of record NW_028126329.1, read on the forward strand.
ACTGTAAATGAAACCTGCCCTCCAAATGTCTTGAGGGAGGTAATGGCCAAAACATTTCAAAATGTGACACATACTTTAAGAGAACACTTTGAAGAACTAAGGGGTAATCACACCTTGAAAACTAAAAAGGACATGCCTTATAGCTCAATTTCAATGGATTATGAGGCACATGCGAATTCAACCACAAAGAGGTATCAGCTCACACTTGTCAGAATAACCATCAGCAAGAAAACTACAAACAATAACTGCTCAAGGTGTTGTGGAGAAATGCATACCCTCAACATCAAGGGGGACATAACTTGGAAAGGGCCACGAATGAGAACAGAATGGAGGTGCCTTAAAAAGGTAAACATTGAGCTACCATATGATCCAGCAGGCCCACTCCTCGACCTATATTCTAAGAGGAGAGAATTGGAAAGACAAAGGCAGGCAAATCTGCATTGCACAGTATTACAATACCCAGATATGGAGGTAACCAAAAAGTCCACCAACAGATGGGTGGAAAAAGAAGAGCTCCTCCATGTACAGATGGAATATTCGCTAGTGAAAAAAATGAAACAATGCCATTTGCAGCACCACAGATGAGTCTAGACGTGATCACGCCACCTGTAGTAAGTGAGAAAGCAAAAGACACATATCCTATCATATCACTTTTAGGAGTTACTTAAAAATTGATACCAATGAAGATATTTCCACAGAGAAAGGCAATCACAGATTCATTAAAAAACTTATGGTTCACCAAATAGAAAGGGATGAGGATTGGATACATTACCATTTTGGGGTTAAAAGAGATATACAAACCATGTGAAATATATAATCACCAAAGACGTACGGAAGACCAGGAGAAGACTACTCAACATTGTGTCATAACCTACATGGGAAAAGGATGCGAGGAATAACAGATACACGTATATGTGTGAAAGAACCACATTTGCACACCTAGAACAAACAAACCAGTGTAATCAAATTTGCTTGGATAAAAAATAAAAAGTAAATTATAAATATGAACAAGAAGTAATGAGACCTGAACATAAAGGGCTTTTTCCTGGCACATTCCTTTCTAATTTACAACCTAGAACACCACTTCCATTAAGGCTCTGTTTCTCCAGTTACCAAATTTGGTAAAGGAGAAATGATGCCACCTTGTGGCCGTTTCCTGCAAGAGCAGATTTAAAATCACAGCTAATGGTCACTTAACATTCACAAGGACTCAGGGCTGTAAAGGACACCTGCCCTAAAAAATTGTGCTGAAGGAGGGAATGGACAAAAAAATTCAAAACAGGCAATTGTTTCAAGAAGAGAGTATGAATAGTTACGTTTTACTCACGCTCTTTTAAATAAAAAAGGAAAATGGATAAAAGCTCAACCTCAGGGAGTGTTAGACCCATGCAATCTAATCTACAAAAACTTTCAACTTACACCATTCGACTGACCATCAGCAAAATGTCTACAAACAATAAATGCTGAAAGGGTTTTAGGGAACCCATTACCCTCTACCTGCTGGTGAGACGTAAAGGGGTAACAGCCAATAATGAGAACAGAAAGGAGCTGGGTTTAAAAGTAAAAATGGAGGTACCATTCAATCCAGCAGGCGCACCATTGGACCTCTCACCTGAGAAGACAAGAATCGAGACAACACAGGCCGCAAAAGCTGCAGTACAGCCTTATTCACAATAGCCAAGACAGTGAAGCAATCAAAATATCCAACAACAGGTTAATGGATAAAGAAGAAGTGGTCCATGTACACAATGGAATATTAGCCATGGAAAACAATGAACCATTTCTCTTTGAGGCACCACAAATGAGTTTGGAGATAGACACGAAACATGAGATAAGTCCGAAAGCAAAAGACCTATATTCTATGATATCACTTATAGGCGTTATCTAATAACTGACACAAATGAACATATTTCCACAGAGAAAGACACTCACTGACTTAGAAAACAAACTATGCTCATGTAAAAGGAAAGGTGTGGGGAATGGATAAATTAAGATTAGTGTTACTATATGTATACAAACACATATTATATACATATCTCAAAAAGACCGAGCATATAGCAAGGGAGGTGTGCGGAACCCTCTGTAACATTTTACATAGGAAGAGGATCTGTACTTGAATAGACATATATAATGTACAAATGAACCAGATTGTGTACACCTAGGACGAACAATATTCTAAGCTTTACCCCAATTAAAAAAAAATTTAAAACCAAGAAGAAATAATGAGACATAAACTTATGGGGGTTTCTCTATGCACATTCCAATGTAATTTACAACCTAGGAACACGACTTCCAGAAAGGCTCTGCTGCCCTAGTACCCAGATTGGGGAATGGAGAAATGCTGCCTGCTTGAGGCCACTTCCCACAAGAGCAGCTTTAAACCCATTGCTAAAGTTCACTAAATATTCACCAAACTTGCAGTTTGGTAAATGACACCTGCTCTCCAAAAAAATTCTGGGCTGGAAAATCGACCAAAAAATTAAACAGAGGGCAACCTTACAAGAAGACAATTTCAAGAATTATATTGTATTCCCAATTGTTTTCTTTTTGTAACAGAAAAGAAAACGGCGGAGAAAAATGATGAGTTTTATGAATTTTCAAAGACATGCAAACCCAAATTACAAAAACATATCAGCTCACACCAGCCAGAAGGGCCATTAGCATAAATGCTGCAAACAGTAAATGCTGGAGCGATTGTGGAGAAATGCGAACCCTCGATTCTAAGGGGGACGTGGTAAGAGCCTCCAAGGAAAACACAAAGAAGGTGCTTTGAAAAGGGTAACACCGTGCTACCAGTCAATCAATCACACCCACTGCTGGGACTATCACCTGAGAAAATGAGAATCAAAAAGTCACAGGATGGCAATCCTGCACTCCAACAATATTTACGATAGCCAACACTTGGAAGCAATGAAAATGTCCATCAACCAAGGAATGCACAAAGTAGAAGTGGTCCACGTACACAGTGGGAAATTACTCCAATAAAAAATAAAAATTAAATTTAAAAATCCAACAAAAGTAAAGAGACATCAGCTTGTGTGGGATTGTCCGGGCACACTCCACTCTAATTTATAACCGAGAAACACCACAGGCCGCAAGGGCTTTTCCCTAGTTACCAGGGTGGGGAACATAGAAAGGCTGCCACCCTCAGGCAGTTACCTGCAAAAGCAGCTTTAAAGCCTTTGCTAATGGTCATTTCATAGGAAGAAGTAATGCAGGACTGTAAATGAAACCTGCCCTCAAAATGTCTTGAGGGAGGTAATGGCCAAAACATTTCAAAATGTGACACATACTTTAAGAGAACACTTTGAAGAACTAAGGGGTAATCACACCTTGAAAACTAAAAAGGACATGCCTTATAGCTCAATTTCAACGGATTATGAGGCACATGCGAATTCAACCACAAAGAGGTATCAGCTCACACTTGTAAGAATAACCATGAGCAAGAAAACTACAAACAATAACTGCTGAAGGTGTTGTGGAGAAATGCATACCCTCAACATCAAGGGGGACATAACTTGGAAAGGGCCACGAATGAGATCAGAATGGAGGTGCCTTAAAAAGGTAAACATTGAGCTACCATATGATCCAGCAGGCCCACTCCTCGACCTATAATCTAAGAAGAGAGAATTGGAAAGACACAGGCAGGCAAATCGGCATTGCACAGTATTACAATACCCAGATATGGAGGTAACCAAAAAGTCCACCAACAGATGGGTGGACAAAGAAGAAATCCTCCATGTACAGATGGAATATTCGCTAGTGAAAAAAATGAAACAATGCCATTTGCAGCACCACAGATGAGTCTAGACGTAATCACGCCACCTGTAGTAAGTGAGAAAGCAAAATACACGTATCCTATCATATCACTTTTAGGAGTTACTTAAAAATTGATACCAATGAAGATATTTCCACAGAGAAAGGCAATCACAGATTCATTAAAAAACTTATGGTTCACCAAATAGAAAGGGATGAGGATTGGATACATTACCATTTTGGGGTTAAAAGAGATATACAAACCATGTGAAATATATAATCACCAAAGACGTACGGAAGACCAGGAGACGACTACTCAACATTGTGTCATAACCTACATGGGAAAAGGATGCGAGGAATAACAGATACACGTATATGTGTGAAAGAACCACATTTGCACACCTAGAACAAACAAACCATTGTAATCAAATTTGCTTGGATAAAAAATAAAAAGTAAATTATAAATATGAACAAGAAGTAATGAGACATGAACATAAAGGGCTTTTTCCTGGCACATTCCATTCTAATTTACAACCTAGAACACCACTTCCTGTAAGGCTCAGTTGCCCTAGTAACCAGATTTGGTAAAGGAGAAATGCTGCCGCCTTGTGGCCGTTTCCAGCAAGAGCAGCTTTTAACCAACAGCTAATGGTCACTTAACATTCACAAGGACTCAGGGCTGTAAAGGACACCTGCCCTAAAAAATTGCGCTGAAGGAGGGAATGGACAAAAAAATTCAAAACAGGCAATTGTTTCAATAAGAGAGTATGAATAGTTACGTTTTACTCACGCTCTTTAAAAAAAATGGAAAATGGATAAAAGCTCAACCTCAGGGAGTGTTAGACCCATGCAATCTAATCTACAAAAACTTTCAACTTACACCATTCGACTGACCATCAGCAAAATGTCTACAAACAATAAATGCTGAAAGGGTTTTAGGGAACCCATTACCCTCTACCTGCTGGTGAGACGTAAAGGGGTAACAGCCAATAATGAGAACAGAAAGGAGCTGTGTTTAAAAGTAAAAATGGAGGTACCATTCAATCCAGCAGGGGCACCATTGGACCTCTCACCTGAGAAGACAAGAATCGAGACAACACAGGCCGCAAAAGCTGCAGTACAGCCTTATTCACAATAGCCAAGACAGTGAAGCAATCAAAATGTCCAACAACAGGTGAATGGATAAAGAAGAAGTGGTCCATGTACACAATGGAATATTAGCCATGGAAAACAATGAACCATTGCTCTTTGAGGCACCACAAATGAGTTTGGAGATAATCACGAAACATGAGGTAAGTTGGAAAGCAAAGGACCTATATTCTATGATATCACTTATAGGCGTTATCTAATAACTGACACAAATGAACATATTTCCACAGAGAAAGACACTCACTGACTTAGAAAACAAACTATGCTCATGTAAAAGGAAAGGTGTGGGGAATGGATAAATTAAGATTAGTGTTACTATATGTATACAAACACATATTATATACATATCTCAAAAAGACCGAGCATATAGCAAGGGAGATGTGTGGAACCCTCTGTAACATTTTACTTGGGAAGGGGATCTGTACTTGAATAGACATATATAATGTACAAATGAACCAGATTGTGTACACCTAGGACGAACAATATTCTAAGCTTTACCCCAATTAAAAAAAAAATTTAAACCAAGAAGAAATAATGAGACATAAACTTATGGGGGTTTCTCCATGCACATTCCAATGTAATTTACAACCTAGGAACACGACTTCCAGAAAGGCTCTGCTGCCCTAGTACCCAGATTGGGGAATGGAGAAATGCTGCCTGTTTGAGGCCACTTCCCATAAGAGCAGCTTTAAACCCATTGCTAAAGTTCACTAAATATTCACCAAACTTGCAGTTCGGTAAATGACACCTGCTCTCCAAAAAAATTCTGGGCTGGAAAATCGAGCAAAAAATTAAACAGAGGGCAACCTTCCAAGAAGACAATTTCAAGAATTATATTGTATTCCCAATTGTTTTCTTTTTGTAACAGAAAAGAAAACGGCGGAGAAAAATGATGAGTTTTATGAATTTTCAAAGACATGCAAACCCAAATTACAAAAACATATCAGCTCACACCAGCCAGAAGGGCCATTAGCATAAATGCTGCAAACAGTAAATGCTGGAGCGATTGTGGAGAAATGCGAACCCTCGATTCTAAGGGGGACGTGGTAAGAGCCTCTAAGGAAAACACAAAGAAGGTGCTTTGAAAAGGGTAACACGGTGCTACCAGTCAATCAATCACACCCACTGCTGGGACTATCACCTAAGAAAATGAGAATCAAAAAGTCACAGGATGGCAATCCTGCACTCCAACAATATTTACGATAGCCAACACTTGGAAGCAATGAAAATGTCCATCAACCAAGGAATGGGCAAAGCAGAAGTGGTCCACGTGCACAGTGGGAAATTACTCCAATAAAAAATAAAAATTAAATTTAAAAATCCAACAAAAGTAAAGAGACATCAGCTTGTGTGGGATTGTCCGGGCACACTCCACTCTAATTTATAACCGAGAAACACCACAGGCCGCAAGGGCTTTTCCCTAGATACCAGGGTGGGGAACATAGAAAGGCTGCCACCCTCAGGCAATTACCTGCAAAAGCAGCTTTAAAGCCTTTGCTAATGGTCATTTCATAGGAAGAAGTAATGCAGGACTGTAAATGAAACCTGCCCTCAAAATGTCTTGAGGGAGGTAATGGCCAAAACATTTCAAAATGTGACACATACTTTAAGAGAACACTTTGAAGAACTAAGGGGTAATCACACCTTGAAAACTAAAAAGGACATGCCTTATAGCTCAATTTCAATGGATTATGAGGCACATGCGAATTCAACCACAAAGAGGTATCAGCTCACACTTGTCAGAATAACCATCAGCAAGAAAACTACAAACAATAACTGCTCAAGGTGTTGTGGAGAAATGCATACCCTCAACATCAAGGGGGACATAACTTGGAAAGGGCCACGAATGAGAACAGAATGGAGGTGCCTTAAAAAGGTAAACATTGAGCTACCATATGATCCAGCAGGCCCACTCCTCGACCTATATTCTAAGAGGAGAGAATTGGAAAGACAAAGGCAGGCAAATCTGCATTGCACAGTATTACAATACCCAGATATGGAGGTAACCAAAAAGTCCACCAACAGATGGGTGGAAAAAGAAGAGCTCCTCCATGTACAGATGGAATATTCGCTAGTGAAAAAAATGAAACAATGCCATTTGCAACACCACAGAGGAGTCTAGACGTGATCACGCCACCTGTAGTAAGTGAGAAAGCAAAAGACACATATCCTATCATATCACTTTTAGGAGTTACTTAAAAATTGATACCAATGAAGATATTTCCACAGAGAAAGGCAATCACAGATTCATTAAAAAACTTATGGTTCACCAAATAGAAAGGGATGAGGATTGGATACATTACCATTTTGGGGTTAAAAGAGATATACAAACCATGTGAAATATATAATCACCAAAGACGTACGGAAGACCAGGAGAAGACTACTCAACATTGTGTCATAACCTACATGGGAAAAGGATGCGAGGAATAACAGATACACGTATATGTGTGAAAGAACCACATTTGCACACCTAGAACAAACAAACCAGTGTAATCAAATTTGCTTGGATAAAAAATAAAAAGTAAATTATAAATATGAACAAGAAGTAATGAGACATGAACATAAAGGGCTTTTTCCTGGCACATTCCATTCTAATTTACAACCTAGAACACCACTTCCATTAAGGCTCTGTTTCTCCAGTTACCAAATTTGGTAAAGGAGAAATGATGCCACCTTGTGGCCGTTTCCTGCAAGAGCAGATTTAAAATCACAGCTAATGGTCACTTAACATTCACAAGGACTCAGGGCTGTAAAGGACACCTGCCCTAAAAAATTGTGCTGAAGGAGGGAATGGACAAAAAAATTCAAAACAGGCAATTGTTTCAAGAAGAGAGTATGAATAGTTACGTTTTACTCACGCTCTTTTAAATAAAAAAGGAAAATGGATAAAAGCTCAACCTCAGGGAGTGTTAGACCCATGCAATCTAATCTACAAAAACTTTCAACTTACACCATTCGACTGACCATCAGCAAAATGTCTACAAACAATAAATGCTGAAAGGGTTTTAGGGAACCCATTACCCTCTACCTGCTGGTGAGACGTAAAGGGGTAACAGCCAATAATGAGAACAGAAAGGAGCTGTGTTTAAAAGTAAAAATGTAGGTACCATTCAATCCAGCAGGCGCACCATTGGACCTCTCACCTGAGAAGACAAGAATCGAGAAAACACAGGCCGCAAAAGCTGCAGTACAGCCTTATTCACAATAGCCAAGACAGTGAAGCAATCAAAATATCCAACAACAGGTTAATGGATAAAGAAGAAGTGGTCCATGTACACAATGGAATATTAGCCATGGAAAACAATGAACCATTTCTCTTTGAGGCACCACAAATGAGTTTGGAGATAGTCACGAAACATGAGATAAGTCCGAAAGCAAAAGACCTATATTCTATGATATCACTTATAGGCGTTATCTAATAACTGACACAAATGAACATATTTCCACAGAGAAAGACACTCACTGACTTAGAAAACAAACTATGCTCATGTAAAAGGAAAGGTGTGGGGAATGGATAAATTAAGATTAGTGTTACTATATGTATACAAACACATATTATATACATATCTCAAAAAGACCGAGCATATAGCAAGGGAGGTGTGCGGAACCCTCTGTAACATTTTACATGGGAAGAGGATCTGTACTTGAATAGACATATATAATGTACAAATGAACCAGATTGTGTACACCTAGGACGAACAATATTCTAAGCTTTACCCCAATTAAAAAAAAATTTAAAACCAAGAAGAAATAATGAGACATAAACTTATGGGGGTTTCTCTATGCACATTCCAATGTAATTTACAACCTAGGAACACGACTTCCAGAAAGGCTCTGCTGCCCTAGTACCCAGATTGGGGAATGGAGAAATGCTGCCTGCTTGAGGCCACTTCCCACAAGAGCAGCTTTAAACCCATTGCTAAAGTTCACTAAATATTCACCAAACTTGCAGTTTGGTAAATGACACCTGCTCTCCAAAAAAATTCTGGGCTGGAAAATCGACCAAAAAATTAAACAGAGGGCAACCTTACAAGAAGACAATTTCAGGAATTATATTGTATTCCCAATTGTTTTCTTTTTGTAACAGAAAAGAAAACGGCGGAGAAAAATGATGAGTTTTATGAATTTTCAAAGACATGCAAACCCAAATTACAAAAACATATCAGCTCACACCAGCCAGAAGGGCCATTAGCATAAATGCTGCAAACAGTAAATGCTGGAGCGATTGTGGAGAAATGCGAACCCTCGATTCTAAGGGGGACGTGGTAAGAGCCTCCAAGGAAAACACAAAGAAGGTGCTTTGAAAAGGGTAACACCGTGCTACCAGTCAATCAATCACACCCACTGCTGGGACTATCACCTGAGAAAATGAGAATCAAAAAGTCACAGGATGGCAATCCTGCACTCCAACAATATTTACGATAGCCAACACTTGGAAGCAATGAAAATGTCCATCAACCAAGGAATGCACAAAGTAGAAGTGGTCCACGTACACAGTGGGAAATTACTCCAATAAAAAATAAAAATTAAATTTAAAAATCCAACAAAAGTAAAGAGACATCAGCTTGTGTGGGATTGTCCGGGCACACTCCACTCTAATTTATAACCGAGAAACACCACAGGCCGCAAGGGCTTTTCCCTAGATACCAGGGTGGGGAACATAGAAAGGCTGCCACCCTCAGGCAGTTACCTGCAAAAGCAGCTTTAAAGCCTTTGCTAATGGTCATTTCATAGGAAGAAGTAATGCAGGACTGTAAATGAAACCTGCCCTCCAAATGTCTTGAGGGAGGTAATGGCCAAAACATTTCAAAATGTGACACATACTTTAAGAGAACACTTTGAAGAACTAAGGGGTAATCACACCTTGAAAACTAAAAAGGACATGCCTTATAGCTCAATTTCAATGGATTATGAGGCACATGTGAATTCAACCACAAAGAGGTATCAGCTCACACTTGTCAGAATAACCATCAGCAAGAAAACTACAAACAATAACTGCTCAAGGTGTTGTGGAGAAATGCATACCCTCAACATCAAGGGGGACATAACTTGGAAAGGGCCACGAATGAGAACAGAATGGAGGTGCCTTAAAAAGGTAAACATTGAGCTACCATATGATCCAGCAGGCCCACTCCTCGACCTATATTCTAAGAGGAGAGAATTGGAAAGACAAAGGCAGGCAAATCTGCATTGCACAGTATTACAATACCCAGATATGGAGGTAACCAAAAAGTCCACCAACAGATGGGTGGAAAAAGAAGAGCTCCTCCATGTACAGATGGAATATTCGCTAGTGAAAAAAATGAAACAATGCCATTTGCAGCACCACAGAGGAGTCTAGACGTGATCACGCCACCTGTAGTAAGTGAGAAAGCAAAAGACACATATCCTATCATATCACTTTTAGGAGTTACTTAAAAATTGATACCAATGAAGATATTTCCACAGAGAAAGGCAATCACAGATTCATTAAAAAACTTATGGTTCACCAAATAGAAAGGGATGAGGATTGGATACATTACCATTTTGGGGTTAAAAGAGATATACAAACCATGTGAAATATATAATCACCAAAGACGTACGGAAGACCAGGAGAAGACTACTCAACATTGTGTCATAACCTACATGGGAAAAGGATGCGAGGAATAACAGATACACGTATATGTGTGAAAGAACCACATTTGCACACCTAGAACAAACAAACCATTGTAATCAAATTTGCTTGGATAAAAAATAAAAAGTAAATTATAAATATGAACAAGAAGTAATGAGACATGAACATAAAGGGCTTTTTCCTGGCACATTCCATTCTAATTTACAACGTAGAACACCACTTCCAGTAAGGCTCAGTTGCCCTAGTAACCAGATTTGGTAAAAGAGAAATGCTGCCGCCTTGTGGCCGTTTCCAGCAAGAGCAGCTTTTAACCCACAGCTAATGGTCACTTAACATTCACAAGGACTCAGGGCTGTCAAGGACACCTGCCCTAAAAAATTGTGCTGAAGGAGGGAATGGACAAAAAAATTAAAAACAGGCAAATGTTTCAAGAAGAGAGTATGAATAGTTACGTTTTACTCACGCTCTTTTAAAAAAAAAGGAAAATGGATAAAAGCTCAACCTCAGTGAGTGTTAGACCCATGCAATCTAATCTACAAAAACTTTCAACTTACACCATTCGACTGACCATCAGCAAAATGTCTACAAACAATAAATGCTGAAAGGGTTTTAGGGAACTCTGTACCCTCTACCTGCTGGTGAGACGTAAAGGGGTAACAGCCAATAATGAGAAAAGAAAGGAGCTGTGTTTAAAAGAAAAATGGAGGTACCATTCAATCCAGCAGGCGCACCATTGGACCTCTCACCTGAGAAGACAAGAATCGAGAGAAAACAGGCCGCAACAGCTGCAGTACAGCCTTATTCACAATAGCCAAGACAGTGAAGCAATCAAAATGTCCAACAACAGGTGAATGGATAAAGAAGAAGTGGTCCATGTACACAATGGAATAATAGCCATGGAAAACAATGAACCATTGCTCTTTGAGGCACCACAAATGAGTTTGGAGATAGTCACGAAACATGAGATAAGTCCGAAAGCAAAAGACCTATATTCTATGATATCACTTAAAGGCGTTATCTAATAACTGACACAAATGAACATATTTCCACAGAGAAAGACACTCACTGACTTAGAAAACAAACTATGCTCATGTAAAAGGAAAGGTGTGGGGAATGGATAAATTAACATTAGTGTTACTATATGTATACAAACACATATTATATACATATCGCAAAAAGACCGACCATATAGCAAGTGAGGTGTGCGGAACACTCTGTAACATTGTACATGGGAAGACGATCTGTACTTGAATAGACATATATAACGTACAAATGAACCAGATTGTGTACACCTAGGACGAACAATATTCTAAGCTTTACCCCAATTAAAAAAAAATTTAAAACCAAGAAGAAATAATGAGACATAACCTTATGGGGGTTTCTCCATGCACATTCCAGTGTAATTTACAACATAGGAACACGACTTCCAGAAAGGCTCTGCTGCCCTTAGTACCCAGATTGGGGAATGGAGAAATGCTGCCTGCTTGAGGCCTCTTACCACAAGAGCAGCTTTAAACCCATTGCTAAAGGTCACTAAATATTCACCAAACTTGCAGTTCTGTAAATGACACCTGCTCTCTAAAAAAATTCTGGGCTGGAAAATCGACCAAAAAATTAAATAGAGGGCAACCTTCCAAGAAGACAATTTCAAGAGTTATATTGTATTCCCAATTGTTACCTTTTTTTAACAGAAAAGAAAACGGCGGATAAAAATGATGAGTTGTATGAATTTTCAAAGACATCCAAACCCAAATTACAAAAACCTATCAGCTCACACCAGCCAGAAGGGCCATTAGCATAAATGCTGCAAACAAAAAATGCTGGAGCGATTGTGGAGAAATGCGTACCCTCGATTCTAAGGGGGACGTGGTAAGAGCCACTAATGAAAACACAAAGAAGGTGCTTTGAAAAGGGTAACACGGCTACCAGTCAATCAATCACACCCACTGCTGGGCCTATCACCTGAGAAAATGAGAATCAAAAATCCACAGGCTGGCAATCCTGCACTCCAACAATATTTACCATAGCCAACACTTGGAAGCAATGAAAATGTCCATCAACCGAGGAGTGCACAAAGTAGAAGTGGTCCACATGCACAGTGGGAAATTACTCCAATAAAAAATAAAAATTAAATTTAAAAATCCAACAAAAGTAAAGAGACATCAGCTTGTGTGGGATTGTCCGGGCACACTCCACTCTAATTGATAACCGAGAAACACCACAGGCCGCAAGGGCTTTTCCCTAGTTACCAGGGTGGGGAACATAGAAAGGCTGCCACCCTCAGGCAGTTACCTGCAAAAGCAGCTTTAAAGCCTGTGCTAATGGTCATTTCATAGGAAGAAGTAATGCAGGACTGTAAATGAAACCTGCCCTCAAAATGTCTTGAGGGAGGTAATGGCCAAAACATTTCAAAATGTGACACATACTTTAAGAGAACACTTTGAAGAACTAAGGGGTAATCACAGCTTGAAAAATAAAAAGGACATTTCTTAAAGCTCAATTTCAATGGATTATGAGGCACATGCGAATTCAACCACAAAGAGGTATCAGCTCACACTTGTCAGAATAACCATCAGCAAGAAAACTACAAACAATAACTGTTCAAGGTGTTGTGGAGAAATGCATAGCCTCAACATCAAGGGGGACATAACTTGGAAAGGGCCACGAATAAGAACAGAATGGAGGTGCCTTTAAAAGGTGAACATTGAGCTACCATATGATCCAGGAGGCCCACTCCTCGACCTATAATATAAGAAGAGAAAATTGGAAAGACACAGGCAGGCAAATCTGCATGGCACAGTATTACAATAGCCAAGATATGGAAGTAACCAAAAAGTCCACCAACAGATGGGTGGACAAAGAAGAACTCCTCCATGTACAGATGGAATATTCGCTAGTGAAAAAAATGAAACAATGTCATTTGCAGCACCATAGATGAATCTAGACGTAATCACGCCACCTGTAGTAAGTGAGAAAGCAAAAGACACATATCCTATCATAGCACTTTTAGGAGTTACTTAAAAATTGATACCAATGAAGATATTTCCACAGAGAAAGGCAATCACAGATTCATTAATAAACTTATGCTTCACCAAATAGAAAGGGATGAGGATTGGATACATTACCATTTTGGGGTTAACAGAGATATACAAACCATGTGAAATATATAATCACCAAAGACGTACGGAAGACCAGGAGAAGACTACTCAACATTGTGTCATAACCTACATTGGAAAAGGATGCGAGGAATAACAGATACACGTATATGTGTGAAAGAACCACATTTGCACACCTAGAACAAACAAACCATTGTAATCAAATGTGCTGGGATAAAAAATAAAAAGTAACTTACAAATATGAACAAGAAGTAATGAGACATAAACTTGAAGGGCTTTTTCCTGCCACATTCCATTCTAATTTACAACCTACAACACCACTTCCATTAAGGCTCTGTTTCCCCAGTTACCAAATTTGGTAAAGGAGAAATGATGCCACCTTGTGACCATTTCCTGCAAGAGCAGCTTTAAACTCACAGCTAATGGCCACTTAACATTCACAAGGACTCAGGGCTGTAAAGGACACCTGCCCTGAAAAACTGTGCTGAAGTAGGGAATGGACAAAAAAATTCAAAACAGGCAAATGTTTCAGGAAGAGAGTATGAAGAGATAAGTTTTACTCACACACTTTAAAAAAAAAGGTAAATGTATAAAAGCTCAACCTCAGGGAGTGTTAGACCTATGCAATCTAATCTACAAAAAGTTTCAACTTACACCAGGCGACTGACCATCAGCAAAAAGTCTACAAACAATAAATGCTGAACGGGTTTTAGAGAACTGTGTACCCTCTACCTGCTGGTGAGACGTAAAGGGGTAACAGCCAATAATGAGAACAGAAAGGAGCTGTGTTTAAAAGTAAAAATGGAGGTACCATTCAATCCAGCAGGTGCATCATTAGACCTCTCACCTGAGAAGAGAAGTATCGAGAAGACACAGGCCGCAAAAGCTGCAGTACAGACTTCTTCACAATAGCCAAGACAGTGAAGCAATCAAAATGTCCAACAAGAGGTGAATGGATAAAGAAGAAGTGGTCCATGTACACAATGGAATAATAGCCATGGAAAACAATGAACCATTGCTCTGTGAGGTACCACAAATGAGTCTGGAGATAATCACGAAACATGAGGTAAGTCGGAAAGCAAAAACCTATATTCTATAATATAACTTATAGGCGTTATCTAATAACTGACACAAATGAACATATTTTCACAGAGAAAGACACTCACGGACTTAGAAAACAAACTATGCTCATCTAAAAGGAAAGGTGGGGGGAATGGATAAATTAACATTAGTGTTACTATATGTATACAAACACATATTATATACATATCACAAAAAGACGGACCATATAGCAAGGGAGGTCTGCGGAACCCTAAGTAACATTTTACATGGGAAGAGCATCTGTACTTGAATAGACAAATATAATGTACAAATGAACCAGATTGTGTACACCTCGGACAAACAATATTCTAAGCTTTACCCCAATTAAAAAAAAATTAAAACAAAGAAGAAATAATGAGACATACACTTATGGGGGTTTCTCCATGCACATTCCAATGTAATTTACAACCTAGGAACACGACTTCCAGAAAGTCTCTGCTGCCCTAGTACCCAGGTTTGGGAATGGAGAAATGCTGCCTGCTTGAGGCCACTTCCCACAACAGCAGCTTTAAACCCATTGCTAAAGGTCACTAAATATTCACCAAACTTGCAGTTCGGTAAATGACACCTGCTCTCTAAAAAGATTCTGGGGTGGAAAATCGAGCAAAAAATTAAACAGAGGGCAAGCGTCCAAAAAGACAATTTCAAGAGTTATATTGTACTCCCAATTGTTTCCTTTTTGTAACAGAAAAGAAAACAGCAGAGAAAAATGATGAGTTTTATGAATTTTCAAAGACATGCAAACACAAATTACAAAAACCTATCAGCTCACACCAGCCAGAAGGGCCATTAGTATAAATGCTGCAAACAATAAATGCTGAAGCGATTGTGGAGAAATGCGTACCCTCGATTCTAAGGGGCACGGGGTAAGAGCCACTAATCAAAACACAAAGAAGGTGCTTTGAAAAGGGTAAGATGGTGCTACCAGTCAATCAATCACACCCACTGCTGGGCCTATCACCTGAGAAAATGAGAATCAAAAAGCCACAGGCTGGCAATCCTGCACTCCAACAATATTTATCATAGCCAACACTTGGAAGCAATGAAAATGTCCATGAACCGAGTAATGCACAAAGTAGAAGTGGTCCACGTACACAGTGGGAAATTACTCCAATAAAAAATAAAAATTAAATTTAAAAATCCAAAAAAATTAAAGAGACATCAGCTTGTGTGTGTTTTTCCGGGCAAACAACACTCTAATTTATAACCGAATAAAACCACAGGCCGCAAGGGCTTTTCCCTAGTTACCAGGGTGGGGAACATAGAAAGGCTGCCACCCTCAGGCAGTTACCTGCAAAAGCAGCTTTAAAGCCTGTGCTAATGGTCATTTCATAGGAAGAAGTACTGCAGGACTGTAAATGAAACCTGCCCTCAAAATGTCTTGAGGGAGGTAATGGCCAAAACATGTCAAAATGTGACACATACTTTAAGAGAACACTTTGAAAAACTAAGGGGTAATCACAGCTTGAAAAATAAAAAGGACATGCCTTAAAGCTCAATTTCAACGGATTATGAGGCACATGCGAATTTAACCTCAAAGAGGTATCAGCTCACACTCGTCAGAGTAAACATCAGAAAGAAAACTACCAACAATAACTGCTGAAGGTGTTGTGGAGAAATGCATCCCTTCACCGTCAAGTGGGACATAACTTGGAAAGGGCCACAAATAAGAACAGAATGGAGGTGCCTTTAAAAGGTAAACATTGAGCTACCATATGATCCAGGAGGCCCACTCCTCGACCTATAATATAAGAAGAGAAAATTGGTAAGACACAGGCAGGGAAATCTGCATGGCACAGTATTACAATAGCCAAGATATGGAAGTAACCAAAAAGTCCAACAACAGATGAGTGGACAAAGAAGAACTCCTCCATGTACAGATGGAATATTCGCTAGGGAAAAAAATGAAACAATGCCATTTGCAGCACCATAGATGAGTCTAGACGTAATCACGCCACCTGTAGTAAGTGAGAAAGCAAAAGACACATATCCTATCATAGCACTTTTAGGAGTTACTTAAAAATTGATACCAATGAAGATATTTCCACAGAGAAAGGCAATCACAGATTCATTAATAAACTTATGCTTCACCAAATAAAAAGGGATGAGGATTGGATACATTACCATTTTAGGGTTAACAGAGATATACAAACCATGTGAAATATATAATCACCAAAGACGTACGGAAGACCAGGAGAAGACTACTCAACATTGTGTCATAACCTACATGGGAAAAGGATGCGAGGAATAACAGATACACGTATATGTGTGAAAGAACCACATTTGCACACCTAGAACAAACAAACCATTGTAATCAAATTTGCTTGGATAAAAAATAAAAAGTAAATTATAAATATGAACAAGAAATAATGAGACATGAACATAAAGGGCTTTTTCCTGGCACATTCCATTCTAATTTACAACCTAGAACACCACTACCATTAAGGCTCTGTTTCCCCAGTTACCAAATTTGGTAAAGGAGAAATGATGCCGCCTTGTGGCCGTTTCCTGCAAGAGCAGATTTAAACTCACAGCTAATGATCACTTAACATTCACAAGGACTCAGGGCTGTAAAGGACACCTGCCCTAAAAAATTGTGCTGAAGGAGGGAATGGACAAAAAAATTCAAAACAGGCAAATGTGTCAAGAAGAGAGTATGAATAGTTACGTTTTACTCACGCTCTTTTTAAAAAAAAAGGAAAATGGATAAAAGCTCAGCCTCAGGGAGTGTTAGACCCATGCAATCTAATCTACAAAAAGTTTCAACTTACACCATTCGACTGACCATCAGCAAAATGTTTACAAACAATAAATGCTGAACGGGTTTTAGAGAACTGTGTACCCTCTACCTGCTGGTGAGACGTAAAGGGGTAACAGCCAATAATGAGAACAGAAAGGAGCTGTGTTTAAAAGTAAAAATGGAGGTACCATTCAATCCAGCAGGCGCACCATTGGACCTCTCACCTGAGTAGACAAGAAACGAGAGAACACAGGCCACAAAAGCTGCAGTAAAGCCTTATTCACAATAGGCAAGACAGTGAAGCAATCAAAATGTCCAACAACAGGTGAATGGATAAAGAAGAAGTGCTCCATGTACACAATGGAATATTAGCCATGGAATACAATGAAACAGTGCTCTTTGAGGCACCACAAATGAGTTTGGAGATAGTCACGAAACATGAGATAAGTCCGAAAGCGAAAGACCTATATTCTATGATATCACTTATAGGCGTTATGTAATAACTGACACAAATGAACATATTTCCACAGAGAAAGACCCTCACTGACTTAGAAAAGAAACTATGCTCATGTAAAAGGAAAGGTGAGGGGAATGGATAAATTTAGATTAGTGTTACTATATGTATACAAACACATATTATATACATATCTCAAAAAGACCGAGCATATAGCAAGGGAGGTGTGCGGAACCCTCTGTAACATTTTACATGGGAAGAGGATCTGTACTTGAATAGACATATATAATGTACAAATGAACCAGATTGTGTACACCTAGGACGAACAATATTCTAAGCTTTACACCAATTAAAAAAAAATAAATCCAAAAAGAAATAATGAGACATACACTTATGGGGGTTTCTCCATGCACATTCCAAAGTAATTTACATCCTAGGAACACGACTTCCAGAAAGGCTCTGCTGCCCTAGTACCCAGATTGAGGAATGGAGAAATGCTGCCTGCTTGAGGCCACTTCCCACAAGAGCAGCTTTAAACCCATTCCTAAAGGTCACTAAATATTCACCAAACTTGCAGTTCGGTAAATGACACCTGCTCTCTAAAAAAATTCTGGGCTGGAAAATCGCCAAAAAATTAAACAGAGGGCAACCTTCCAAGAAGACAATTTCAAGAGTTATTTTGTATTCCCAATTGTTTCCTTCTTTTTAACAGAAAAGAAAACGGTGGAGAAAAATGATGAGTTTTACGAATTTTCAAAGACATGCATACCCAAATTACAACAACCTATCAGCTCACAGCAGCCAGAAGGGCCATTAGCATAAATGCTGCAAACAATAAATGCTGAAGCGATTGTGGAGAAATGCGCACCCTGAATTCTACGGGGGACGTGGTAAGAGCCACTAATGAAAACACAAAGAAGGTGCTTTGAAAAGGGAAACACGGTGCTACCAGTCAGTGAATCACACCCACTGCTGGGCCTATCACCTGAGAAAATGAGAATCAAGTCACAGGCTGGCAATCCTGCACTCCAACAATATTTACCATAGCCAACACTTGGAAGCAATGAAAATGTCCATCAACCAAGGAATGCACGATGTAGAAGTGGTCCACGTACACAGTGGAAAATTACTCCAATAAAAAATAAAAATTAAATTAAAAAACCAACAAAAGTAAGGACACATCAGCTTGTGTGTGTTTGTCCGGGCACACTCCACTCTAATTTATAACCAAGAAACACCACAGGCAGCAAGGGCTTTTCCATAAGTTCCAGGGTGGGGAACATAGAAAGGCTGCCACCCTCTGGCAGTTCCCTGCAAAAGCAGCTTTAAAGCCTGTGCTAATGGTCATTTCCTATTAACAAGTACTGCAGGACTGTAAATGAAACCTGCCCTCAAAATGTCTTGAGGGAGGTAATGGCCAAAACATGTCAAAATGTGACACATACTTTAAGAGAACACTTTGAAGAACTAAGGGGTAATCACAGCTTGAAAAATAAAAAGGACATGCCTTAAAGCTCAATTTCAACGGATTATGAGGCACATGCGAATTCAACCACAAAGAGGTAGCAGCTCCCACTTGTCAAAATAACCGTCAGCAAGAAAACTACAAACAATAAATGCTGAAGGTGTTGTGGAGGAATGCATACCCTGAACTTTAAGTGGGATGTAACTTGGAAAGAGCCACTAAAGAGAACAAAATGGAGGTGCCTTAAAAATGTGAACATTGAGCTTCCATATGACCCAGCAATCCCACTACTGGTTATACACCCACAGAAAACCATAATTCAAAAATACACATGCACCCGAATGTTTATTACAGCACTATTTACAATAGCCTGGTCATGGAAGCAACCTAAATGCCCATCAACAGGCGAATGGATAAAGAAGTTGTGGTACATATATAGAATGGAATATTTCTCAGCCACAAAAAGGAACCAAATTGAGTCATTTGTTGTGACGTGGATGGATCTAGAGACTGTCATACAGTGTGAAGTAAGTCGGAAAGAGAAAAACAAATATCGTATATTAACGCAGGTATGTGCAACCTAGAAAATTGGTACAGATGAGCCAGTTTGCAGGGCAGAAGTTGAGACTCAGATGTAGAGCGCAGACACATGGACACCACGGGGTGGAAAAAGTGGTGGGGTGGGGATGGTGTTGTGCTGAATTGGGCGATTGGGATTGACATGTATACACTGATGTGTATAAAATTGATGACTGATAAGAACCTGCAGTATACAAAAACAAACAAAATAACTAATACTAAACTTTCATTCGGTTTTTTGTATGGAAATATGTTAATATAAATGTTTCAGACATTACATGAAATTTCTAAAAATCTTATATGTTCTGGTATAATGTTATAATTCATAATCCTAGTTATTACTTTAAAATGTATATCTCAGAAATAACTAATTTTCTTGTCAACTGCATTATTATAAACTTTCATCAAATCTTTAACCGTGGTCATTTTTAAGTCTTTTGTCATTTACAGACAGTTCTGGTTGTACTCTGATGCTTTTGCAAATATGTTCCTATAAAAGGGTTTCATCTTCATGAAATTCATGGAAAAGACTCTGACAAGTACAGGTTTCTGGTAACTCTACTGTACTGCTGAACTGAATAAATAAGCATTTTCAGAACTCTAATGATAAAACTAATGAACTCATAAAAGTGCTAACAAACGATCAAGATGAAAAAAAAATTAATTACACAGGACTGAGTGAACTGATGACGATAAATATAATTTTTGTTACTTTCTGTTTGAATTAAAAAAAAATCCCACAAGGACTCAGAGGCAAAGAATATACAAATCAATTTTCACTGCAAAGTAAAGCAGCGGCTACAGTGAAGGATTACTGGACTGAATGTCAATATTTTGACATAGTATGAGTGTGTTTCATGTTTGGTAATTGCAATCATTGTTGCTTTTGTTGTGATCATCCATGTACAACGCTTGATGTCAGTCTATTTATCTCATAAAAATAAAATACAGTGTGTGTGTTTGGAAAAAAAACGAATAAGAACTAATGAGACATAAACTTATGGGGATTTCACCTGGCAAACTCCATTCTAATTTACAACCTAAGACAACGACTTCCAGAAAGGCTCTGCTGCCCTAGTACTTAGATTGGGGAATGGCGAAATGCTGCCTCCTTTTGGCCGTTTCCCAAAACAGCAGCTTTAAACCCACTGCAAACGGTCACTAAATATTCACCAACTGGCAGTTCTGTAAATGACACCTGCCCTCCAAAAAAATTCTGGGGTCAAAAATCGAACAAAAAATTCACAAGAGGGCAAACTTCGAAGAAGATAATTTCAAGAGGTGTATTGTGCTCACAGATTTTTCTTTTGATAAAAGAAAAAGATGTGGAAAAATGATGAATCTTAGGAATTTTGAAAGATATGCAAACCCAAATTACAAATACCTATCAGATCACAGCAGTCAGAATGACCATCAGCAAAAATGGTGCAAACAATAAATGATGAAGCGATTGTGGAGAAATGCGTACCCTCGGTTCTAAGGGGGACGTTGTAAAAGCCACTAATAAAAGCACATTGGAGGTGATTTGAAAAAGTAAACACTGAGTGACCAGTCCATCAATCACACCCACTGCTGGGCCTCTCACCAGAGAAAATGAGAATCAAAAAGTCACAGGCTGGCAATCCTGCACTCCAGCAATATTCACCATAGGCAACACTTGGAAGCAATGAAAATGTCCATCAACAGAGGAATGCACCAAGAAGTGGTCCATGAACAAAATAGAATATTAACTCCAATAATAAATATAAATTAAATTTAAAAATCCAACAAAAGTAAGGAGACATCAGCTTTTGTGTGTTTATCTGGGCACATTCTACTCTAATTTACAACCGAGGAACACCACTGGCCGTAAAGTCGTTTCCCTAGTATCAGCGTGGGGAAAGTAGAAAGGTAGCAGCCCTGTGGCCGTTACCTGCAAAAGCAGTTTAAAGCCTGTGCTAATGGTCACTTCATATGAACAAGTACTGTAGGGCTGAAAAGGAAACCTGCCCTCAAAATATCTTGAGGGAGGTAATGGCCAAAACATTTCAAAATTTGACACATACTTTAAGAAACCACTTTGAAGAACTAAGCTGTAATTACAGCTTGAAAAATAAAAATGACTTGCCTTAAAGCTCAATTGCAACGGAATATGAGACACATGCAAATTCAACCGTAAAGAGGTGTCAGCTCACACCCGTCAGAATAACCATCAGCAAAAACTACAAATAATAAATGCTGAAGGTGCTGTGGAGAAATGCATACCCTCAACTTTAAGTGGGACGTAACCTGGAAAGAGCCACTAATGATAACAGAATGGAGGTACCTTTAAAAGGTAAACACTGAGCTACCATATGACCTAGCAGACCTATTCCTGGACCTATAACCGACGAAGACAGAATTGGAAGGACACAGGCAGGCAAATCTGCAATGCATACTATTACAATAGCCAAGATATGGAAGTAACCAAAAAGTCCACTGAGAAATGGGTGGACAAAGAAGAACTGCTACATGTACAGATGGAATATGAGCTAGTGAAAAAATGAAACAATGCCATTTGCAGCACCATAGATGAGTCTAGAGGTAATCACACAACTTGTAGTAAGTGAGAAAGTGAAAGATACATATCCTATCATATCAGATATAGGTGTTAACTAAAAATTGATACAAACGAAGATATTTCCACAGAGAAAGGCAATCACAGATTCATTAAAAAACTTATGGTTCACCAGATGGAAAGGTGTGAGGATTGGATACATTACCATATTGAGGTTAACAGAGACATACAAACACATGTGAAATATATAATCACCAAAGACCTACAGAATACCAAGAGAAGACTTCTCTATATTGTGTCATAACCTACATGGGAAAAGGATCCGAAGAAGAATAGATATATGTATATGTGTGAAAGAACCACATCTTGCACACCTAGAACAAACAAAACATTGTAATCAAGTTTGCTGTGACAAAAAATAAAAATTATCTTAAAAATACGAACAAGAAGTAATGAGACATAAACTTAAAGGGCTTTTTCCTCGCACATTCCATTCTAATTTGCAACCTAGACCACCACTTCCAGTAAGGCTCTGTTGCCATAGTAACCAGATTTGGTAAAGGAGAAATGCTGCCGCCTTGTGGCCGTTTCCCGCAAGAGCGGCTTTAGACCCACAGCTAATGGTCACTTAAAATTCACAAGGACTCAGGGCTGTAAAGGACACCTGCCGTCAAAAATTGTGCTGAGGTAGGGAACGGACAAAAAAATTTAATACAGGCAAATTTTTCAATAAAATACTATGAAGAAGTAAGTATTACTCACTGTCTTTAAAAAAAAGGAGAATGGATTAAGGCTCAACCTCAGGAATTATTAGACTCATGCAATCTAATCCACAAAAGGGTTTCCAATCAAACCAGTCGACTGACCATCAGCAAAAAGTCTACAAACCATAAATGCTGATGCGGTTGTAGAGAATTGTGTATCCTCTAGCTGCTGGTGAGATGCCAAGTGGTTAACAGCCAGTAATGAGAACAGAAAAGAGCTGCGTTTAAAAGTAAAAATTGAGGTACCATTCAATCCAGCAGGCGCACCATTGGACCTCTCACCTGAGAAGACAAGTATCGAGAAGACAAAGGTTGCAAAAGCTGCAGTGCAGCATTATTCACAATAGCCAAGGCAGTGAAGCGATAAAAATGTCCATCAACAAGTGAATGGATATAGAATAAGTGGTCCAGGTACACAATGGAATGTTAGTCATGGAAAAGAATGAAACCCTGCTCTTTGAGGCACCACAAATGAGCCTGGAGATAATCACAAATCATGAGGTAAGTCGGAAAGCAAAAGACTTATATCCTATGATATCACTTATAGGCGTTATCTAATAACTGACACAAATGAACACAATTAACAGAGAAATACACTCACAAACTTAGAAAACCAACTTTGCTCATCTAAAGGGAAAGGTGGGGGGAATGGATAAATGAAGATTCGTGTTACTATATGATATGGATATGATCCAAATACATATTATATACATATTACAAAAAGACCGACCATATAACAAGGGAGGTCTGCAGAACACTCCGTAATAATTTACATGGGAAGAGGATCTCTACATAAATAGATATAAACAATGTGTAAATGAACCAGAGTGTGTACACCTTGGACAAACAACATTCTAACGATTACCTGATTTAAAAATTTAAAACAACGAAAAAAAATTAATCAGACATAAACTTATGGGGCGTTTTCCAGCCCACTCCATTGAAATTTACAACCTAGGAAAACGACTTCCAGAACGGCTCTGCTGCCCTAGTAACCAGATTTGGTAATGGAGAAATGCTGCTGCCTTGTGGCCGTTTCGAACAACAGCAGGTTAAACCTAGTGCTAATGGTCCCTAAATATTCACACTCATTGCAGGCCTGTAAATGACACCTACATTTCAAAACAATCCTGGGGTTGAAAATTGACCAAAAAATTCGAAAGAGGGCAACGTTCCAGGAAGACACTTTCAAGACGAATATTGTACTCACACTTTTTTTTTCTTTTTTCTTTTTACAGAAAAGAAAAAGGCGTGGAAAATGATGAATTTTAGAATATTTAACGACATGCATACCCATATTACAAATACCTATCAGCTCACAGCAGTCTGAAAGGCCATTAGCAAAAATGCTGCAAAAAATAAATGCTGAAGGGAATGTGGAGAAATGCGTACCCTCGGTTGTAAGGGGGGGCATGTAAAGAGTCACTAATGAAAACACAATGTAGGTGCTTTGAAAAGGGAAACATTGAGCTACCAGTCAATCAATCAAAACCACTGCTGGACCTATCACCTGAGAAAATGAGAATCAAAAAGTCACAGGCTGGCAATCCTTCACTCCAGCAATATTTACCATAGCCAACACTTGGAAGCAATGAAAATGTCCATCAACCAAGGAATGCACCAAGAAGAAGTGGTCCATGTACACAATGGAATATTACTCCAATACTAAATATAAATTAAATTTAAAAAAAAAACAAACAAAAGTAAGGAGACATCAGCATTTGTGGGTTTATACGGGCACATTGCACTCTAATTTATAACCGAGGAACACCACAGGCCGGAAGGTCTGTTTCCCTAGTTACCAGAGTGGGGAACGTAGAAAGGCTGCCGCCCTCTGGCCGTTACCTGCAAAAGCAGCTTTAAAGCCTGTGCTAATGGTCACTTCATATGAACAAGTAATGCAGGGCTGTAAATGAAAACTGCCCTCAAAATGTCTCGAGGGAGGTAATGGCCAAAAATTTTCAAAATGTGACACATACTTTAAGAAAACAACTTGAAGAACTAAGCTGTAATCACTGTTTGATAAATAAAAAGGACATGCTTTCAAGCTCAATTTCAACAGATTATGGGATACATGCAAATTCAACCACAAAGGGGTATCAGCTCACACCTGTCAGAATAACCCTCAGCAAGAAAACTACAAACAATAAATACTGAAGGTGTTTTGGAGAAATGCATACAATCAATTTTAAGTTGGACGTAACCTGGAAAGAGCCACTAATGAGAACTGAATGGTGGTGCCTTTAAAACATACACACTGACTTACCATATGATACAGCAAGCCCACTCCTTGGTCTATAACATAAGAAGATAGAACTGGAAAGAAACAGGCAAGCAAATGTGTATTGCAGCAGTATTACAATAGCCAAGACATGGAGACAACCAAAAAGTCCATCAAGAGTTGCGTGGCCAAAGAGGAACTGGCACACGTACAGATGGAATATTAGCCAGGGAAAAAAATAAAACAATGCCATTTGCAGCACCATGTATGATTCTTGAGGTAATCAGGCAAATTGTACTAAGTCAGAAAGCAAAAGACACATATCCTATAATATCATTTATAGATCTTAGCTAAAAATTGATACCAATGAAGATATTTCCACAGAGAAATGCAATCACAGATTCACTAAACTAAATTATGGTTCACCAAATGGAAAGGTGTGAGGATTGGATACATTAGGATATTGGGGTTAACATAGATATAGAAACAAATGTGAAATGTGTAATCACCAAAGACCTACGTAATACCAAAAGAAGATTACTCAACATTGTATCATAACCTACTTGGGAAAATGATCCAAAGAAGAATAGATATATGTATATGTGTGAAAGAACCACATCTTGCACACCTAGAACAAACAAAACATTGTAATCAAATTTGCTCTGATAAAAAATAAAAATTAAATTAAAAAAAGAACAAGAAGTAATGAGAAATAAACTTAAGGGGCTTTTTGCTGGCACATTGCATTCTAATTTACAACCAGAACATGACTTCCATTAAGGCTCTGTCATCACTAATAAAGCAGCTTTATAATCAATGTTGAAGGTAGCTTAAAAGAAGTCTCACTAATTATTGATAGTAACAAGAAAACAAAGAAAAGTAAAAATCTCACTGCAAAAAGTATACATAGAGTAAGTCAAGGTAGATCAAACACTTATTAAACTTCTGTAAAGAATAAAAGACAACAGTAGTATGTTTTTTTAAAAAGAGAGGGCCCAAATAAATCTGAAATGAAAGAGTTGATGTCAAAACAGACCCCACAGAAATACAAAGTATCCTAAGATACACACAGGGTGACTCAGGGCTCAGATTGGACAGAGCCCACTCTCCAGTCCCCTGGACATGACTTACAGGAGCCTCAGGAACTGAGGAGGGGGTCCCTGAGGAGAGGCTCAAGATAGAATATGGTAGGCATTAACATGGCTCCATTCATCTTAAACATGCCTGAACTACATTCACACGAGATGATTTTGTCCTGTATGTACATCGGCACCTCTAGTCGGAACTGCAGATCTTTGGCTTCACCACCTCAACTGACAGCAATAGCTTCACCTGCTGTGGACCGTCTCCTATAGGATTTCTAGAACCACAAAGCATCGAAGCTTCACAGGACCCAGAGTCTGTGCGACTCCACGCAGAGTCTCAGAGTCTCAACTCCACTCAGATACTCCACTCTTGGAGGGCACACACAAAGTAGTGAGCACATCAGAACCCAGGGGAAGGAGCAGTGACCCCGTAGGAGAATGACCAGAACTACCTGATAGTTTTAGAGGGTCTCCTGCAGAGGCAGGTGGTATCTGTGGCTGTGGCTCACCGTGAGGACAACGACACTGGCAGCAGAAGTTCTGGGAAATACTCCTTGGTGTGAGCCCTCCCAGAGTCCGCCATTAACCCCACCAAGAGCAAGGTAGGCTCCAGTGCTGGGTCACCTCAGGCGAAACTACCAACAGGGAGGGAACCCAGCCCCATGCATCAGCAGATAAGTGGATTAAACTTTTTATTAAAGTTTTATTTAATCTGCAGACAAGCAGATTAAAGCTTTGCCCGCCAAAGCAACACCCAGCTCTACCCACCACCAGTCCCTCCCATCAGGAAGCTTGCACAAGCCTCTAAGATAGACTCATCCACTGGAGAGCAGACAGCAGAAGCAAGAAGAACTACAATTCTGCAGCCTGTGGAAGGAAAACCACATTCACAGAAAGATAGACAAAATGAAAAGGCAGAGGACTTTATACCAGATTAAGGAACAAGATAAAACCCTAGGAAAAAAAACGAAATGAGGTGGAGATACGGAAACTTCCAGAAAAAGAATTCAGAATAATGATAGTGAACATGATCCAAGACCTTGGCAAAAGAATGGAGGCAAAGATCGAGAAGATGCAAGAAATGCTTACCAAAGACCTAGAAGAATTAAGGAGCAAACACCTAGAAGAATTAAAGAACAAACAAACAGAGGTGAACAATATAATAACTGAAATGAAAAATACACCAGAAGGAATCAGTAGCAGAATAACTGTGGCAGAAGAACGGATAAGTGACCTGGAAGACAGAAAGGTGGAAATCACTGCCATGGAACAGAATAAAGAAAAAGAATGAAAATAAATGAAGACACCCTAAGAGTCCTCTGGGACAACATTAAACGCAACAACATTCACATCATAGGGGTCCCAGAAGGAGAAGAGAGAGAGAAAGGACCCGAGAATACATTTGAAGAGATTATAGTCGAAAACTTCCCTAGCATGGGAAAAGAAATAGCCACCCAAGTCCAGGAAGTGCAGAGAGTCCCAGTCAGGATAAATCAAAGGAGAAAAATGCCAAGACACATAGTAACCATATTGACAAAAATTGAAGACAAAGAAAAATTATTGAAAGCAACAAGGGAAAAATGACAAATAACATACAAGGGAACTCCCATAAGGATAACAGCTGATTTCTCAGCAGAAAATCTACAAGCCAGAGGGAGTGGCATAAATTTAAAGTGATGAAAGGGAAGAACCTACAACCAAGAGTACTCCACCCAGCAAGGATCTCATTCAGATTTGACAGAGAAATCATAAGCCCTACAGACAAGCAAAAGCTAAGAGAATTCAGCACCATGAAACCAGCTCTACACCAAATGCTAAAGGAACTTCTCTAAGTGGGAAACACAAGAGAAGAAAAGGACCCACCAAGACAAACCCATAACAATTAAGAAAATAGTAATAGGAACATACATATCAATAATTACCTTAAACGTGAATGGACTAAATGTTCCAACCAAAAGACACAGGCTCCCTGAATGGATACAAAAACAAGACCCATATATATGCTGTCTACAAGAGACCCATTTCAGACCTAGGGACACATACAGACTGAAAGTGAGGTGATGGAAAAATATATTCTATGGAAAAGAAAATCAAAAGAAAGCTGGAGTAGCAATACTCATAGCAGATAAAATAGACTTTAAAATAAAGAATGTTACAAGAGACAAGGAAAGACACTACATAATGGTCAAGGGATCAATCCAAGAAGAAGATATAACAATTATAAATATATATGTGCCCAACATAGAAGCACCTCAATACATAAGGCAACTGCTAACAGCTATAAAAGAGGAAATCAACAGTAACACAATAATAGCAGGGGACTTTAACAGCTCACTTACACCAGTGGAGATCATCCAGACAGAAAATTAATAAGGAAACACAAGCTTTAAATGACACAATAGACCAGATATAGTTAATTGATATTTATAGGACATTCCATCCAAAAACAGCAGATTACACGTTCTTCTCAACTGCACACGGAACATTCTCCAGGATAGATGACATCTTGGGTCACAAATAAAGCCTCAGTAAATTGAAGAAAACTGAAATCATATCAAGCAGCTGTTCCGACCACAATGCTATGAGATTAGAAATCAATAACATGGACAAAACCGTAAAAAACACAAACACATGGAGGCTAAACAATACGTTACTAAATAACCAAGAGATCACTGAAGAAATAAAAGAGGAAATCAAAAACTACCTAGAGACAAATGACAAGAAACACACGATGATGCAAAACCTATGGGATGCAGCAAAAGCAGTTCTAAGAGGGAAGTTTATAGCAATACAAGCCTACCTCAAGAAACAAGAAAAATCTCAAATAAACAATCTAACCTTACACCTAGAGGAACTAGAGAAAGAAGAACAAAACCAAAAGTTAGTAGAATGAAAGAAATCATAAACATCAAAGCAGAAATAAATGAAATAGAAGCAAAGAAAATGAAAGCAAAGATCAATAAAACTAAAAGCCGGTTCTTTGAGAAGATAAACAAAAATGATAAACCTTTAGCCAGACTCAAGAAAAAGAGGGAGAGGAATCAAATCAACAAAATTAGAAGTGAAAAAGGAGAAGTTACAACAGACACCACAGGAATACAAAGCATCCTAAGAGACTACTACAAGCAACTCTATGCCAATAAAATGGACAACCTGGAAGAAATGGACAAATTTTTAGAAAGGGATAACCTTCCAAGACTGAACCAGGAAGAAATAGAAAATATGAACAAACCTATCACAAGCAATGAAATTGAAACTGTGATTAAAAATCTTCCAACAAACAAAAGTCCAGAACCAGATGGCATCACAGGTGAATTCTGTCAAACATTTAGAGAAGAGCTAACACCCAACCTTCTCAAATTCTTCAAAACAATTGCAGGGGAAGGAACACTCCCAAACTCATTCTATGAGACCACCGTCACCCTGATACCAAAACCAGACAAAGATACTACAAGGAAAGAAAATTATAGACCAATATCACTGATGAATATAGATGTAAAAATCCTCAACAAAATACTAGCAAACAGAATCGAACAACACATTAAAAGGATCAAACACCATGATCAAGTGGGGTTTATCCCAGGGATGCAAGGATTCTTCAATATACACAAATCATTGTGATACACCATATTAACAAATTGTAGAATAAAACCATATGATCATCTCAATAGATGCAGGAAAAGATTTTGAGAAAATTCAACACCCATTTACGATAAAAACTCTGCAGAGTGTGGGCATAGAGGGAAACTACCTCAACATAATAAAGGCCATATATGACATACCCACAGCAAACATCATTCTCAACGGTGAAAAACTAAAAACGTTTCCTCTAAGATCAGGAACAAGACGAGGATGTCCACACTCACCACTACTATTCAACATAGTTTTGGAAGTCCTAGCCATGGCAATCAGAGAAGAAAAAGAAACAAAAGAAATACAAAAAGGAAAAGAAGAAGTAAAATTGTCACTGTTTGCAAATGACATCATAACATAGATAGAGAATCCTAAAGATGCCACCAGAAAACCACTGGAGCTAATCAATTAATTTGGTAAAGTTGCAGGATACAAAATTAATGCACAGAAATTGCTTGCATTCCTATACACTAACAATGAAAGAACAGAAAGAGAAATTAAGGAAACAATCCCATTACCACTGCAACAAAAATAAAATACATAGGAATAAACCTACCCAAGGAAGTAAAAGACCTGTACTCAGAAAACTATAAGACACTGATGAAAGAAATCAAAGATGATATAAACAGATGGAGACATATACCATGTTCTTGGATTAGAAGAATCAATATTGTGAAAATGACTATACTACCCAAAGCAATCTACAGATTCAATGCAATTCCTATCAAATTACCAATGGCATTTTCTACAGAAGTAGAAAAAAAAATCTTAAAATTTGTAGGGAGACACAAAAGACCCCGGATAGCCAAAGCAGTCTTGAGGGGAAAAAAAAAGAGCTGGAGGAATCAGACTTCCAGACTTCAGACTATATTACAAAGCTACAGTAATCAAGATAATATGGTAGTGGCACAAAAACAGAAATATAGATCAATAGAACAGGATAGAAAGCACAGAGATAAACCCACGTACCTATGGTCCACTAATCTATGACAAAGGAGGCAAGGGTATACAATGGAGAAAAGACAGTGTCTTCAGTAAGTGGTGCTGGGAAAACTGGACAGCTACATGTAAAAGAATGAAATTAGAACACTCCCTAACACCATACACAAAAATAAACTCAAAATGGATTAGAGACCTAAATGTAAGACCAGCCACTATAAAACTCTTAGAGGAAAACATAAGCAGAACAGTCTATGACATAAATCACAGCAAGATCCTTTTTGACCCACCTCCTAGAGAAATGGAAATAAAAACAAAAATAAAAAAATGGGACTTAATGAAATTTAAAATCTTTTGCACAGCAAAGGAAAACATAAGCAAGATGAAAAGACAACCATCAGAATGGGAGAAAATATTTTCAAATGAAGCAAATGGCAAAGGATTAACCTCCAAAAAGCAGCTCCTGTAGCTCAATATCACAAAACCAAACAACCCAATCGAAAAATGGGCAGAAGACCTAAATAGACATTTCTCCAAAGAAGATATACAGGTTGCCAACAAACACATGAAAGGATGTTGAACATCACTAATTATTAGAGAAATGCAAATCAAAACTACAGTGAGGTATCACCTCACACCAGTCAGAATGGCCACCATCAAAAATTCTACCAACAATAAATGCTGGAGAGGCATTTATTGGAGAAAAGGGAACCCTCTTGCACTGTTGGTGGGAATGTAAATTGATATAGCCACTAGGGAGAACGGTATGGGGGTTCCTTAAAAACTAAAAATAGAAAAACCGTACAACCCAGCAATCCCACTACTGGACATTTACCCTGAGAAAACCATAATTCAAAAAGAGTCATGTACCACAATGTTCATTGTAGCTCTATTTACAATAGCCAGGACATGGAAGCAACCTAAGTGTCCATCAACAGATAACTGGATAAAGAAGATGTGGCGCATATATACAATGGAACATTATTCAGCCATAAAGAGAAACGAAACTGAGTTATTTGTAGTGAGGTGGATGGATCTAGAGTCTGTCCTACAGAGTGAAGTAAGTCAGAAAGAGAAAAACAAATACCGTATGCTAACACACATATATGGAATCTAAAAGAAAAAAAGTTTATGAAAAACCTAGGGGCAGGAAAGGATTAAGGACACCGACGTAGAGAAAGGACTTGAGGACACGGGGAGGGGGAAGTGTAAGCTGGGACAAAGTGAGAGAGTGGTATGGACATATATACACTACCAAATGTAAAATTGATAGCTACTGGGAAGCAGCCACATAGCACAGGGAGATCAGCTCGGTGCTTTGTGACCACCTAAAGGGGTGGGATAAGGGAGTGAGAGGGAGGTGCAAGAGGGAGTGGATATGGTGTTATATGTATACGTATAGCTGATTCACTTTTTTATACAGCAGAAAGTAACACACAATTGTAAAGCAATGATACTCCAATAAAGATGTAAAAGGAAAAAAAAAGAAAGCCCAGAGATAAACCTACACACCTATGGTCCACTAATCTATGACAAAGGAGGCAAGGATATACAATGGAGAAAAGACAGTCTCTTCAATAAGTGGTGCTGGGAAAAATGGACAACTACATGTAAAACAATGAAATTAGAACACTCCCTAACACCATACACAAAAAATAAACTCAAAATGGATTAGAGACCGAAATGTAAGACTGGACACTATAAAACTCTTAGAGGAAAACATAGGAAGAATACTCTTTGACAAAAATCACAGCAAGATCATTTTTGATCCACCTACTAGAGTAATGGAATAAAAAACAAAAATAAACAAATGGGAGCAAATGAAACCTAAAAGCTTTTGCAAAGCAAAGGAAACTACAAACAAGACGAAAAGACAACCTCAGAATGGGAGAAAATGTTTACAAACGAATCAATGGACAAAGGATTAATCTCCAATATATATAAACAGCACATGCAGCTCAACAGTAAAAAAACAAACAACCCAATCCAAAAATGGGCAGTTGACGTAAATAGACATTTGTCCCGAGAAGACATACAGATGGCCAAGAAGCACATGAAAAGCTGCTCAACATCACTAATTATTAGAGAAATATAAACCAAAACTACAATGCGGTATCACCTCACACAAGTTAGAATGGGCATCATCAGAAAATCTACAAACAACAAATGCTGGAGAGGGTGTGGAGAAAAGGGAACCCTCTTACACTATTTGTGGGAATGTAAATTGATACAGTCACTATGGAGAACAGTATGGAGGTTCCTTAAAAAACTAAAAATAGAAATACCATAAGACCCAGCAATCCCACTACTGGGCATATACCCAGAGAAAACCATAATTCAAAAAGTCACATTCACCACAATGTTCATTGCAGCACTATTTACAATAGCCCGGTCATGGAAGCAACCTAAATGCCCATAGATAGACAAATGGAAAATATGTGGTACATATATAAAATGGAATATTACTCAGCCATAAAAAGGAATGAAATTGGGTCATTTGTAGAGACGTGGAAAGATCTAGAGACTGTCATACAGAGTGAAGTAAATCAGAAAAAGAAAAACAAATATCGTATATTAACGCATACATGTGGAACCTAGAAAAATGGTACAGATGAACCGGTTTGCAAGGCAGAAATAGAGACACAGATGTAGAGTACAAATGTATGGTCACCAAGGGGGGAAAGTGGCAGGGTGGTGGTGGTGGGATGAATTGCGAGCCTGGGATTGACATATATACACTTATATGTATAAAATAGATAACCAATAAGAACCTGCTGTATAAAAAAATGAATAAAATAAAATTTAAAACTTTAAAAATAATATTTAAAAACATAAAACAGAAAAAAAAGATCTGTCCTTCCCATAGACGTATTTATATGAATGAATTATTTCCATGCTTATATCTGTAAATACAAAAAGAGGAATAAAACCTACCTTGAACCAAAAAAGAAAAAAAAAAAAAACAGAACCCACTGGTCATACTGAGGAAAACCCTATCAGGGCACTTGCTCCAGTGGTAAACAATTCTGAAGTTGGTCAGAGGTGGGGAATCGTCTCCCATGCAGCCAGCAGCTCCCCCGCAAGGAGCGTCCTCATTGCAAAGCTGGGGGACCGTGAGGAGGCGTCTCTGAGTAAACGTGAGCTGAGCCTCAGGCCAGCTGCTGCTGGACTTTTCCCACCCTTCCCAGGTAAAACACCTGAATGTGTGCAAAGACTTTAAAGCCTAGAGGAAAGGGCTTGGAGTCACACCAGCGACAGCACGCAGGCCGACTGGGTGCCTGCAGGCCAGCCAGGACGGTCCTGGCCCCGGGCGCTCTTCTGGAAGCTTTCCATTTCCCTGCCTGAGGTACCCCTCCTGTCCCGGTCCCCACTGCTTTTTTCCTTCCTCACCTCTGCCCGGGGAGAAATTCCAGCAGCAGGTATGGGTGACACATCGTCTTCTTTAGCAGGTGGCAGCCCGGCAACTCCTGCAGAAAGTCCAGCAGAGCCCCACTCACACGGGGCCACTCATAGAGCCCTGGGCCCTACTCCCTCCCACCAGCACAACCCCGAGACTGCTGACGGGGCAGAGAATATGGCGTCAGGCACAGCTGCAGAGGCTTTTGCTGCCTGGAGGGGTGTTTATATTGACCTCAACCCAGGCACACCTGGGAAGGGCTGGCCTGCCAGGTCAGGCTGCCCAGGTCAGCCAATCCTCGCCCCTCAGGGGCTCAGAGTTGCAGATAATGGGCCTTGCTGCACCGGCCAGATCCAAGGAACAGGTGTAGGGTCCCGAGAGTCAGGATAGACAACGGGTGGCAGCCCTGGCTTGTTTTCTAATCATTTTATCTGGTCCATGAGTGGAAGACAACTTCAAGAAGGCCCTCTCCTAATGAGAGGAACCCAGGAGTCAGGGAGAGGAGGGTTGGTGGGTGGAGAAAGAGGCCTGGTGCCCCGGCTGCAGTGGAAGCCCCTGGCAGACCAGGTGGAGGGAGGCCGCACAGAGTGAAGCCTAGGGTCACAGACATGTCGGAGCTGCTGTTTGTTAGTTCAAGCCCTGCTCTGAGGTGCTCTGTGTCAGCTCTGAGCGACAGGTGTGCTTGGGATGCTCTGCAATGAGGGCTATGTGCACGGTTCCTGTGTGCCCAGCTCTGCCAGGGAACTTGTCCAAGGGAGCTCCATATCCAGGGAGGGGCCTGCCCACGAGAGCCCCGTGAGCTGCTGGGTACCTGCCCAGGTGAGCTCCATATCCAGGGAGAGGCCTGCCCACGAGAGCCCCGTGAGCTGCTGGGTATCTGCCCAGGTGAGCTCCATATCCTGGGAGGGGCCTGACCACGAGAGCCCCGTGGGCTGCTGGGTACCTGCCCAGGTGAGCTCCATATCCTAGGAGGGGCCTGACAATGAGAGCCCCGTGGGCTGCTGGGTACCTGCACAGGTGAGCTCCATATCCTGGGAGGGGCCTGACCATGAGAGCCCCGTGGGCTGCTGGGGACCTGGTAAAGGACGCCAGGACAGTCAGTGAAGCCACAGAGGATATACATCCAGTAGTTCCTAATTCCTACACCCTGCTGGCCATTCTACCATCCACCAGGACATGGTATTCTGTATTAGACTTCAATGATGCCTTCTTCTGTATTCCATTAGTCCCAGAGTCACAAGAAATTTTGGCTGTGAGTGGCAGGACATACAACATACAACAAAAACAATACTGCTTGGCCGTCCTGCCCCAGGGGTTCAAAAATTCCCACACCATCTTCGGGGAAACGTTAGCTAAAACCCTAAAAGATCTACCTCTGGAGAAGTGAACCCTCCTTCAATATGCAGACGACATTCTGGGCTTCCCTGGTGGCGCAGTGGTGGAGAATCTGCCTGCCAATGCAGGGGAAACAGGTTCGAGCCCTGGTCTGAGAAGATCCCCTATGCCACGGAGCAACTAGGCCCGTGAGCCACAATTACTGAGCCTGCGCGTCTGGAGCCTGTGCTCCACAATAAGAGAGGCTGCGATAGTGAGAGGCCCGCGCACCGCGATGAAGAGTGGCCCCCGCTTGCCGCAACTAGAAAAAGCCCTCGCACAGAAACGAAGAGCCAACACAGCCATAAATAATAAATAAATAAATTTAAAAAAATTTGCAGACGACATTCTGATCGCCAGCCCTACTAAGGAGGCCTCTGGACTACCTAGCCAATAAAAGATAGAAGGTGTCCAAGAAAAAGGCTCAAATATCACAGACTAAGGTGACCTGCCTGGGCTTCATTCTCACAGAAGATCGGAGAAGCCCATCCCAGGAAAGGGAAGAAGCCATTTGCAGCCTCACCCTTCCTAAAACTAGAAGACAGCTTAGGGGTTCCTGGGGAGACCGGGGTTTGCTGCATCTGGATCCCTAACTACAGTCTAATACCTGGGCCTCTATATGAAACACTGAAAGGAAAAGATGATGATCCTTTTGAATAGAATCCAGAAGCGGCCTTTCAAGAATGGAAAGAGCAGTCAATTCAGACCCTTGCCCTGGACCTCCCTAATTTAGCTAAACCCTTTGACCTTTACATTCCTGGTCGAAGGCGAATCACCCTTGGAGTTTTAGTGCCAAAACTGGGACCACTTGAAATGGAACAACGCAAGAATGCCCTCCAGGCATTGGCCAGCCACCCCATCCGACCAGGATACTGGGGGTATCTAAAAACCTGGAAATGAGCAGCCCGCAAGGCCAGCTCCCTCCTAAGGGTAAGGGACGCCACTTGGTGATCCTAACCACCCACCATGCCCTGAAGTTGCAGGGATCACTCCGTGGGCACAATGACCTCGAGTGAGGAGGCCCTCCAACTCCAACCTCCAGAGAGACAACCTGGGGCACCAGGCCCCCATGACGACTCGTGTGACCATCACTTGACCTGGAGCTTCTCTCAGAAAACCAAAAGAGTGTGCCCCAAAAGAACAGACTATTGCTGGCAGGACTTACTGCACCCAGAGCGGAGCTAATAAACCTGGCAGGAGATCCGTAAATAATGCTGCCACCATAGAAAAGCCTACAGACACCATGGTGACGGGGACCAATGAGACCAGATGTACTCCTGGTTACTTCAAAAGGGCGGTGACTGAGTGGCCGTCATGGTCCTGGATCACCACCGGCCCTGGACTACCTGGGAGTTGAGCAGGCAGGGCTCTGACACCTGGTGCTGTTTGTACGTAATTCAGTGGCCTAACTGAAGAAAGCGCAGACTACTGGTCAGAGCATCTAGGCTGGCAGAAACCGTCAGCCTAAGGGGGCCGAACCAATGTGGAGCAGGGTAAAACCAGCCCCCCCAGCGTCCCTGCACATCTCTTTCCTGGACCCTTAAAGGTCATTAGAATCTATAAAACTTCCAACGCTGGTGCTCAGGCAGACGAGCAGTGAGGGAGGAGGCCTGGGGACAATCAACCTCACCTGGAGGCTGCTGGGGAGAAGTCCTGCCCCTCCCCCCGGGTATGAGGACACCCAACTCAGCACGAAGCATTTACAGAAGAGGTGTCTGCACCCTCAGAGCCCCAAGAATGTGGAATGGGACAAGAGGCAGAGGAGGGGTTTGTCACCGGCAAAGCCCATTAAAAATTCCTGGGACATAAAAATAGAATCTGGGCAATAAAATAAAGTTTAACCTTTTTTTCCTTTCTGCTTTTTCTAATTTCACTTGTTCCTAGGTTTCCACAGGCAGAGGTCCCACACCTGGCACTTCAGACCCGATTTCCTAGTGCAAAATGGCTGGGCCGACACCTCAGCTCTCAGGGCCCTGTGCAGACTCCGCCACATAGAACCTGAGCTCCAGCCAACCCAACCCTCGAGAGCTCCACCCCGTCCCTCCCGCTGACGCTGACGGGATCCCTACACAGCAGCCCGGCCCACAGCCCGCGGGGGAGCGCACACTCTCACCTCTCCATTCTCTGATCAAAATATAAAGTTTTCCTTTGCTTCTGAACCAAACTCAGTCTCGATCTGTTGGCTCCAATGACACTGGGCAGGGGGACCCTTGTTGGGGCCGACTCTGCAGGATCAGTAACAGAATTTGAGAACATTGTACCTTCAATGAACAGATGTGTGAGCCAAATATTGTAACTTCAATGAACAGATGTGTGAGCCAAATATTGTAACTTCAATGAACAGATGTGTGAGCCAAACTGTAGTTAACATAGAGCAGTGTATAAGGCTCGTGTAAAATAAGGTATTTCTAACACTTCCATTTGATAGTTCCATCACTTTATTATAAGCAAGTTCAGTGGAGGGGTTTGTCGTATTTGTCAGGTCAACATTAGAGAAATGCAGTGATTTCTTTCCAAGGATGTGGATCTACTAATCTTGGCTGAAGTTTCAATCTTGTTTTGAATGATTTTTCATTGAAAATGATACCTCTCTTTCAGCTCCTAGATTTCTGAGAAATATAAAATCTTGTATTTTTTTATTACCAAAGGGGAAAGGTGGGAGGAGGGATAAATTAACAGTTTCGGATTAACATATACACACTGCTATGTATAAAATATATCATCAACTAGGAACTGCTGTATAGCACAGGGAACTATACTCAATATTTTGTAATAACCCCTAAGGGGAAATAATCTGAAAAACAATCGATATCTATATTGACATCATCTATCAACTACAGATAAAATGGAAACTAAAGGAGGCCAATGGTGAACGTTTCTGACCATGAAGACTGCAATCCTCTAAAGTTCGGACTCTGCCTACAGCCCAGTCCCTTAATGAACATACATGTACCAGTAGCTTAAAAATTCCCCAGATTGGGGTTCGGGGAGACACTGATTTGAAAAAATCCTTGGGGTTCTCCTTACATACATGGGACATTTCCTGGAGCTAAAACATGCCTGAGACACCCAGAAGATGGTACACGGTTGGATCAGGAAGATTTTAGAAAAGGCACCTCATCTCCTAATCCCCTGGTTGTCGGGTTCACCCATCCAGCCTCTTTCCTAAAATTCTTCACACTTGAGGATGACAGCACCTTCAACATCCTGTTGCACAGAGTTTGGAATTTGTCCCCAGGCTGAAGGGGAAGGAGGAGAAACAATGAGAGACAAGCCCTAGATGTTCGGACAGGCACAGGTCACTCTAATTTCCCATCAAGAAGAAGAATTAACCACAGGCTCAGCCTGCCCCACGGAACCAGTATAAGGCCTAAAGGAATCCTGCGGTTTTGCAGCCAGCTCACAAAAAAGCGAGTTGAAAAATGGAACTCAGGGGCACTGCAATTCACAAACATGCAGAGTTATAATTGATCACTCTCGTCCAAAAATATATTGAGGGAAGGCAACGAAGACGATTGAAAGGAAGGCAGAATGGCAGGAAACAAATATCAGGAGGTAGATTCGAATATGAATATATTCAGGAAAAAACGCATATGCCTTTTTTCGCGAACAAAGCAAGACAGTAATGCTAATGAGCACTACAAAGAAGTTTCACTTCCCAGGGGTAGAAAGGGCCATTCTAAAAGAGTGTAAAACCCAGAAATGCAGGACAGGCCATGAAGAAAAGGGAGCCTTGTTAGGCTGATGGGTGGGATGTAATTTCCCAACGGCCACTCTGGAGAAGTGTACGGTGTGTCCTGAAACAGCTAAAAAACTCAGCTTAGAGAGCATAGGACACATCCATTCATGGGCGTATAAATTGGGAAAACTAAAACTCAGCAAGACACAGGCACCCCAAAGTTTAGGGCTGCTCTGTTGATAAGAACCTCCACTTCGCTATTCCTTAAATATCCCAGGAAAGAGAAAAATGGGTAAAGAAGTTGTAGTCCTTATGTACAATGGAATATCACTCAGCCATGAAATCAACATCATAAGGCTAGTAGCAACATGATGAGTGGATTTAGGTACGACGATTCTAAGTGAAATAAGTCACACAGAAAAAGAAACTTATCATAAGATATCACTTATAGAGGGAATGTAAAAACCGCCACCAGTGAACTGAATTACAAAACAAAACAGAGTCACACGTTTAGAAAACACACTATGGCTGCTTAACGGGAAGGGTGAGGTGGGGTGATGCATAAAACAACGGTTTCAAATTAACTCAGATACCGTTCCATAAACCCAATAGGTAATAGACAAGACCTACACCTTGCTCAGTGAACTAAAGTCAACACCCCCTATTCACCACCCAAAAATATATCTGAGTAGTAAAATCTTAAAACCTATGTATTGATATCTCTCTGTAAGGGAGACAAGTGGGTGTAAAGCGGCATAAACACAGCAGTGAAAAGCAGCTAAACCCCATTATAAAAATCAATTACTTTTCAAAAACCGTGAAACAAAGACAGTGAAAGAGAGAGAAATTCTTACTAAATTCGTTCAGCGGCTGTGATGCTACGTAGATTGACCATATCTAGACCCACAGCTGATTGAGACATAAGGGTGGACACTCTTGGGGCTGAGAGGTTTGGTGAGGTTGGGTGAGCAAACGCAGACCCTTTAAAGTAATAATGCGTGGTACCCATCCCATGGGTCCCAAATCTCCACGTTCAAAGGCATATTCCTACATCGAAAACAGGCATGAGAAACCCAGATGATGGTACACCATGTGATCGGGAAAGATTTCTAAAATGCACCTCATTTCTCATCTCCTTGTGCTCGGGTTCGCCATTCCAGCCGCTTTATTAGCAATCTCCCTCCTTCGAGAATCAACACCTTTAACCTCCTGTTCCGTACAGGTTGCAATTTGTCCTGAGGATGAACGGGAGGAGGGGGAACCAATGAGTAACTAGCTCTAGGTATTGGGACAGGCACAGGTCACTCTATTTTCCCATCAGGAAGAAGAATTAACCACAGGCTCAGCCTGCTGCCCGGAACCAGAATAGGGCCTGAAGCAATCCTGCGCTTTTGCGGACAGCTCCCAAGAAAGCGAGTTGAAAAATGGAGCTCAGGGGCACTGCAATTCACAAACCTGCCGAGTTATAAATGATAACTCTCGTCTACAAATATATTGAGGGAAAGCAACGAAGAGAATTTGAAAGCAAGGCAGAATGGCAGGAAACAGATTTCAGAAGGGAGATTCGAATCACCTTTAAAGCACAGGAAAAGCGGGAAAACCTCGACAATGATGCCTCTGGCCAAAAAGGGCGTATGCGTTTTTTCCTGAATATATTCATGAAAAAACCATACGCCCTTTTTGGCCAACCAAGCAATCTGGAAAGGCAAATCAGCGCTACAAAGAAGTCTCGCTTCCCATCTGTCAAAAGGGCCATGCTGAGTAAAGTGTCAAAACCAGAAATGCAGGACAGGCCATGGAGAAAAGGGAGCCTGGCTACGCTGCTGGGCGGGATGTAAATTGCCAACAGCCCCTCTGCAGAAGCGTACGGTGTGTCCTGAAACATCTAAAAAACTCAGCTTAGAGAGCATAGGGCACTTCCACTCATCGGCGTATAAATTGGGAAAACTAAAAATCAGCAAGACACAGGAAACCAAAAGTTTAGGGCTGCTCTGTTGACGACAACCTCCACTTCATTACACCTTAAATATCCCAGGAAAGAGAAAAATGGATAAAGAAGTTGTGGTCCTTATGTACAATGGAATATCACTCAGCCATGAAATCAACGACATAAGGCTACTAGCAGCAAGATGAGTGGATTTAGGTAGGACGATTCTAAGTGAAATAAGTCACACAGAAAAAGACACTTATCATAAGATATCACTTATAAAGAGAATGTAAAAACCGCTACCCTTGAACTGAATTACAAAACAGAACAGAGTCACACGTTTAGAAAACACACTATGGCTGCTTAACGGGAAAGGTGAGGTGGGGTGATGCATAAAACAAGGGTTTCAAATTAGCTCAGATACCGTTCCATAAACCCAGTATGTAATAGAGAAGACCGACTCCTTACTCAGAGAATTGGACTCAACACCCCCTATTCACCGCTCAAGAATATACCTGATTAGTAAGAATCTTAAAACCTATGTATTGATATCTCTCTGTAAGTGAGTCAAGTGGGTGTAAAGCGGCATAAACACAGCAGTGAAAAGCAGCTAAACCCCATTATAAAAATCAATTACTTTTAAAAACCCGTGAAACAAAGACAGTGAAAGAGAGAGAAATTCTTACAAAATTCGTTCAGGGGCTGTGATGCCACCTGGATTGACCATATCTAGACCCACAGCTGATTGAGACATAAGGGTGGACACTCTTGGGGCTGAGAGGTTTGGTGAGGTTGGGTGAGCAAACGCAGACCCTTTAAAGTAATACTGCGTGGTACCCATCCCATGGGTCCCAAATCTCCAGGTTCAAGGGCATCTTCCTACATCGAAAACATGCATGAGAAACCCAGAAGATGGTACACCGTGTGATCGGGAAAGGTTTCTAAAACGCACCTCATTTCTCATCTCCTTGTGCTCGGGTTCGCCATTCCAGCCGCTTTACTAGCAATCTCCCTCCTTGGAGAATCAGTACCTTTAACCTCCTCTTCCGTACAGGTTGCAATTTGTCCTGAGGATGAATGGGAAGAGGGGGAACCAATGAGAGATTAGCTCTAGGTGTTGGGACAGGCACAGGTCACTCTATTTTCCCATCAGGAAGAAGAATTAACCACAGGCTCAGCCTGCCGCCCGGGACCACAGTAGGGCCTGAAGCAATCCTGCGCTTTTGCGGCCAGCTCCCAAGAAAGCGAGATGAAAAATGGAGCTCAGGGGCGCTGCAATTCACAAACCTGCAGACTTATAAATGATCACTCTCGTCCACAAATATATTGAGGGAAGGCAACGAAGAGGATTTGAAAGCAAGGCAGAATTGCAGGAAACAGATTTCAGGAGGGAGATTCGAATCGCC
Source organism: Balaenoptera physalus (assembly GCF_965194825.1). NCBI lineage: Eukaryota > Metazoa > Chordata > Mammalia > Artiodactyla > Balaenopteridae > Balaenoptera > Balaenoptera physalus. Next base: position 301,521 of record NW_028126329.1, read on the forward strand.
TTTAAAGCACAGGAAAAGCGGCAAAACCTCGACAATGATGCCCTTGGCCAAAAAGGGCGTATGCGTTTTTTCCTGAATATATTCAGGAAAAAACGCATACGCCCTTTTTGGCCAACCAAGCAACCTGGAAAGGCAAATCAGCGCTACAAAGAAGTCTCACTTCCCATCGGTCAAAAGGGCCATGCTGAATAAAGTGTCAAAACCAGAAATGCAGGACAGGCCATGGAGAAATGGGAGCCTTGCTACGCTGATGGGCAGGATGTAAATTGCCAACAGCCACTCTGGAGAAGTGTACGGTGTGTCCTGAAACATCTAAAAAACTCAGCTTAGAGAGCATAGGGCACTTCCACTCATGGGCGTATAAATTGGGAAAACTAAAAGTCAGCAAGACACAGGCACCCCAAAGTTTAAGGCTGCTCTGTTGACAAGAACCTCCACTTCGTTACACCTTAAATATCCCAGGAAAGAGAAAAATGGATAAAGAAGTTGTGGTCCTTATGTACAATGGAATATCACTCAGCCATGAAATCAACGTCATAAGGCTAGTAGCAGCATGATGAGTGGATTTAGGTACGACGACTCTAAGTGAAATAAGTCACAGAGAAAAAGACACTTATCATAAGATATCACTTATAGAGGGAATGTAAAAACCGCTACCTTTGAACTGAATTACAAAACAGAACAGAGTCACACGTTTAGAAAACACACTATGGCTGCTTAACGGGAAAGGTGAGGTGGGGTGATGCATAAAACAAGGGTTTCAAATTAGCTCAGATACCGTTCCATAAACCCAGTATGTAATAGAGAAGACCGACTCCTTGCTCAGTGAATTGGACTCAACACCCCCTATTCACTGCCCAAGAATATATCTGATTAGTAAGAATCTTAAAACCTATGTATTGATATCCCTCTGTAAGTGAGTCAATTGGGTGTAAAGCGGCAGAAACACAGCAGTGAAAAGCAGCTAAACCCCATTATAAAAATCAATTACTTTTAAATACCCGTGAAACAAAGACAGTGAAAGAGAGAGAAATTCTTACAAAATTCGTTTAGGGGCTGTGATGCCACCGGGATTGACCATATCTAGACCCACAGCTGATTGAGACATAAGGGTGGACACTCTTGGGGCTGAGAGGTTTGGTGAGGTTGGGTGAGCAAACGCAGACCCTTTAACGTAATACTGCGTGGTACCCATCCCATGGGTCCCAAATCTCCAGGTTCAAGGGCATCTTCCTACATCGAAATCATGCATGTGAAACATAGAAGATGGTACACCGTGTGATCGGGAAAGGTTTCTAAAACGCACCTCATTTCTCATCTCCTTGTGCTCGGGTTCGCCATTCCAGCCGCTTTACTAGCAATCTCCCTCCTTGGAGAATCAGCACCTTTAACATCCTGTTCCATACAGGTTGCAATTTGTCCTGAGTATGAACGGGAAGAGGGGGAACCAATGAGAGACTAGCTCTAGGTGTTGGGACAGGCACAGGTCACTCTATTTTCCGATAAGGAAGAAGAATTAACCACAGGCTCAGCCTGCCGCCCGGGACCAGAGTAGGGCCTGAAGCAATCCTGCGCTTTTGCGGCCAGCTCCCAAGAAAGCGAGTTGAAAAATGGAGCTCAGGGGCACTGCAATTCACAAACCTGCAGACATATAAATGATCACTCTCGTCCACAAATATATTGAGGGAAGGCAACGAAGAGGATTTGAAAGCAAGGCAGAATTGCAGGAAACAGATTTCAGGAGGGAGATTCGAATCGCCTTTAAAGCACAGGAAAAGCGGCAAAACCTCGACAATGATGCCCTTGGCCAAAAAGGGCGTATGCGTTTTTTCCTGAATATATTCAGGAAAAAACGCATACGCCCTTTTTGGCCAACCAAGCAACCTGGAAAGGCAAATCAGCGCTACAAAGAAGTCTCGCTTCCCATCGGTCAAAAGGGCCATGCTGAATAAAGTGTCAAAACCAGAAATGCAGGACAGGCAATGGAGAAACGGGAGCCTTGCTACGCTGATGGGCAGGATGTAAATTGCCAACAGCCACTCTGGAGAAGTGTACGGTATGTCCTGAAACATCTAAAAAACTCAGCTTAGAGAGCATAGGGCACTTCCACTCATGGGCGTATAAATTGGGAAAACTAAAAATCAGCAAGACACAGGCACCCCAAAGTTTAGGGCGGCTCTGTTGACAAGAACCTCCACTTCGTTACACCTTAAATATCCCAGGAAAGAGAAAAATGGATAAAGAAGTTGTGGTCCTTATGTACAATGGAATATCACTCAGCCATGAAATCAACGTCATAAGGCTAGTAGCAGCATGATGAGTGGATTTAGGTACGACGATTCTAAGTGAAATAAGTCACATAGAAAAAGACACTTATCATAAGATATCACTTATAGAGGGAATGTAAAAACCGCTACCCTTGAACTGAATTACAAAACAGAACAGAGTCACACGTTTAGAAAACACACTATGGCTGCTTAACGGGAAAGGTGAGGTGGGGTGATGCATAAAACAAGGGTTTCAAATTAGCTCAGATACCATTCCATAAACCCAATAGGTAATAGACAAGACCTACTCCTTGCTCAGTTAATTGGACTCAACACACCCTATTCACCGCCCAAAAATATATCTGACTAGTAAGAATCTTAAAACCTATGTATTGATATCTCTCTGTAAGTGAGTCAAGTGGGTGTAAAGCGGCATAAACACAGCAGTGAAAAGCAGCTAAACCCCATTATAAAAATCAATTACTTTTAAAAACCCGTGAAACAAAGACAGTGAAAGAGAGAGAAATTCTTAAAAAATTCGTTCAGGGGGTGTGATGCCACTTGGATTGACCATATCTAGACCCACAGCTGCTTGCGACATAAGGGTGGACACTCTTGGGGCTGAGAGGTTTGGTGAGGTTGGGTGAGCAAACGCAGACCCTTTAAAGTAATACTGCGTGGTACCCATCCCTTGGGTCCCAAATCTCCAGGTTCAAGGGCATCTTCCTACATCGAAAACATGCATGAGAAACCCAGAAGATGGTACACCGTGTGATCGGGAAAGGTTTCTAAAACGCACCTCATTTCTCATCTCCTTGTGCTCGGGTTCGCCATTCCAGCTGATTTACTAGCAATCTCCCTCCTTGGAGAATCAGCACCTTTAACCTCCTGTTCCGTACAGGTTGCAATTTTTCCTGAGGATGAACGGGAAGAGGGGGAACCAATGAGAGACTAGCTCTAGGTGTTGGGACAGGCACAGGTCACTCTATTTTCCCATCAGGAAGAAGAATTAACCACAGGCTCAGCCTGTTGCCCGGGACCAGAGTAGGGCCTGAAGCAATCCTGCGCTTTTGCGGCCAGCTCCCAAGAAAGCGAGTTGAAAAACGGAGCTCAGGGGCACTGCAATTCACAAACCTGCAGACATATAAATGATCACTCTCGTCCACAAATATATTGAGGGAAGGCAACGAAGAGGATTTGAAAGAAAGGCAGAATTGCAGGAAACAGATTTCAGGAGGGAGATTCGAATATATTCAGGAAAAAACGCATACGCCCTTTTTGGCCAACCAAGCAACCTGGAAAGGTAAATCAGCGCTACAAAGAAGTCTCGCTTCCCATCGGTCAAAAGGGCCATGCTGAATAAAGTGTCAAAACCAGAAATGCAGGACAGGCCATGGAGAAACGGGAGCCTTGCTACGCTGATGGGCGGGACGTAAATTGCCAACAGCCACTCTGGAGAAGTGTACGGTGTGTCCTGAAGCATCTAAAAAACTCAGCTTAGAGAGCATAGGACACTTCCACTCATGGGCGTATAAATTGGGAAAACTAAAAATCAGGAAGACACAGGCACCCCAAAGTTTAGCGCTGCTCTGTTGACAACAACCTCCACTTCGTTACACCTTAAATTTCCCAGGAAAGAGAAAAATGGATAAAGAAGTTGTGGTCCTTATGTACAATGGAATATCACTCAGCCATGAAATCAACGTCATAAGGCTAGTAGCAGCATGATGAGTGGATTTAGGTACGACGATTCTAATTGAAATAAGTCACAGAGAAAAAGACACTTATCATAGGATATCACTTATAGAGGGAATGTAAAAACCGCTACCCTTGAACTGAATTACAAAACAGAACAGAGTCACACGTTTAGAAAACACACTATGGCTGCTTAACGGGAAAGGTGAGGTGGGGTGATGCATAAAACAAGGGTTTCAAATTAGCTCAGATACCGTTCCATAAACCCAATAGGTAATAGACAAGACCTACTCCTTGCTCAGTGAATTGGACTCAACATCCCCTATTCACCGCCCAAGAATATATCTGACTAGTAAGAATCTTAAAACCTATGTATTGATATCTCTCTGTAAGTGAGTCAAGTGGGTGTAAAGTGGCATAAACACAGTAGTGAAAAGCAGCTAAACCCCATTATAAAAATCAAATACTTTTAAAAACCCGTGAAACAAAGACAGTGAAAGAGAGAGAAATTCTTACAAAATTCGTTCAGGGGCTGTGATGCCACCTGGATTGACCATATCTAGACCCACAGCTGATTGAGACATAAGGGTGGACACTCTTGGGGCTGAGAGGTTTGGTGAGGTTGGGTGAGCAAACGCAGACCCTTTAAAGTAATACTGCGTGGTACCCATCCCATGGGTCCCAAATCTCCAGGTTCAAGGGCATCTTCCTACATCGAAAACATGCATGAGAAACCCAGAAGATGGTACACCGTGTGATCGAGAAAGGTTTCTAAAACGCACCTCATTTCTCACCTCCTTGTGCTCGGGTTCGCCATTCCAGCCGCTTTACTAGCAATCTCCCTCCTTGGAGAATCAGCACCTTTAACCTCCTGTTCCGTACAGGTTGCAATTTGTCCTGAGGATGAACGGGAAGAGGGGGAACCAATGAGAGACTAGCTCTAGGTGTTGGGACAGGCACAGGTCACTCTATTTTCCCATCAGGAAGAAGAATTAACAACAGGCTCAGCCTGCCGCCCGGGACCAGAGTAGGGCCTGAAGCAATCCTGCGCTTTTGCGGCCAGGTCCCAAGAAAGCGAGTTGAAAAATGGAGCTCAGGGGCACTGCAATTCACAAACCTGCAGACTTATACATGATCACTCTCGTCCACAAATATTTTGAGGGAAGGCAACGAAGAGGATTTGAAAGCAAGGCAGAATTGCAGGAAACAGATTTCAGGAGGGAGATTCGAATCGCCTTTAAAGCACAGGAAAAGCGGCAAAACCTCGACAATGATGCCCTTGGCCAAAAAGGGCGTATGCGTTTTTTCCTGAATATATTCAGGAGAAAACACATACGCCCTTTTTGGCCAATCCAGCAACCTGGAAAGGCAAATCAGCGCTACAAAGAAGTCTCGCTTCCCATCGGTCAAAAGGGCCATGCTGAATAAAGTGTCAAAACCAGAAATGCAGGACAGGCCATGGAGAAACGGGAGCCTTGCGACGCTGATGGGCGAGATGTAAATTGCCAGCAGCCACTCTGCAGAAGTGTACGGTGTGTCCTGAAACATCTAAAAACTCAGCTTAGAGAGCATAGGGCACTTCCACTCATGGGCGTATAAATTGGGAAAACTAAAAATCAGGAAGACACAGGTACCCCAAAGTTTAGGGCTGCTCTGTTGACAAGAACCTCCACTTCGTTACACCTTAAATATCCCAGGAAAGAGAAAAATGGATAAAGAAGTTGTGGTCCTTATGTACAATGGAATATCACTCAGCCATGAAATCAACGTCATAAGGCTAGTAGCAGCATGATGAGTGGATTTAGGTACGACGATTCTAAGTGAAATAAGTCACACAGAAAAAGACACTTATCATAACATATCACTTATAGAGGGAATGTAAAAACCGCTACCCTTGAACTGAATTACAAAACAGAACAGAGTCACACGTTTAGAAAACACACTATGGCTGCCTAACGGGAAAGGTGAGGTGGGGTGATGCATAAAACAAGGGTTTCAAATTAGCTCAGATACCGTTCCATAAACCCAATAGGTAATAGACAAGACCTACTCCTTGCTCAGTGAATTGGACTCAACACACCCTATTCACCGACCAAGAATATATCTGACTAGTAAGAATCTTAAAACCTATGTATTGATATCTCTCTGTAAGTGAGTCAAGTGGGTGTAAAGCGGCATAAACACAGCAGTGAAAAGCAGCTAAACCCCATTATAAAAATCAATTACTTTTAAAAACCCGTGAAACAAAGACAGTGAAGGAGAGAGAAATTCTTACAAAATTCGTTCAGGGGCTGAGATGCCACCTGGATTGACCATATCTAGACCCACAGCTGATTGAGACATAAGGGTGGACACTCTTGGGGCTGAGAGGTTTGGTGAGGTTGGGTGAGGAAACACAGACCCTTTAAAGTAATACTGCGTGGTACCCATCCCATGGGTCCCAAATCTCCAGGTTCAAGGGCATCTTCCTACATCGAAAACATGCATGAGAAACCCAGAAGATGGTACACCATGTGATCGGGAAAGGTTTCCAAAACGCACCTCATTTCTCATCTCCTTGTGCTCGGTTTCGCCATTCCAGCCGCTTTACTAGCAATCTCCCTCCTTGGAGAATCAGCACCTTTAACCTCCTCTTCCGTACAGGTTGCAATTTGTCCTGAGGATGAATGGGAAGAGGGGGAACCAATGAGAGACTAGCTCTAGGTGTTGGGACAGGCAAAGGTCACTCTATGTTCCCATCAGGAAGAAGAATTAACCACAGGCTCAGCCTGCTGTCCTGGACCAGAATAGGGCCTGAAGCAATCCTGCGCTTTTGCGGCCAGCTCCCAAGAAAGCGAGTTGAAAAATGGAGCTTAGGGGCACTGCAATTCACAAACCTGCAGACTTATACATGATCACTCTCGTCCACAAATATTTTGAGGGAAGGCAACGAAGAGGATTTGAAAGCAAGGCAGAATTGCAGGAAACAGATTTCAGGAGGGAGATTCGAATCGCCTTTAAAGCACAGGAAAAGCGGCAAAACCTCGACAATGATGCCCTTGGCCATAAAGGGCGTATGCGTTTTTTCCTGAATATATTCAGGAAAAAACGCATACGCCCTTTTTGGCCAACCAAGCAACCTGGAAAGGCAAATCAGCGCTACAAAGAAGTCTCGCTTCCCATCGGTCAAAAGGGCCATGCTGAATAAAGTGTCAAAACCAGAAATGCAGGACAGGCCATGGAGAAACGAGAGCATTGCTACGCTGATGGGCAGGATGTAAATTGCCAACAGCCACTCTGGAGAAGTGTACAGTGTGTCCTGAAACATCTAAAAAACTCAGCTTAGAGAGCATAGGGCACTTCCACTCATGGGCGTATAAATTGGGAAAACTAAAAATCAGCAAGACACAGGCACCACAAAGTTTAAGGCTGCTCTGTTGACAAGAACCCCCACTTCGTTACACCTTAAATATCCCAGGAAAGAGAAAAATGGATAAAGAAGTTGTGGTCCTTATGTACAATGGAATATCACTCACTCATGAAATCAACGTCATAAGGCTACTAGCAGCATGATGAGTGTATTTAGGTACGACGATTCTAAGTGAAATAAGTCACACAGAAAAAGACACTTATCATAAGATATCACTTATAGAGGGAATGTAAAAACCGCTACCCTTGAACTGAATTACAAAACAGAACAGAGTCACACGTTTAGAAAACACACTATGGCTGCCTAACGGGAAATGTGAGGTGGGGTGATGCATAAAACAAGGGTTTCAAATTACTCAGATACCGTTCCATAAACCCAATACGTAATAGACAAGACCTACTCCTTGCTCAGTGAATTGGACTCAACACACCCTATTCACCGCCCAAGAATATATCTGACTAGAAAGAATTTTAAAACCTATGTATTGATATCTCTCTGTAAGTGAGTCAAGTGGGTGTAAAGCGGCATAAACACAGCAGTGAAAAGCAGCTAAACCCCATTATAAAAATCAATTACTTTTAAAAACCCGTGAAACAAAGACAGTGAAGGAGAGAGAAATTCTTACAAAATTCGTTCAGTGGCTGAGATGCCACCTGGATTGACCATATCTAGACCCACAGCTGATTGAGACATAAGGGTGGACATTCTTGGGGCTGAGAGGTTTGGTGAGGTTGAGTGAGCAAACGCAGACCCTTTAAAGTAATACTGCGTGGTTCCCATCCCATGGGTCCCAAATCTCCAGGTTCAAGGGCATCTTCCTACATCGAAAACATGCATGAGAAACCCAGAAGTTTGTACACCGTGTGATCGGGAAAGGTTTCTAAAACGCACCTCATTTCTCATCTCCTTGTGCTCGTGTTCGCCATTCCAGCCGTTTTACTAGCAATCTCCCTCCTTGGAGAATCAGCACCTTTAACCTCCTGTTCTGTACAGGTTGCAATTTGTCCTGAGGATGAACGGGAAGAGGGGGAACCAATGAGAGACTAGCTCTAGGTGTTGGGACAGGCACAGGTCACTCTATTTTCCCATCAGGAAGAAGAATTAACCACAGGCTCAGCCTGCCGCCCGGGACCACAGTAGGGCCTGAAGCAATCCTGCGCTTTTGCGGCCAGCTCCCAAGAAAGCGAGTTGAAAAATGGAGCTCAGGGGCACTGCAATTCACAAACCTGCAGACTTATACATGATCACTCTCGTCCACAAATATATTGAGGGAAGGCAACGAAGAGGATTTGAAAGCAAGGCAGAATTGCAGGAAACAGATTTCAGGAGGGAGATTCGAATCGCCTTTAAAGCACAGGAAAAGCGGCAAAACCTCGACAATGATGCCCTTGGCCAAAAAGGGCGTATGCGTTTTTTCCTGAATATATTCAGGAAAAAACGCATACGCCCTTTTTGGCCAACCAAGCAACCTGGAAAGGCAAATCAGCGCTACAAAGAAGTCTCGCTTCCCATCGGTCAAAAGGGCCATGCTGAATAAAGTGTCAAAACCAGAAATGCAGGACAGGCCATGGAGAAACGGGAGCCTTGCTACGCTGATGGGCAGGATGTAAATTGCCAACAGCCACTCTGGAGAAGTGTACGGTGTGTCCTGAAACATCTAAAAAACTCAGCTTAGAGAGCATAGGGCACTTCCACTCATGGGCGTATAAATTGGGAAAACTAAAAATCAGCAAGACACAGGCACCCCAAAGGTTAGGGCTGCTCTGTTGACAAGAAACTCCACTTCGTTACACCTTAAATATCCCAGGAAAGAGAAAAATGGATTAAGAAGTTGTGGTTCCTATGTACAACGGAATATCACTCAGCCATGAAATCAACGTCATAAGTCTAGTAGCAGCATGATGAGTGGATTTAGGTACGACGATTCTAAGTGAAATAAGTCACACAGAAAAAGACACTTATCATGAGATATCACTTATAGAGGGAATATAAAAACCGCTACCCTTGAACTGAATTACAAAACAGAACAGAGTCACACGTTTAGAAAACACACTATGGCTGCTTAACGGGAAAGGTGAGGTGGGGTGATGCATAAAACAAGGGTTTCATTTGAGCTCAGATACCGTTCCATAAACCAATAGGTAATAGACAAGACCTACTCCTTGCTCAGTGAATTGGACTCAACACCCCCTATTCACCGCCCAAGAATATATCTGACTAGTAAGAATCTTAAAACCTATGTATTGATATCTCTCTGTAAGTGAGTCAAGAGGGTGTAAAGCGGCATAAACACAGCAGTGAAAAGCAGCTAAACCCCATTATAAAAATCAATTACTTTTAAAAACCCGTGAAAAAAGACAGTGAAGGAGAGAGAAATTCTTACAAAATTCGTTCAGGGGCTGTGATGCCACCTGGATTGACCATATCTAGACCCACAGCTGATTGAGACATAAGGGTGGACACTATTGGGGCTGAGAGGTTTGGTGAGGTTGGGTGAGCAAACGCAGACCCTTTAAAGTAATACTGCGTGGTACCCATCCCATGGGTCCCAAATCTCCAGTTTCAAAAGCATCTTCCTACATCGAAAACATGCATGAGAAACCCAGAAGTTGGTACACCGTGTGATCGGGAAAGGTTTCTAAAACGCACCTCATTTCTCATCTCCTTGTGCTCGGGTTCGCCATTCCAGCCGCTTTAGTAGCAATCTCCCTCCTTGGAGAATCAGTACCTTTAACCTCCTGTTCCGTACAGGTTGCAATTTGTCCTGAGGATGAACGGGAAGAGGGGGAACCAATGAGAGACTAGCTCTAGGTGTTGGGACAGGCACAGGTCACTCTATTTTCCCATCAGGAAGAAGAATTAACCTGAGGCTCAGCCTGCCGCCCGGGACCAGAATAGGGCCTGAAGCAATCCTGCGCTTTTGCGGCCAGCTCCCAAGAAAGCGAGTTGAAAAATGGAGCTCAGGGGCACTGCAATTCACAAACCTGCAGACTTATACATGATCACTCTCGTCCACAATATATTGAGGGAAGGCAACGAAGAGGATTTGAAAGCAAGGCAGAATTGCAGGAAACAGATTTCAGGAGGGAGATTCGAATCGCCTTTAAAGCACAGGAAAAGCGACAAAACCTCGAAAATGATGCCCTTGGCCAAAAAGGGCGTATGCGTTTTTTCCTGAATATATTCAGGAAAAAACGCATACGCCCTTTTTGGCCAACCAAGCAACCTGGAAAGGCAAATCAGCGCTACAAAGAAGTCTCACTTCCCATCGGTCAAAAGGGCCATGCTGAATAAAGTGTCAAAACCAGAAATGGAGGACAGGCCATGGAGAAACGGGAGCCTTGCTACGCTGATGGGCAGGATGTAAATTGCCAACAGCCACTCTGGAGAAGTGTACGGTGTGTCCTGAAACATCTAAAAAACTCAGCTTATAGAGCATAGGGCACTTCCACTCATGGGCGTATAAATTGGGAAAACTAAAAGTCAGCAAGACACAGGCACCCCAAAGTTTAAGGCTGCTCTGTTGACAAGAACCTCCACTTCGTTACACCTTAAATATCCCAGGAAAGAGAAAAATGGATAAAGAAGTTGTGGTCCTTATGTACAATGGAATATCACTCAGCCATGAAATCAACGTCATAAGGCTAGTAGCAGCATGATGAGTGGATTTAGGTACGACGACTCTAAGTGAAATAAGTCACAGAGAAAAAGACACTTATCATAAGATATCACTTATAGAGGGAATGTAAAAACCGCTACCCTTGAACTGAATTACAAAACAGAACAGAGTCACACGTTTAGAAAACACACTATGGCTGCTTAACGGGAAAGGTGAGGTGGGGTGATGCATAAAACAAGGGTTTCAAATTAGCTCAGATACCGTTCCATAAACCCAGTATGTAATAGACAAGACCGACTCCTTGCTCAGTGAATTGGACTCAACACCCCCTATTCACTGCCCAAGAATATATCTGATTAGTAAGAATCTTAAAACCTATGTATTGATATCCCTCTGTAAGTGAGTCAATTGGGTGTAAAGCGGCAGAAACACAGCAGTGAAAAGCAGCTAAACCCCATTATAAAAATCAATTACTTTTAAATACCCGTGAAACAAAGACAGTGAAAGAGAGAGAAATTCTTACAAAATTCGTTTAGGGGCTGTGATGCCACCTGTATTGACCATATCTAGACCCACAGCTGATTGAGACATAAGGGTGGACACTCTTGGGGCTGAGAGGTTTGGTGAGGTTGGGTGAGCAAACGCAGACCCTTTAACGTAATACTGCGTGGTACCCATCCCATGGGTCCCAAATCTCCAGGTTCAAGGGCATCTTCCTACATCGAAATCATGCATGTGAAACATAGAAGATGGTACACCGTGTGATCGGGAAAGGTTTCTAAAACGCACCTCATTTCTCATCTCCTTGTGCTCGGGTTCGCCATTCCAGCCGCTTTACTAGCAATCTCCCTCCTTGGAGAATCAGCACCTTTAACCTCCTGTTCCGTACAGGTTGCAATTTGTCCTGAGGATGAATGGGAAGAGGGGGAACCAATGAGAGACTAGCTCTAGGTGTTGGGACAGGCACAGGTCACTCTATTTTCCCATCAGGAAGAAGAATTAACCACAGGCTCAGCCTGCCGCCCGGGACCAGAGTAGGGCCTGAAGCAATCCTGCTCTTTTGCGGCCAGCTCCCAAGAAAGCGAGATGAAAAATGGAGCTCAGGGGCACTGCAATTCACAAACCTGCAGACTTATAAATGATCACTCTCGTCCACAAATATATTGAGGGAAGGCAACGAAGAGGATTTGAAAGCAAGGCAGAATTGCAGGAAACAGATTTCAGGAGGGAGATTCGAATCGCCTATAAAGCACAGGAAAAGCGGCAAAACCTCGGCAATGATGCCCTTGGCCAAAAAGGGCGTATGCGTTTTTTCCTGAATATATTCAGGAAAAAACGCATACGCCCTTTTTGGCCAACCAAGCAACCTGGAAAGGCAAATCAGCGCTACAAAGAAGTCTCGCTTCCCATCGGTCAAAAGGGCCATGGTGAATAAAGTGTCAAAACCAGAAATGCAGGACAGGCCATGGAGAAACGGGAGCCTTGCTACGCTGATGGGCAGGATGTAAATAGCCAACAGCCACTCTGGAGAAGTGTACGGTGTGTCCTGAAACATCTAAAAAACTCAGCTTAGAGAGCATAGGGCACTTCCACTCATGGGCGTATAAATTGGGAAAACTAAAAATCAGCAAGACACAGGCACCCCAAAGGTTAGGGCTGCTCTGTTGACAAGAAACTCCACTTCGTTACACCTTAAATATCCCAGGAAAGAGAAAAATGGATTAAGAAGTTGTGGTTCCTATGTACAACGGAATATCACTCAGCCATGAAATCAACGTCATAAGTCTAGTAGCAGCATGATGAGTGGATTTAGGTACGACGATTCTAAGTGAAATAAGTCACACAGAAAAAGACACTTATCATGAGATATCACTTATAGAGGGAATATAAAAACCGCTACCCTTGAACTGAATTACAAAACAGAACAGAGTCACACGTTTAGAAAACACACTATGGCTGCTTAACGGGAAAGGTGAGGTGGGGTGATGCATAAAACAAGGGTTTCATTTGAGCTCAGATACCGTTCCATAAACCAATAGGTAATAGACAAGACCTACTCCTTGCTCAGTGAATTGGACTCAACACCCCCTATTCACCGCCGAAGAATATATCTGACTAGTAAGAATCTTAAAACCTATGTATTGATATCTCTCTGTAAGTGAGTCAAGAGGGTGTAAAGCGGCATAAACACAGCAGTGAAAAGCAGCTAAACCCCATTATAAAAATCAATTACTTTTAAAAACCCGTGAAAAAAGACAGTGAAGGAGAGAGAAATTCTTACAAAATTCGTTCAGGGGCTGTGATGCCACCTGGATTGACCATATCTAGACCCACAGCTGATTGAGACATAAGGGTGGACACTATTGGGGCTGAGAGGTTTGGTGAGGTTGGGTGAGCAAACGCAGACCCTTTAAAGTAATACTGCGTGGTACCCATCCCATGGGTCCCAAATCTCCAGTTTCAAGAGCATCTTCCTACATCGAAAACATGCATGAGAAACCCAGAAGTTGGTACACCGTGTGATCGGGAAAGGTTTCTAAAACGCACCTCATTTCTCATCTCCTTGTGCTCGGGTTCGCCATTCCAGCCGCTTTACTAGCAATCTCCCTCCTTGGAGAATCAGTACCTTTAACCTCCTGTTCCGTACAGGTTGCAATTTGTCCTGAGGATGAACGGGAAGAGGGGGAACCAATGAGAGACTAGCTCTAGGTGTTGGGACAGGCACAGGTCACTCTATTTTCCCATCAGGAAGAAGAATTAACCTCAGGCTCAGCCTGCCGCCCGGGACCAGAATAGGGCCTGAAGCAATCCTGCGCTTTTGCGGCCAGCTCCCAAGAAAGCGAGTTGAAAAATGGAGCTCAGGGGCACTGCAATTCACAAACCTGCAGACTTATACATGATCACTCTCGTCCACAATATATTGAGGGAAGGCAACGAAGAGGATTTGAAAGCAAGGCAGAATTACAGGAAACAGATTTCAGGAGGGAGATTCGAATCGCCTTTAAAGCACAGGAAAATCGGCAAAACCTCGAAAATGATGCCCTTGGCCAAAAAGGGCGTATGCGTTTTTTCCTGAATATATTCAGGAAAAAACGCATACGCCCTTTTTGGCCAACCAAGCAACCTGGAAAGGCAAATCAGCGCTACAAAGAAGTCTCGCTTCCCATCGGTCAAAAGGGCCATGCTGAATAAAGTGTCAAAACAAGAAATGCAGGACAGGCCATGGAGAAACGGGAGCCTTGCTACGCTGATGGGCAGGATGTAAATTGCCAACAGCCACTCTGGAGAAGTGTACGGTGTGTCCTGAAACATCTAAAAAACTCAGCTTAGAGAGCATAGGGCACTTCCACTCATGGGCGTATAAATTGGGAAAACTAAAAATCAGCAAGACACAGGCACCCCAAAGTTTAGGGCTGCTCTGTTGACAAGAACCTCCACTTCGTTACACCTTAAATATCCCAGGAAAGAGAAAAATGGATAAAGAAGTTGTGGTCCTTATGTACAAAGGAATATCACTCAGTCATGAAATCAACGTCATAAGGCTAGTAGCAGCATGATGAGTGGATTTAGGTACGACGACTCTAAGTGAAATAAGTCACAGAGAAAAAGACACTTATCATAAGATATCACTTATAGAGGGAATGTAAAAACCGCTACCCTTGAACTGAATTACAAAAGAGAACAGAGTCACACGTTTAGAAAACACACTATGGCTGCTTAACGGGAAAGGTGAGGTGGGGTGATGCATAAAACAAGGGTTTCAAATTAGCTCAGATACCGTTCCATAAACCCAGTATGTAATAGACAAGACCGACTCCTTGCTCAGTGAATTGGACTCAACACCCCCTATTCACTGCCCAAGAATATATCTGATTAGTAAGAATCTTAAAACCTATGTATTGATATCCCTCTGTAAGTGAGTCAATTGGGTGTAAAGCGGCAGAAACACAGCAGTGAAAAGCAGCTAAACCCCATTATAAAAATCAATTACTTTTAAATACCCGTGAAACAAAGACAGTGAAAGAGAGAGAAATTCTTACAAAATTCGTTTAGGGGCTGTGATGCCACCTGTATTGACCATATCTAGACCCACAGCTGATTGAGACATAAGGGTGGACACTCTTGGGGCTGAGAGGTTTGGTGAGGTTGGGTGAGCAAACGCAGACCCTTTAACGTAATACTGCGTGGTACCCATCCCATGGGTGCCAAATCTCCAGGTTCAAGGGCATCTTCCTACATCGAAATCATGCATGTGAAACATAGAAGATGGTCCACCGTGTGATCGGGAAAGGTTTCTAAAACGCACCTCATTTCTCATCTCCTTGTGCTCGGGTTCGCCATTCCAGCCGCTTTACTAGCAATCTCCCTCCTTGGAGAATCAGCACCTTTAACCTCCTGTTCCGTACAGGTTGCAATTTGTCCTGAGGATGAATGGGAAGAGGGGGAACCAATGAGAGACTAGCTCTAGGTATTGGGACAGGCACAGGTCACTCTATTTTCCCATAAGGAAGAAGAATTAACCACAGGCTCAGCCTGCCGCCCGGGACCAGAGTAGGGCCTGAAGCAATCCTGCGCTTTTGCGGCCAGCTCCCAAGAAAGCGAGTTGAAAAATGGAGCTCAGGGGCACTGCAATTCACAAACCTGCAGACATATAAATGATCACTCTCGTCCACAAATATATTGAGGGAAGGCAACGAAGAGGATTTGAAAGCAAGGCAGAATTGAAGGAAATAGATTTCAGGAGGGAGATTCGAATCGCCTTTAAAGCACAGGAAAAGCGGCAAAACCTCGACAATGATGCCCTTGGCCAAAAAGGGCGTATGCGTTTTTTCCTGAATATATTCAGGAAAAAACGCATACGCCCTTTTTGTCCAACCAAGCAACCTGGAAAGGCAAATCAGCGCTACAAAGAAGTCTCGCTTCCCATCGGTCAAAAGGGCCATGCTGAATAAAGTGTCAAAACCAGAAATGCAGGACAGGCAATGGAGAAACGGGAGCCTTGCTACGCTGATGGGCAGGATGTAAATTGCCAACAGCCACTCTGGAGAAGTGTACGGTGTGTCCTGAAACATCTAAAAAACTCAGCTTAGAGAGCATAGGGCACTTCCACTTATGGGCGTATAAATTGGGAAAACTAAAAGTCAGCAAGACACAGGCACCCCAAAGTTTAAGGCTGCTCTGTAGACAAGAACCTCCACTTCGTTACACCTTAAATATCCCAGGAAAGAGAAAAATGGATAAAGAAGTTGTGGTCCTTATGTACAATGGAATATCACTCAGCCATGAAATCAACGTCATAAGGCTAGTAGCAGCATGATGAGTGGATTTAGGTACGACGACTCTAAGTGAAATAAGTCACAGAGAAAAAGACACTTATCATAAGATATCACTTATAGAGGGAATGTAAAAACCGCTACCCTTGAACTGAATTACAAAACAGAACAGAGTCACACGTTTAGAAAACACACTATGGCTGCTTAACGGGAAAGGTGAGGTGGGGTGATGCATAAAACAAGGGTTCCAAATTAGCTCAGATACCGTTCCATAAACCCAATAGGTAATAGAAAAGACCTACTCCTTGCTCAGTGAATTGGACTCAAAACCCCCTATTCACCACCCAAGAATATATCTGACTAGTAAGAATCTTAAAACCTATGTATTGATATCTCTCTGTAAGTGAGTCAAGTGGGTGTAAAGCGGCATAAACACAGCAGTGAAAAGCAGCTAAACCCCATGATAAAAATCAATTACTTTTAAAAACCCGTGAAACAAAGACAGTGAAGGAGAGAGAAATTCTTACAAAATTCGTTCAGGGGCTGTGATGCCACCTGGATTGACCATATCTAGACCCACAGCTGAGTGAGACATAAGGATGGACACTCTTGGGGCTGAGAGGTTTGGTGAGGTTGGGTGAGCAAACGCAGACCCTTTAAAGTAATACTGCGTGGTACCCATCCCATGGGTCCCAAATCTCCAGGTTCAAGGGCATCTTCCTACATCAAAAACATGCATGAGAAACCCAGAAGATGGTACACCGTGTGATCGGGAAAGGTTTCTAAAACGCACCTCATTTCTCATCTCCTTGTGCTCGGGTTCGCCATTCCAGCCGCTGTACTAGCAATCTCCCTCCTTGGAGAATCAGCACCTTTAACATCCTGTTCCATACAGGTTGCAATTTGTCCTGAGTATGAACGGGAAGAGGGGGAACCAATGAGAGACTAGCTCTAGGTGTTGGGACAGGCACAGGTCACTCTATTTTCCCATCAGGAAGAAGAATTAACCACAGGCTCAGCCTGCCGCCCGGGACCAGAGTAGGGCCTGAAGCAATCCTGCGCTTTTGCGGCCAGCTCCCAAGAAAGCGAGTTGAAAAATGGAGCTCAGGGGCACTGCAATTCACAAACCTGCAGACATATAAATGATCACTCTCGTCCACAAATATATTGAGGGAAGGCAACGAAGAGGATTTGAAAGCAAGGCAGAATTGCAGGAAACAGATTTCAGGAGGGAGATTCGAATCGCCTTTAAAGCACAGGAAAAGCGGCAAAACCTCGACAATGATGCCCTTGGCCAAGAAGGGCGTATGCGTTTTTTCCTGAATATATTCAGGAAAAAACGCATACGCCCTTTTTGGCCAACCAAGCAACCTGGAAAGGCAAATCAGCGCTACAAAGAAGTCTCGCTTCCCATCGGTCAAAAGGGCCATGCTGAATAAAGTGTCAAAACCAGAAATGCAGGACAGGCAATGGAGAAACGGGAGCCTTGCTACGCTGATGGGCAGGATGTAAATTGCCAACAGCCACTCTGGAGAAGTGTACGGTATGTCCTGAAACATCTAAAAAACTCAGCTTAGAGAGCATAGGGCACTTCCACTCATGGGCGTATAAATTGGGAAAACTAAAAATCAGCAAGACACAGGCACCCCAAAGTTTAGGGCGGCTCTGTTGACAAGAACCTCCACTTCGTTACACCTTAAATATCCCAGGAAAGAGAAAAATGGATAAAGAAGTTGTGGTCCTTATGTACAATGGAATATCACTCAGCCATGAAATCAACGTCATAAGGCTAGTAGCAGCATGATGAGTGGATTTAGGTACGACGATTCTAAGTGAAATAAGTCACACAGAAAAAGACACTTATCATAAGATATCACTTATAGAGGGAATGTAAAAACCGCTACCCTTGAACTGAATTACAAAACAGAACAGAGTCACACGTTTAGAAAACACACTATGGCTGCTTAACGGGAAAGGTGAGGTGGGGTGATGCATAAAACAAGGGTTTCAAATTAGCTCAGATACCATTCCATAAACCCAATAGGTAATAGACAAGACCTACTCCTTGCTCAGTGAATTGGACTCAACACACCCTATTCACCGCCCAAAAATATATCTGACTAGTAAGAATCTTAAAACCTATGTATGGATATCTCTCTGTAAGTGAGTCAAGTGGGTGTAAAGCGGCATAAACACAGCAGTGAAAAGCAGCTAAACCCCATTATAAAAATCAATTACTTTTAAAAACCCGTGAAACAAAGACAGTGAAAGAGAGAGAAATTCTTAAAAAATTCGTTCAGGGGGTGTGATGCCACTTGGATTGACCATATCTAGACCCACAGCTGCTTGCGACATAAGGGTGGACACTCTTGGGGCTGAGAGGTTTGGTGAGGTTGGGTGAGCAAACGCAGACCCTTTAAAGTAATACTGCGTGGTACCCATCCCTTGGGTCCCAAATCTCCAGGTTCAAGGGCATCTTCCTACATCGAAAACATGCATGAGAAACCCAGAAGATGGTACACCGTGTGATCGGGAAAGTTTTCTAAAACGCACCTCATTTCTCATCTCCTTGTGCTCGGGTTCGCCATTCCAGCTGCTTTACTAGCAATCTCCCTCCTTGGAGAATCAGCACCTGTAACCTCCTGTTCCGTACAGGTTGCAATTTTTCCTGAGGATGAACGGGAAGAGGGGGAACCAATGAGAGACTAGCTCTAGGTGTTGGGACAGGCACAGGTCACTCTATTTTCCCATCAGGAAGAA
Organism: Balaenoptera physalus; assembly: GCF_965194825.1. NCBI lineage: Eukaryota > Metazoa > Chordata > Mammalia > Artiodactyla > Balaenopteridae > Balaenoptera > Balaenoptera physalus. Next base: position 320,544 of record NW_028126329.1, read on the forward strand.
GAATTAACCACAGGCTCAGCCTGTTGCCCGGGACCAGAGTAGGGCCTGAAGCAATCCTGCGCTTTTGCGGCCAGCTCCCAAGAAAGCGAGTTGAAAAACGGAGGTCAGGGGCACTGCAATTCACAAACCTGCAGACATATAAATGATCACTCTCGTCCACAAATATATTGAGGGAAGGCAACGAAGAGGATTTGAAAGCAAGGCAGAATTGCGTTATACAGATTTCAGGAGGGAGATTCGAATATATTCAGGAAAAAACGCATACGCCCTTTTTGGCCAACCAAGCAACCTGGAAAGGCAAATCAGCGCTACAAAGAAGTCTCGCTTCCCATCGGTCAAAAGGGCCATGCTGAATAAAGTGTCAAAACCAGAAATGCAGGACAGGCCATGGAGAAACGGGAGCCTGGCTACGCTGATGGGCGGGACGTAAATTGCCAACAGCCACTCTGGAGAAGTGTACGGTGTGTCCTGAAGCATCTAAAAAACTCAGCTTAGAGAGCATAGGACACTTCCACTCATGGGCGTATAAATTGGGAAAACTAAAAATCAGGAAGACACAGGCACCCCAAAGTTTAGGGCTGCTCTGTTGACAACAACCTCCACTTCGTTACACCTTAAATATCCCAGGAAAGAGAAAAATGGATAAAGAAGTTGTGGTCCTTATGTACAATGGAATATCACTCAGTCATGAAATCAACGTCATAAGGCTAGTAGCAGCATGATGAGTGTATTTAGGTACGACGATTCTAAGTGAAATAAGTCACAGAGAAAAAGACACTTATCATAAGATATCACTTATAGAGGGAATGTAAAAACCGCTACCCTTGAACTGAATTACAAAACAGAACAGAGTCACACGTTTAGAAAACACACTATGGCTGCTTAACGGGAAAGGTGAGGTGGGGTGGTGCATAAAACAAGGGTTTCATATTAGCTCAGATACCGTTCCATAAACCCAAAAAGTAATAGACAAGACCTACTCCTTTCTCAGTGAATTGGACTCAACACCCCCTATTCACCGCCCAAGAATATATCTGACTAGTAAGAATCTTAAAACGTATGTATTGATATCTCTCTGTAAGTGAGTCAAGTGGGTGTAAAGCGGCATAAACACAGCAGTGAAAAGCAGCTAAACCCCATTATAAAAATCAATTACTTTTAAAAACCCGTGAAACAAAGACAGTGAAGGAGAGAGAAATTCTTACAAAATTCGTTCAGTGGCTGAGATGCCACCTGGATTGACCATATCTAGACCCACAGCTGATTGAGACATAAGGGTGGACACTATTGGGGCTGAGAGGTTTGGTGAGGTTGGGTGAGCAAACGCAGACCCTTTAAAGTAATACTGCGTGGTACCCATCCCATGGGTCCCAAATCTCCAGTTTCAAGAGCATCTTCCTACATCGAAAACATGCATGAGAAACCCAGAAGTTGGTACACCGTGTGATCGGGAAAGGTTTCTAAAACGCACCTCATTTCTCATCTCCTTGTGCTCGGGTTCGCCATTCCAGCCGCTTTACTAGCAATCTCCTTCCTTGGAGAATCAGTACCTTTAACCTCCTGTTCCGTACAGGTTGCAATTTGTCCTGAGGATGAACGGGAAGAGGGGGAACCAATGAGAGACTAGCTCTAGGTGTTGGGACAGGCACAGGTCACTCTATTTTCCCATCAGGAAGAAGAATTAACCTCAGGCTCAGCCTGCCGCCCGGGACCAGAATAGGGCCTGAAGCAATCCTGCGCTTTTGCGGCCAGCTCCCAAGAAAGCGAGTTGAAAAATGGAGCTCAGGGGCACTGCAATTCACAAACCTGCAGACTTATACATGATCACTCTCGTCCACAATATATTGAGGGAAGGCAACGAAGAGGATTTGAAAGCAAGGCAGAATTACAGGAAACAGATTTCAGGAGGGAGATTCGAATCGCCTTTAAAGCACAGGAAAATCGGCAAAACCTCGAAAATGATGCCCTTGGCCAAAAAGGGCGTATGCGTTTTTTCCTGAATATATTCAGGAAAAAACGCATACGCCCTTTTTGGCCAACCAAGCAACCTGGAAAGGCAAATCAGCGCTACAAAGAAGTCTCGCTTCCCATCGGTCAAAAGGGCCATGCTGAATAAAGTGTCAAAACAAGAAATGCAGGACAGGCCATGGAGAAACGGGAGCCTTGCTACGCTGATGGGCAGGATGTAAATTGCCAACAGCCACTCTGGAGAAGTGTACGGTGTGTCCTGAAACATCTAAAAAACTCAGCTTAGAGAGCATAGGGCACTTCCACTCATGGGCGTATAAATTGGGAAAACTAAAAATCAGCAAGACACAGGCACCCCAAAGTTTAGGGCTGCTCTGTTGACAAGAACCTCCACTTCGTTACACCTTAAATATCCCAGGAAAGAGAAAAATGGATAAAGAAGTTGTGGTCCTTATGTACAAAGGAATATCACTCAGTCATGAAATCAACGTCATAAGGCTAGTAGCAGCATGATGAGTGGATTTAGGTACGACGACTCTAAGTGAAATAAGTCACAGAGAAAAAGACACTTATCATAAGATATCACTTATAGAGGGAATGTAAAAACCGCTACCCTTGAACTGAATTACAAAAGAGAACAGAGTCACACGTTTAGAAAACACACTATGGCTGCTTAACGGGAAAGGTGAGGTGGGGTGATGCATAAAACAAGGGTTTCAAATTAGCTCAGATACCGTTCCATAAACCCAGTATGTAATAGACAAGACCGACTCCTTGCTCAGTGAATTGGACTCAACACCCCCTATTCACTGCCCAAGAATATATCTGATTAGTAAGAATCTTAAAACCTATGTATTGATATCCCTCTGTAAGTGAGTCAATTGGGTGTAAAGCGGCAGAAACACAGCAGTGAAAAGCAGCTAAACCCCATTATAAAAATCAATTACTTTTAAATACCCGTGAAACAAAGACAGTGAAAGAGAGAGAAATTCTTACAAAATTCGTTTAGGGGCTGTGATGCCACCTGTATTGACCATATCTAGACCCACAGCTGATTGAGACATAAGGGTGGACACTCTTGGGGCTGAGAGGTTTGGTGAGGTTGGGTGAGCAAACGCAGACCCTTTAACGTAATACTGCGTGGTACCCATCCCATGGGTGCCAAATCTCCAGGTTCAAGGGCATCTTCCTACATCGAAATCATGCATGTGAAACATAGAAGATGGTACACCGTGTGATCGGGAAAGGTTTCTAAAACGCACCTCATTTCTCATCTCCTTGTGCTCGGTTTCGCCATTCCAGCCGCTTTACTAGCAATCTCCCTCCTTGGAGAATCAGCACCTTTAACCTCCTGTTCCGTACAGGTTGCAATTTGTCCTGAGGATGAATGGGAAGAGGGGGAACCAATGAGAGACTAGCTCTAGGTATTGGGACAGGCACAGGTCACTCTATTTTCCCATAAGGAAGAAGAATTAACCACAGGCTCAGCCTGCCGCCCGGGACCAGAGTAGGGCCTGAAGCAATCCTGCGCTTTTGCGGCCAGCTCCCAAGAAAGCGAGTTGAAAAATGGAGCTCAGGGGCACTGCAATTCACAAACCTGCAGACATATAAATGATCACTCTCGTCCACAAATATATTGAGGGAAGGCAACGAAGAGGATTTGAAAGCAAGGCAGAATTGAAGGAAATAGATTTCAGGAGGGAGATTCGAATCGCCTTTAAAGCACAGGAAAAGCGGCAAAACCTCGACAATGATGCCCTTGGCCAAAAAGGGCGTATGCGTTTTTTCCTGAATATATTCAGGAAAAAACGCATACGCCCTTTTTGTCCAACCAAGCAACCTGGAAAGGCAAATCAGCGCTACAAAGAAGTCTCGCTTCCCATCGGTCAAAAGGGCCATGCTGAATAAAGTGTCAAAACCAGAAATGCAGGACAGGCAATGGAGAAACGGGAGCCTTGCTACGCTGATGGGCAGGATGTAAATTGCCAACAGCCACTCTGGAGAAGTGTACGGTGTGTCCTGAAACATCTAAAAAACTCAGCTTAGAGAGCATAGGGCACTTCCACTTATGGGCGTATAAATTGGGAAAACTAAAAGTCAGCAAGACACAGGCACCCCAAAGTTTAAGGCTGCTCTGTAGACAAGAACCTCCACTTCGTTACACCTTAAATATCCCAGGAAAGAGAAAAATGGATAAAGAAGTTGTGGTCCTTATGTACAATGGAATATCACTCAGCCATGAAATCAACGTCATAAGGCTAGTAGCAGCATGATGAGTGGATTTAGGTACGACGACTCTAAGTGAAATAAGTCACAGAGAAAAAGACACTTATCATAAGATATCACTTATAGAGGGAATGTAAAAACCGCTACCCTTGAACTGAATTACAAAACAGAACAGAGTCACACGTTTAGAAAACACACTATGGCTGCTTAACGGGAAAGGTGAGGTGGGGTGATGCATAAAACAAGGGTTCCAAATTAGCTCAGATACCGTTCCATAAACCCAATAGGTAATAGAAAAGACCTACTCCTTGCTCAGTGAATTGGACTCAAAACCCCCTATTCACCACCCAAGAATATATCTGACTAGTAAGAATCTTAAAACCTATGTATTGATATCTCTCTGTAAGTGAGTCAAGTGGGTGTAAAGCGGCATAAACACAGCAGTGAAAAGCAGCTAAACCCCATGATAAAAATCAATTACTTTTAAAAACCCGTGAAACAAAGACAGTGAAGGAGAGAGAAATTCTTACAAAATTCGTTCAGGGGCTGTGATGCCACCTGGATTGACCATATCTAGACCCACAGCTGAGTGAGACATAAGGATGGACACTCTTGGGGCTGAGAGGTTTGGTGAGGTTGGGTGAGCAAACGCAGACCCTTTAAAGTAATACTGCGTGGTACCCATCCCATGGGTCCCAAATCTCCAGGTTCAAGGGCATCTTCCTACATCAAAAACATGCATGAGAAACCCAGAAGATGGTATACCGTGTGATCGGGAAAGGTTTCTAAAACGCACCTCATTTCTCATCTCCTTGTGCTCGGGTTCGCCATTCCAGCCGCTGTACTAGCAATCTCCCTCCTTGGAGAATCAGCACCTTTAACATCCTGTTCCATACAGGTTGCAATTTGTCCTGAGTATGAACGGGAAGAGGGGGAACCAATGAGAGACTAGCTCTAGGTGTTGGGACAGGCACAGGTCACTCTATTTTCCCATCAGGAAGAAGAATTAACCACAGGCTCAGCCTGCCGCCCGGGACCAGAGTAGGGCCTGAAGCAATCCTGCGCTTTTGCGGCCAGCTCCCAAGAAAGCGAGTTGAAAAATGGAGCTCAGGGGCACTGCAATTCACAAACCTGCAGACATATAAATGATCACTCTCGTCCACAAATATATTGAGGGAAGGCAACGAAGAGGATTTGAAAGCAAGGCAGAATTGCAGGAAACAGATTTCAGGAGGGAGATTCGAATCGCCTTTAAAGCACAGGAAAAGCGGCAAAACCTCGACAATGATGCCCTTGGCCAAGAAGGGCGTATGCGTTTTTTCCTGAATATATTCAGGAAAAAACGCATACGCCCTTTTTGGCCAACCAAGCAACCTGGAAAGGCAAATCAGCGCTACAAAGAAGTCTCGCTTCCCATCGGTCAAAAGGGCCATGCTGAATAAAGTGTCAAAACCAGAAATGCAGGACAGGCAATGGAGAAACGGGAGCCTTGCTACGCTGATGGGCAGGATGTAAATTGCCAACAGCCACTCTGGAGAAGTGTACGGTATGTCCTGAAACATCTAAAAAACTCAGCTTAGAGAGCATAGGGCACTTCCACTCATGGGCGTATAAATTGGGAAAACTAAAAATCAGCAAGACACAGGCACCCCAAAGTTTAGGGCGGCTCTGTTGACAAGAACCTCCACTTCGTTACACCTTAAATATCCCAGGAAAGAGAAAAATGGATAAAGAAGTTGTGGTCCTTATGTACAATGGAATATCACTCAGCCATGAAATCAACGTCATAAGGCTAGTAGCAGCATGATGAGTGGATTTAGGTACGACGATTCTAAGTGAAATAAGTCACACAGAAAAAGACACTTATCATAAGATATCACTTATAGAGGGAATGTAAAAACCGCTACCCTTGAACTGAATTACAAAACAGAACAGAGTCACACGTTTAGAAAACACACTATGGCTGCTTAACGGGAAAGGTGAGGTGGGGTGATGCATAAAACAAGGGTTTCAAATTAGCTCAGATACCATTCCATAAACCCAATAGGTAATAGACAAGACCTACTCCTTGCTCAGTGAATTGGACTCAACACACCCTATTCACCGCCCAAAAATATATCTGACTAGTAAGAATCTTAAAACCTATGTATGGATATCTCTCTGTAAGTGAGTCAAGTGGGTGTAAAGCGGCATAAACACAGCAGTGAAAAGCAGCTAAACCCCATTATAAAAATCAATTACTTTTAAAAACCCGTGAAACAAAGACAGTGAAAGAGAGAGAAATTCTTAAAAAATTCGTTCAGGGGGTGTGATGCCACTTGGATTGACCATATCTAGACCCACAGCTGCTTGCGACATAAGGGTGGACACTCTTGGGGCTGAGAGGTTTGGTGAGGTTGGGTGAGCAAACGCAGACCCTTTAAAGTAATACTGCGTGGTACCCATCCCTTGGGTCCCAAATCTCCAGGTTCAAGGGCATCTTCCTACATCGAAAACATGCATGAGAAACCCAGAAGATGGTACACCGTGTGATCGGGAAAGTTTTCTAAAACGCACCTCATTTCTCATCTCCTTGTGCTCGGGTTCGCCATTCCAGCTGCTTTACTAGCAATCTCCCTCCTTGGAGAATCAGCACCTGTAACCTCCTGTTCCGTACAGGTTGCAATTTTTCCTGAGGATGAACGGGAAGAGGGGGAACCAATGAGAGACTAGCTCTAGGTGTTGGGACAGGCACAGGTCACTCTATTTTCCCATCAGGAAGAAGAATTAACCACAGGCTCAGCCTGTTGCCCGGGACCAGAGTAGGGCCTGAAGCAATCCTGCGCTTTTGCGGCCAGCTCCCAAGAAAGCGAGTTGAAAAACGGAGGTCAGGGGCACTGCAATTCACAAACCTGCAGACATATAAATGATCACTCTCGTCCACAAATATATTGAGGGAAGGCAACGAAGAGGATTTGAAAGCAAGGCAGAATTGCGTTATACAGATTTCAGGAGGGAGATTCGAATATATTCAGGAAAAAACGCATACGCCCTTTTTGGCCAACCAAGCAACCTGGAAAGGCAAATCAGCGCTACAAAGAAGTCTCGCTTCCCATCGGTCAAAAGGGCCATGCTGAATAAAGTGTCAAAACCAGAAATGCAGGACAGGCCATGGAGAAACGGGAGCCTGGCTACGCTGATGGGCGGGACGTAAATTGCCAACAGCCACTCTGGAGAAGTGTACGGTGTGTCCTGAAGCATCTAAAAAACTCAGCTTAGAGAGCATAGGACACTTCCACTCATGGGCGTATAAATTGGGAAAACTAAAAATCAGGAAGACACAGGCACCCCAAAGTTTAGGGCTGCTCTGTTGACAACAACCTCCACTTCGTTACACCTTAAATATCCCAGGAAAGAGAAAAATGGATAAAGAAGTTGTGGTCCTTATGTACAATGGAATATCACTCAGTCATGAAATCAACGTCATAAGGCTAGTAGCAGCATGATGAGTGTATTTAGGTACGACGATTCTAAGTGAAATAAGTCACAGAGAAAAAGACACTTATCATAAGATATCACTTATAGAGGGAATGTAAAAACCGCTACCCTTGAACTGAATTACAAAACAGAACAGAGTCACACGTTTAGAAAACACACTATGGCTGCTTAACGGGAAAGGTGAGGTGGGGTGGTGCATAAAACAAGGGTTTCATATTAGCTCAGATACCGTTCCATAAACCCAAAAAGTAATAGACAAGACCTACTCCTTTCTCAGTGAATTGGACTCAACACCCCCTATTCACCGCCCAAGAATATATCTGACTAGTAAGAATCTTAAAACGTATGTATTGATATCTCTCTGTAAGTGAGTCAAGTGGGTGTAAAGCGGCATAAACACAGCAGTGAAAAGCAGCTAAACCCCATTATAAAAATCAATTACTTTTAAAAACCCGTGAAACAAAGACAGTGAAGGAGAGAGAAATTCTTACAAAATTCGTTCAGTGGCTGAGATGCCACCTGGATTGACCATATCTAGACCCACAGCTGATTGAGACATAAGGGTGGACACTATTGGGGCTGAGAGGTTTGGTGAGGTTGGGTGAGCAAACGCAGACCCTTTAAAGTAATACTGCGTGGTACCCATCCCATGGGTCCCAAATCTCCAGTTTCAAGAGCATCTTCCTACATCGAAAACATGCATGAGAAACCCAGAAGTTGGTACACCGTGTGATCGGGAAAGGTTTCTAAAACGCACCTCATTTCTCATCTCCTTGTGCTCGGGTTCGCCATTCCAGCCGCTTTACTAGCAATCTCCTTCCTTGGAGAATCAGTACCTTTAACCTCCTGTTCCGTACAGGTTGCAATTTGTCCTGAGGATGAACGGGAAGAGGGGGAACCAATGAGAGACTAGCTCTAGGTGTTGGGACAGGCACAGGTCACTCTATTTTCCCATCAGGAAGAAGAATTAACCACAGGCTCAGCCTGCCGCCCGGGACCACAGTAGGGCCTGAAGCAATCCTGCGCTTTTGCGGCCAGCTCCCAAGAAAGCGAGTTGAAAAATGGAGCTCAGGGGCACTGCAATTCACAAACCTGCAGACTTATACATGATCACTCTCGTCCACAAATATATTGAGGGAAGGCAACGAAGAGGATTTGAAAGCAAGGCAGAATTGCAGGAAACAGATTTCAGGAGGGAGATTCGAATCGCCTTTAAAGCACAGGAAAAGCGGCAAAACCTCGACAATGATGCCCTTGGCCAAAAAGGGCGTATGCGTTTTTTCCTGAATATATTCAGGAAAAAACGCATACGCCCTTTTTGGCCAACCAAGCAACCTGGAAAGGCAAATCAGCGCTACAAAGAAGTCTCACTTCCCATCGGTCAAAAGGGCCATGCTGAATAAAGTGTCAAAACAAGAAATGCAGGACAGGCCATGGAGAAACGGGAGCCTTGCTACGCTGATGGGCAGGATGTAAATTGCCAACAGCCACTCTGGAGAAGTGTACGGTGTGTCCTGAAACATCTAAAAAACTCAGCTTAGAGAGCATAGGGCACTTCCACTCATGGGAGTATAAATTGGGAAAACTAAAAATCAGCAAGACACAGGCACACCAAAGTTTAGGGCTGCTCTGTTGACAAGAACCTCCACTTCGTTACACCTTAAATATCCCAGGAAAGAGAAAAATGGATAAAGAAGTTGTGGTCCTTATATACAATGGAATATCACTCAGCCATGAAATCAACGTCATAAGGCTAGTAGCAGCATGATGAGTGGATTTAGGAACGACGATTCTAAGTGAAATAAGTCACACAGAAAAAGACACTTATCATAAGATATCACTTATAGAGGGAATGTAAAAACCGCTACCCTTGAACTGAATTACAAAACAGAACAGAGTCACACGTTTAGAAAACACACTATGGCTGCCTAACGGGAAAGGTGAGGTGGGGTGATGCATAAAACAAGGGTTTCAAATTAGCTCAGATACCCTTCCATAAACCCAATAGGTAATAGACAAGACCTACTCCTTGCTCAGTGAATTGGACTCAACACCCCCTATTCACCGCCCAAGAATATATCTGACTAGTAAGAATCTTAAAACCTATGTATTGATATCTCTCTGTAAGTGAGTCAAGTGGGTGTAAAGCGGCATAAACACAGCAGTGAAAAGCAGCTAAACCCCATTATAAAAATCAATTACTTTTAAAAACCCGTGAAACAAAGACAGTGAAGGAGAGAGAAATTCTTACAAAATTCGTTCAGTGGCTGAGATGCCACCTGGATTGACCATATCTAGACCCACAGCTGATTGAGACATAAGGGTGGACACTCTTGGGGCTGAGAGGTTTGGTGACGTTGGGTGAGCAAACGCAGACCCTTTAAAGTAATACTGCGTGGTACCCATCCCATGGGTCCCAAATCTCCAGTTTCAAGAGCATCTTCCTACATCGAAAACATGCATGAGAAACCCAGAAGTTGGTACACCGTGTGATCGGGAAAGGTTTCTAAAACGCACCTCATTTCTCATCTCCTTGTGCTCGGGTTCGCCATTCCAGCCGCTTTACTAGCAATCTCCCTCCTTGGAGAATCAGTACCTTTAACCTCCTGTTCCGTACAGGTTGCAATTTGTCCTGAGGATGAACGGGAAGAGGGGGAACCAATGAGAGACTAGCTCTAGGTGTTGGGACAGGCACAGGTCACTCTATTTTCCCATCAGGAAGAAGAATTAACCACAGGCTCAGCCTGCCGCCCGGGACCACAGTAGGGCCTGAAGCAATCCTGCGCTTTTGCGGCCAGCTCCCAAGAAAGCGAGTTGAAAAATGGAGCTCAGGGGCACTGCAATTCACAAACCTGCAGACTTATACATGATCACTCTCGTCCACAAATATATTGAGGGAAGGCAACGAAGAGGATTTGAAAGCAAGGCAGAATTGCAGGAAACAGGTTTCAGGAAGGAGATTCGAATCGCCTTTAAAGCACAGGAAAAGCAGCAAAACCTCGACAATGATGCCCTTGGCCAAAAAGGGCGTATGCGTTTTTTCCTGAATATATTCAGGAAAAAACGCATACGCCCTTTTTGGCCAACCAAGCAACCTGGAAAGGCAAATCAGCGCTACAAAGAAGTCTCGCTTCAAATCGGTCAAAAGGGCCATGCTGAATAAAGTGTCAAAACCAGAAATGCAGGACAGGCCATGGAGAAACGGGAGCCTTGCTACGCTGATGGGCAGGATGTAAATTGCCAACAGCCACTCTGGAGAAGTGTACGGTGTGTCCTGAAACATCTAAAAAACTCAGCTTAGAGAGCATAGGGCACTTCCACTCATGGGCGTATAAATTGGGAAAACTAAAAATCAGCAAGACACAGGCACCCCAAAGTTTAGGGCTGCTCTGTTGACAAGAACCTCCACTTCGTTACACCTTAAATATCCAAGGAAAGAGAAAAATGGATAAAGAAGTTGTGGTCCTTATATACAATGGAATATCACTCAGCCATGAAATCAACGTCATAAGGCTAGTAGCAGCATGATGAGTGGATTTAGGAACGACGATTCTAAGTGAAATAAGTCACACAGAAAAAGACACTTATCATAAGATATCACTTATAGAGGGAATGTAAAAACCGCTACCCTTGAACTGAATTACAAAACAGAACAGAGTCACACGTTTAGAAAACACACTATGGCTGCTTAACGGGAAAGGTGAGGTGGGGTGATGCATAAAAAAAGGGTTTCAAATTAGCTCAGACACCGTTCCATAAACCCAATAGGTAATAGACAAGACCTACTCCTTGCTCAGTGAATTGGACTCAACACCCCCTATTCACCGCCCAAGAATATATCTGACTAGTAAGAATCTTAAAACCTATGTATTGATATCTCTCTGTAAGTGAGTCAAGTGGGTGTAAAGCGGAATAAACACAGCAGTGAAAGCAGCTAAACCCCATTATAAAAATCAATTACTTTTAAAAACCCGTGAAACAAAGACAGTGAAGGAGAGAGAAATTCTTACAAAATTCGTTCAGGGGCTGTGATGCCACCTGGATTGACCATATCTAGACCCACAGCTGATTGAGACATAAGGGTGGACACTCTTGGGGCTGAGAGGTTTGGTGAGGTTGGGTGAGCAAACGCAGACCCTTTAAAGTAATACTGCGTGGTACCCATCCCATGGGTCCCAAATCTCCAGGTTCAAGGGCATCTTCCTACATCGAAAACATGCATGAGAAACCCAGAAGATGGTACACGGTGTGATCGGGAAAGATTTCTAAAATGCACCTCATTTCTCATCTCCTTGTGCTCGGGTTCGCCATTCCAGCCCCTTTACTAGCAATCTCCCTCTTTGAAGAATCAGCACCTTTAACCTCCTGTTCCGTACAGGTTGCAATTTGTTCTGAGAATGAACGGGAAGAGGGGGAACCAATGAGAGACTAGCTCTAGGTGTCGGGACAGGCACAGGTCACTCTATTTTCCCATCAGGAAGAAGAATTAACCACAGGCTCAGCCTGCCGCCCGGGACCACAGTAGGGCCTGAAGCAATCCTGCGCTTTTGCGGCCAGCTCCCAAGAAAGCGAGTTGAAAAATGGAGCTCAGGGGCACTGCAATTCACAAACCTGCAGACTTATACATGATCACTCTCGTCCACAAATATATTGAGGGAAGGCAACGAAGAGGATTTGAAAGCAAGGCAGAATTGCAGGAAACAGATTTCAGGAGGGAGATTCAAATCGCCTTTAAAGCACAGGAAAAGCGGCAAAACCTCGACAATGATGCCCTTGGCCAAAAAGGGCGTATGCGTTTTTTCCTGGATATATTCAGGAAAAAACGCATACGCCCTTTTTGGCCAACCAAGCAACCTGGAAAGGCAAATCAGCGCTACAAAGAAGTCTCGCTTCCCATCGGTCAAAAGGGCCATGCTGAATAAAGTGTCAAAACCAGAAATGCAGGACAGGCCATGGAGAAACGGGAGCCTTGCTACGCTGATGGGCAGGATGTAAATTGCCAACAGCCACTCTGGAGAAGTGTACGGTGTGTCCTGAAACATCTAAAAAACTCAGCTTAGAGAGCATAGGGCACTTCCACTCATGGGCGTATAAATTGGGAAAACTAAAAATCAGCAAGACACAGGCACCCCAAAGTTTAGGGCTGCTCTGTTGACAAGAACCTCCACTTCGTTACACCTTAAATATCCCAGGAAAGAGAAAAATGGATAAAGAAGTTGTGGTCCTTATGTACAATGGAATATCACTCAGTCATGAAATCAACGTCATAAGGCTAGTAGCAGCATGATGAGTGTATTTAGGTACGACGATTCTAAGTGAAATAAGTCACAGAGAAAAAGACACTTATCATAAGATATCACTTATAGAGGGAATGTAAAAACCGATACCCTTGAACTGAATTACAAAACAGAACAGAGTCACACGTTTAGAAAACACACTATGGCTGCCTAACGGGAAAGGTGAGGTGGGGTGATGCATAAAACAAGGGTTTCAAATTAGCTCAGATACCCTTCCATAAACCCAATAGGTAATAGACAAGACCTACTCCTTGCTCAGTGAATTGGACTCAACACCCCCTATTCACCGCCCAAGAATATATCTGACTAGTAAGAATCTTAAAACCTATGTATTGATATCTCTCTGTAAGTGAGTCAAGTGGGTGTAAAGCGGCATAAACACAGCAGTGAAAAGCAGCTAAACCCCATTATAAAAATCAATTACTTTTAAAAACCCGTGAAACAAAGACAGTGAAGGAGAGAGAAATTCTTACAAAATTCGTTCAGTGGCTGAGATGCCACCTGGATTGACCATATCTAGACCCACAGCTGATTGAGACATAAGGGTGGACACTCTTGGGGCTGAGAGGTTTGGTGACGTTGGGTGAGCAAACGCAGACCCTTTAAAGTAATACTGCGTGGTACCCATCCCATGGGTCCCAAATCTCCAGTTTCAAGAGCATCTTCCTACATCGAAAACATGCATGAGAAACCCAGAAGTTGGTACACCGTGTGATCGGGAAAGGTTTCTAAAACGCACCTCATTTCTCATCTCCTTGTGCTCGGGTTCGCCATTCCAGCCGCTTTACTAGCAATCTCCCTCCTTGGAGAATCAGTACCTTTAACCTCCTGTTCCGTACAGGTTGCAATTTGTCCTGAGGATGAACGGGAAGAGGGGGAACCAATGAGAGACTAGCTCTAGGTGTTGGGACAGGCACAGGTCACTCTATTTTCCCATCAGGAAGAAGAATTAACCACAGGCTCAGCCTGCCGCCCGGGACCACAGTAGGGCCTGAAGCAATCCTGCGCTTTTGCGGCCAGCTCCCAAGAAAGCGAGTTGAAAAATGGAGCTCAGGGGCACTGCAATTCACAAACCTGCAGACTTATACATGATCACTCTCGTCCACAAATATATTGAGGGAAGGCAACGAAGAGGATTTGAAAGCAAGGCAGAATTGCAGGAAACAGGTTTCAGGAAGGAGATTCGAATCGCCTTTAAAGCACAGGAAAAGCAGCAAAACCTCGACAATGATGCCCTTGGCCAAAAAGGGCGTATGCGTTTTTTCCTGAATATATTCAGGAAAAAACGCATACGCCCTTTTTGGCCAACCAAGCAACCTGGAAAGGCAAATCAGCGCTACAAAGAAGTCTCGCTTCAAATCGGTCAAAAGGGCCATGCTGAATAAAGTGTCAAAACCAGAAATGCAGGACAGGCCATGGAGAAACGGGAGCCTTGCTACGCTGATGGGCAGGATGTAAATTGCCAACAGCCACTCTGGAGAAGTGTACGGTGTGTCCTGAAACATCTAAAAAACTCAGCTTAGAGAGCATAGGGCACTTCCACTCATGGGCGTATAAATTGGGAAAACTAAAAATCAGCAAGACACAGGCACCCCAAAGTTTAGGGCTGCTCTGTTGACAAGAACCTCCACTTCGTTACACCTTAAATATCCAAGGAAAGAGAAAAATGGATAAAGAAGTTGTGGTCCTTATATACAATGGAATATCACTCAGCCATGAAATCAACGTCATAAGGCTAGTAGCAGCATGATGAGTGGATTTAGGAACGACGATTCTAAGTGAAATAAGTCACACAGAAAAAGACACTTATCATAAGATATCACTTATAGAGGGAATGTAAAAACCGCTACCCTTGAACTGAATTACAAAACAGAACAGAGTCACACGTTTAGAAAACACACTATGCCTGCTTAAAAGGAAAGGTGAGGTGGGGTGATGCATAAAACAAGGGTTTCAAATTAGCTCAGATACCGTTCCATAAACCCAATAGGTAATAGACAAGACCTACTCCTTGCTCAGTGAATTGGACTCAACAACCCCTATTCACCGCCCAAGAATATATCTGACTAGTAAGAATCTTAAAACCTATGTATTGATATCTCTCTGTAAGTGAGTCAAGTGGGTGTAAAGCGGCAGAAACACAGCAGTGAAAAGCAGCTAAACCCCATTATAAAAATCAATTACTTTTAAAAACCCGTGAAACAAAGACAGTGAAGGAGAGAGAAATTCTTACAAAATTCGTTCAGGGGCTGTGATGCCACCTGGATTAACCATATCTAGACCCACAGCTGATTGAGACATAAGGGTGGACACTCTTGGGGCTGAGAGGTTTGGTGAGGTTGGGTGAGCAACGCAGACCCTTTAAAGTAATACTGCGTGGTACTCATCCCATGGGTCCCAAATCTCCAGTTTCAAGGGCAACTTCCTACATCGAAAACATGCATGAGAAACCCAGAAGATGGTACACCGTGTGATCGGGAATAGTTTCTAAAACGCACCTAATTTCTCATCTCCTTGTGCTCGGGTTCGCCATTCCAGCCCCTTTACTAGCAATCTCCCTCTTTGAAGAACCAGCACCTTTAACCTCCTGTTCCGTACAGGTTGCAATTTGTCCTGAGGATGAACGGGAAGAGGGGGAACCAATGAGAGACTAGCTCTAGGTGTTGGGACAGTCACAGGTCACTCTATTTTCCCATCAGGAAGAAGAATTAACCACAGGCTAAGCCTGCTGTCCTGGAACAGAATAGGGCCTGAAGCAATCCTGCGCTTTTGCGCCCAGCTCCCAAGAAAGCGAGTTGAAAAATGGAGGTCAGGGGCACTGCAATTCACAAACCTGCAGACTTATAAATGACCACTCTCGTCCACAAATATATTGAGGGAAGGCAACGAAGAGGATTTGAAAGCAAGGCAGAATTGCAGGAAACAGATTTCAGGAGGGAGATTCGAATCGCCTTTAAATCACAGGAAAAGCGGCAAAACCTCGAAAATGATGCCCTTGGCCAAAAAGGGCGTATGCTTTTTTTCTTGAATATATTCAGGAAAAAACGCATACGCCCTTTTTGGCCAACCAAGCAACCTGGAAAGGCAAATCAGCGCTACAAAGAAGTCTCGCTTCCCATCGGTCAAAAGGGCCATGCTGAATAAAGTGTCAAAACCAGAAATGCAGGACAGGCCATGGAGAAACGGGAGCCTTGCTACGCTGATGGGCAGGATGTAACTTGCCAACAGCCATTCTGGAGAAGTGTACGGTGTGTCCTGAAACATCTAAAAAACTCACTTAGAGAGCATAGGGCACTTCCACTCATGGGCGTATAAATTGGGAAAACTAAAAATCAGCAAGACACAGGCACCCCAAAGTTTAGGGCTGCTCTGTTGACAAGAACCTCCACTTCGTTACACCTTAAATATCCCAGGAAAGAGAAAAATGGATAAAGAAGTTGTGGTCCTTATGTACAATGGAATATCACTCATCCATGAAATCAACGTCATAAGGCTAGTAGCAGCATGATGAGTGGATTTAGGTACGACGATTCTAAGTGAAATAAGTCACACAGAAAAAGACACTTATCATGAGATATCACTTATAGAGGGAATGTAAAAACCGCTACCCTTGAACTGAATTACTAAACAGAACAGAGTCACACGTTTAGAAAACAGACTATGGCTGCTTAACGGGAAAGGTGAGGTGGGGTGATGCATAAAACAAGGGTTTCATTTTAGCTCAGATACCGTTCCATAAACCCAATAGGTAATAGACAAGACCTACTCCTTGTTCAGTGAATTGGACTCAACACCCCCTATTCACCGCCCAAGGATATATCTGACTAGTAAGAATCTTAAAACCTTTGTATTGATATTTCTCTGTAAGTGAGTCAAGTGGGTGTAAAGCGGCATAAACACAGCAGTGAAAAGAAGCTAAACCCCATTATAAAAATCAATTACTTTTAAAAACCCGTGAAACAAAGACAGTGAAGGAGAGAGAAATTCTTACAAAATTCGTTCAGGGGCTGTGATGCCACCTGGATTGACCATATCTAGACCCACAGCTGATTGAGACATAAGGGTGGACACTCTTGGGGCTGAGAGGTTTGGTGAGGTTGGGTGAGCAAACGCAGACCCTTTAAAGTAATACTGCGTGGTACCCATCCCATGGGTCCCAAATCTCCAGGTTCAAGGGCATCTTCCTACATCGAAAACATGCATGAGAAACCCAGAAGATGGTACACGGTGTGATCGGGAAAGGTTTCTAAAACGCACCTCATTTCTCATCTCCTTGTGCTCGGGTTCGCCATTCCAGCCGCTTTACTAGCAATCTCCCACCTTGGAGAATCAGCACCTTTAACCTCCTGTTCCGTACAGGTTGCAATTTGTCCTGAGGATGAATGGGAAGAGGGGGAACCAATGAGAGACTAGCTCTAGGTGTTGGGACAGGAAAAGGTCACTCTATTTTCCCATCAGGAAGAAGAATTAACCACAGGCTCAGCCTGCTGTCCTGGAACAGAATAGGGCCTGAAGCAATCCTGCGCTTTTGCGGCCAGCTCCCAAGAAAGCGAGTTGAAAAATGGAGCTCAGGGGCACTGCAATTCACAAACCTGCAGACTTATACATGATCACTCTCGTCCACAAATATATTGAGGGAAGGCAACGAAGAGGATTTGAAAGCAAGGCAGAATTGCAGGAAACAGATTTCAGGAGGGAGATTCGAATCGCCTTTAAAGCACAGGAAAAGCGGCAAAACCTCGACAATGATGCCCTTGGCCAAAAAGGGCGTATGCGTTTTTTCCTGAATATATTCAGGAAAAAACGCATACGCCCTTTTTGGCCAACCAAGCAACCTGGAAAGGCAAATCAGCGCTACAAAGAAGTCTCACTTCCCATCGGTCAAAAGGGCCATGCTGAATAAAGTGTCAAAACAAGAAATGCAGGACAGGCCATGGAGAAACGGGAGCCTTGCTACGCTGATGGGCAGGATGTAAATTGCCAACAGCCACTCTGGAGAAGTGTACGGTGTGTCCTGAAACATCTAAAAAACTCAGCTTAGAGAGCATAGGGCACTTCCACTCATGGGAGTATAAATTGGGAAAACTAAAAATCAGCAAGACACAGGCACACCAAAGTTTAGGGCTGCTCTGGTGACAAGAACCTCCACTTCGTTACACCTTAAATATCCCAGGAAAGAGAAAAATGGATAAAGAAGTTGTGGTCCTTATATACAATGGAATATCACTCAGCCATGAAATCAACGTCATAAGGCTAGTAGCAGCATGATGAGTGGATTTAGGAACGACGATTCTAAGTGAAATAAGTCACACAGAAAAAGACACTTATCATAAGATATCACTTATAGAGGGAATGTAAAAACCGCTACCCTTGAACTGAATTACAAAACAGAACAGAGTCACACGTTTAGAAAACACACTATGGCTGCCTAACGGGAAAGGTGAGGTGGGGTGATGCATAAAACAAGGGTTTCAAATTAGCTCAGATACCCTTCCATAAACCCAATAGGTAATAGACAAGACCTACTCCTTGCTCAGTGAATTGGACTCAACACCCCCTATTCACCGCCCAAGAATATATCTGACTAGTAAGAATCTTAAAACCTATGTATTGATATCTCTCTGTAAGTGAGTCAAGTGGGTGTAAAGCGGCATAAACACAGCAGTGAAAAGCAGCTAAACCCCATTATAAAAATCAATTACTTTTAAAAACCCGTGAAACAAAGACAGTGAAGGAGAGAGAAATTCTTACAAAATTCGTTCAGTGGCTGAGATGCCACCTGGATTGACCATATCTAGACCCACAGCTGATTGAGACATAAGGGTGGACACTCTTGGGGCTGAGAGGTTTGGTGACGTTGGGTGAGCAAACGCAGACCCTTTAAAGTAATACTGCGTGGTACCCATCCCATGGGTCCCAAATCTCCAGTTTCAAGAGCATCTTCCTACATCGAAAACATGCATGAGAAACCCAGAAGTTGGTACACCGTGTGATCGGGAAAGGTTTCTAAAACGCACCTCATTTCTCATCTCCTTGTGCTCGGGTTCGCCATTCCAGCCGCTTTACTAGCAATCTCCCTCCTTGGAGAATCAGTACCTTTAACCTCCTGTTCCGTACAGGTTGCAATTTGTCCTGAGGATGAACGGGAAGAGGGGGAACCAATGAGAGACTAGCTCTAGGTGTTGGGACAGGCACAGGTCACTCTATTTTCCCATCAGGAAGAAGAATTAACCACAGGCTCAGCCTGCCGCCCGGGACCACAGTAGGGCCTGAAGCAATCCTGCGCTTTTGCGGCCAGCTCCCAAGAAAGCGAGTTGAAAAATGGAGCTCAGGGGCACTGCAATTCACAAACCTGCAGACTTATACATGATCACTCTCGTCCACAAATATATTGAGGGAAGGCAACGAAGAGGATTTGAAAGCAAGGCAGAATTGCAGGAAACAGGTTTCAGGAAGGAGATTCGAATCGCCTTTAAAGCACAGGAAAAGCAGCAAAACCTCGACAATGATGCCCTTGGCCAAAAAGGGCGTATGCGTTTTTTCCTGAATATATTCAGGAAAAAACGCATACGCCCTTTTTGGCCAACCAAGCAACCTGGAAAGGCAAATCAGCGCTACAAAGAAGTCTCGCTTCAAATCGGTCAAAAGGGCCATGCTGAATAAAGTGTCAAAACCAGAAATGCAGGACAGGCCATGGAGAAACGGGAGCCTTGCTACGCTGATGGGCAGGATGTAAATTGCCAACAGCCACTCTGGAGAAGTGTACGGTGTGTCCTGAAACATCTAAAAAACTCAGCTTAGAGAGCATAGGGCACTTCCACTCATGGGCGTATAAATTGGGAAAACTAAAAATCAGCAAGACACAGGCACCCCAAAGTTTAGGGCTGCTCTGTTGACAAGAACCTCCACTTCGTTACACCTTAAATATCCAAGGAAAGAGAAAAATGGATAAAGAAGTTGTGGTCCTTATATACAATGGAATATCACTCAGCCATGAAATCAACGTCATAAGGCTAGTAGCAGCATGATGAGTGGATTTAGGAACGACGATTCTAAGTGAAATAAGTCACACAGAAAAAGACACTTATCATAAGATATCACTTATAGAGGGAATGTAAAAACCGCTACCCTTGAACTGAATTACAAAACAGAACAGAGTCACACGTTTAGAAAACACACTATGGCTGCTTAACGGGAAAGGTGAGGTGGGGTGATGCATAAAAAAAGGGTTTCAAATTAGCTCAGACACCGTTCCATAAACCCAATAGGTAATAGACAAGACCTACTCCTTGCTCAGTGAATTGGACTCAACACCCCCTATTCACCGCACAAGAATATATCTGACTAGTAAGAATCTTAAAACCTATGTATTGATATCTCTCTGTAAGTGAGTCAAGTGGGTGTAAAGCGGAATAAACACAGCAGTGAAAGCAGCTAAACCCCATTATAAAAATCAATTACTTTTAAAAACCCGTGAAACAAAGACAGTGAAGGAGAGAGAAATTCTTACAAAATTCGTTCAGGGGCTGTGATGCCACCTGGATTGACCATATCTAGACCCACAGCTGATTGAGACATAAGGGTGGACACTCTTGGGGCTGAGAGGTTTGGTGAGGTTGGGTGAGCAAACGCAGACCCTTTAAAGTAATACTGCGTGGTACCCATCCCATGGGTCCCAAATCTCCAGGTTCAAGGGCATCTTCCTACATCGAAAACATGCATGAGAAACCCAGAAGATGGTACACGGTGTGATCGGGAAAGATTTCTAAAATGCACCTCATTTCTCATCTCCTTGTGCTCGGGTTCGCCATTCCAGCCCCTTTACTAGCAATCTCCCTCTTTGAAGAATCAGCACCTTTAACCTCCTGTTCCGTACAGGTTGCAATTTGTTCTGAGAATGAACGGGAAGAGGGGGAACCAATGAGAGACTAGCTCTAGGTGTCGGGACAGGCACAGGTCACTCTATTTTCCCATCAGGAAGAAGAATTAACCACAGGCTCAGCCTGCCGCCCGGGACCACAGTAGGGCCTGAAGCAATCCTGCGCTTTTGCGGCCAGCTCCCAAGAAAGCGAGTTGAAAAATGGAGCTCAGGGGCACTGCAATTCACAAACCTGCAGACTTATACATGATCACTCTCGTCCACAAATATATTGAGGGAAGGCAACGAAGAGGATTTGAAAGCAAGGCAGAATTGCAGGAAACAGATTTCAGGAGGGAGATTCAAATCGCCTTTAAAGCACAGGAAAAGCGGCAAAACCTCGACAATGATGCCCTTGGCCAAAAAGGGCGTATGCGTTTTTTCCTGGATATATTCAGGAAAAAACGCATACGCCCTTTTTGGCCAACCAAGCAACCTGGAAAGGCAAATCAGCGCTACAAAGAAGTCTCGCTTCCCATCGGTCAAAAGGGCCATGCTGAATAAAGTGTCAAAACCAGAAATGCAGGACAGGCCATGGAGAAACGGGAGCCTTGCTACGCTGATGGGCAGGATGTAAATTGCCAACAGCCACTCTGGAGAAGTGTACGGTGTGTCCTGAAACATCTAAAAAACTCAGCTTAGAGAGCATAGGGCACTTCCACTCATGGGCGTATAAATTGGGAAAACTAAAAATCAGCAAGACACAGGCACCCCAAAGTTTAGGGCTGCTCTGTTGACAAGAACCTCCACTTCGTTACACCTTAAATATCCCAGGAAAGAGAAAAATGGATAAAGAAGTTGTGGTCCTTATGTACAATGGAATATCACTCAGTCATGAAATCAACGTCATAAGGCTAGTAGCAGCATGATGAGTGTATTTAGGTACGACGATTCTAAGTGAAATAAGTCACAGAGAAAAAGACACTTATCATAAGATATCACTTATAGAGGGAATGTAAAAACCGATACCCTTGAACTGAATTACAAAACAGAACAGAGTCACACGTTTAGAAAACACACTATGGCTGCCTAACGGGAAAGGTGAGGTGGGGTGATGCATAAAACAAGGGTTTCAAATTAGCTCAGATACCCTTCCATAAACCCAATAGGTAATAGACAAGACCTACTCCTTGCTCAGTGAATTGGACTCAACACCCCCTATTCACCGCCCAAGAATATATCTGACTAGTAAGAATCTTAAAACCTATGTATTGATATCTCTCTGTAAGTGAGTCAAGTGGGTGTAAAGCGGCATAAACACAGCAGTGAAAAGCAGCTAAACCCCATTATAAAAATCAATTACTTTTAAAAACCCGTGAAACAAAGACAGTGAAGGAGAGAGAAATTCTTACAAAATTCGTTCAGTGGCTGAGATGCCACCTGGATTGACCATATCTAGACCCACAGCTGATTGAGACATAAGGGTGGACACTCTTGGGGCTGAGAGGTTTGGTGAGGTTGGGTGAGCAAACGCAGACCCTTTAAAGTAATACTGCGTGGTACCCATCCCATGGGTCCCAAATCTCCAGTTTCAAGAGCATCTTCCTACATCGAAAACATGCATGAGAAACCCAGAAGTTGGTACACCGTGTGATCGGGAAAGGTTTCTAAAACGCACCTCATTTCTCATCTCCTTGTGCTCGGGTTCGCCATTCCAGCCGCTTTACTAGCAATCTCCCTCCTTGGAGAATCAGTACCTTTAACCTCCTGTTCCGTACAGGTTGCAATTTGTCCTGAGGATGAACGGGAAGAGGGGGAACCAATGAGAGACTAGCTCTAGGTGTTGGGACAGGCACAGGTCACTCTATTTTCCCATCAGGAAGAAGAATTAACCACAGGCTCAGCCTGCCGCCCGGGACCACAGTAGGGCCTGAAGCAATCCTGCGCTTTTGCGGCCAGCTCCCAAGAAAGCGAGTTGAAAAATGGAGCTCAGGGGCACTGCAATTCACAAACCTGCAGACTTATACATGATCACTCTCGTCCACAAATATATTGAGGGAAGGCAACGAAGAGGATTTGAAAGCAAGGCAGAATTGCAGGAAACAGGTTTCAGGAAGGAGATTCGAATCGCCTTTAAAGCACAGGAAAAGCAGCAAAACCTCGACAATGATGCCCTTGGCCAAAAAGGGCGTATGCGTTTTTTCCTGAATATATTCAGGAAAAAACGCATACGCCCTTTTTGGCCAACCAAGCAACCTGGAAAGGCAAATCAGCGCTACAAAGAAGTCTCGCTTCAAATCGGTCAAAAGGGCCATGCTGAATAAAGTGTCAAAACCAGAAATGCAGGACAGGCCATGGAGAAACGGGAGCCTTGCTACGCTGATGGGCAGGATGTAAATTGCCAACAGCCACTCTGGAGAAGTGTACGGTGTGTCCTGAAACATCTAAAAAACTCAGCTTAGAGAGCATAGGGCACTTCCACTCATGGGCGTATAAATTGGGAAAACTAAAAATCAGCAAGACACAGGCACCCCAAAGTTTAGGGCTGCTCTGTTGACAAGAACCTCCACTTCGTTACACCTTAAATATCCAAGGAAAGAGAAAAATGGATAAAGAAGTTGTGGTCCTTATATACAATGGAATATCACTCAGCCATGAAATCAACGTCATAAGGCTAGTAGCAGCATGATGAGTGGATTTAGGAACGACGATTCTAAGTGAAATAAGTCACACAGAAAAAGACACTTATCATAAGATATCACTTATAGAGGGAATGTAAAAACCGCTACCCTTGAACTGAATTACAAAACAGAACAGAGTCACACGTTTAGAAAACACACTATGCCTGCTTAAAAGGAAACGTGAGGTGGGGTGATGCATAAAACAAGGGTTTCAAATTAGCTCAGATACCGTTCCATAAACCCAATAGGTAATAGACAAGACCTACTCCTTGCTCAGTGAATTGGACTCAACAACCCCTATTCACCGCCCAAGAATATATCTGACTAGTAAGAATCTTAAAACCTATGTATTGATATCTCTCTGTAAGTGAGTCAAGTGGGTGTAAAGCGGCAGAAACACAGCAGTGAAAAGCAGCTAAACCCCATTATAAAAATCAATTACTTTTAAAAACCCGTGAAACAAAGACAGTGAAGGAGAGAGAAATTCTTACAAAATTCGTTCAGGGGCTGTGATGCCACCTGGATTAACCATATCTAGACCCACAGCTGATTGAGACATAAGGGTGGACACTCTTGGGGCTGAGAGGTTTGGTGAGGTTGGGTGAGCAACGCAGACCCTTTAAAGTAATACTGCGTGGTACTCATCCCATGGGTCCCAAATCTCCAGTTTCAAGGGCAACTTCCTACATCGAAAACATGCATGAGAAACCCAGAAGATGGTACACCGTGTGATCGGGAATAGTTTCTAAAACGCACCTAATTTCTCATCTCCTTGTGCTCGGGTTCGCCATTCCAGCCCCTTTACTAGCAATCTCCCTCTTTGAAGAACCAGCACCTTTAACCTCCTGTTCCGTACAGGTTGCAATTTGTCCTGAGGATGAACGGGAAGAGGGGGAACCAATGAGAGACTAGCTCTAGGTGTTGGGACAGTCACAGGTCACTCTATTTTCCCATCAGGAAGAAGAATTAACCACAGGCTAAGCCTGCTGTCCTGGAACAGAATAGGGCCTGAAGCAATCCTGCGCTTTTGCGCCCAGCTCCCAAGAAAGCGAGTTGAAAAATGGAGGTCAGGGGCACTGCAATTCACAAACCTGCAGACTTATAAATGACCACTCTCGTCCACAAATATATTGAGGGAAGGCAACGAAGAGGATTTGAAAGCAAGGCAGAATTGCAGGAAACAGATTTCAGGAGGGAGATTCGAATCGCCTTTAAATCACAGGAAAAGCGGCAAAACCTCGAAAATGATGCCCTTGGCCAAAAAGGGCGTATGCTTTTTTTCTTGAATATATTCAGGAAAAAACGCATACGCCCTTTTTGGCCAACCAAGCAACCTGGAAAGGCAAATCAGCGCTACAAAGAAGTCTCGCTTCCCATCGGTCAAAAGGGCCATGCTGAATAAAGTGTCAAAACCAGAAATGCAGGACAGGCCATGGAGAAACGGGAGCCTTGCTACGCTGATGGGCAGGATGTAACTTGCCAACAGCCATTCTGGAGAAGTGTACGGTGTGTCCTGAAACATCTAAAAAACTCACTTAGAGAGCATAGGGCACTTCCACTCATGGGCGTATAAATTGGGAAAACTAAAAATCAGCAAGACACAGGCAACCCAAAGTTTAGGGCTGCTCTGTTGACAAGAACCTCCACTTCGTTACACCTTAAATATCCCAGGAAAGAGAAAAATGGATAAAGAAGTTGTGGTCCTTATGTACAATGGAATATCACTCATCCATGAAATCAACGTCATAAGGCTAGTAGCAGCATGATGAGTGGATTTAGGTACGACGATTCTAAGTGAAATAAGTCACACAGAAAAAGACACTTATCATGAGATATCACTTATAGAGGGAATGTAAAAACCGCTACCCTTGAACTGAATTACTAAACAGAACAGAGTCACACGTTTAGAAAACAGACTATGGCTGCTTAACGGGAAAGGTGAGGTGGGGTGATGCATAAAACAAGGGTTTCATTTTAGCTCAGATACCGTTCCATAAACCCAATAGGTAATAGACAAGACCTACTCCTTGTTCAGTGAATTGGACTCAACACCCCCTATTCACCGCCCAAGGATATATCTGACTAGTAAGAATCTTAAAACCTTTGTATTGATATTTCTCTGTAAGTGAGTCAAGTGGGTGTAAAGCGGCATAAACACAGCAGTGAAAAGAAGCTAAACCCCATTATAAAAATCAATTACTTTTAAAAACCCGTGAAACAAAGACAGTGAAGGAGAGAGAAATTCTTACAAAATTCGTTCAGGGGCTGTGATGCCACCTGGATTGACCATATCTAGACCCACAGCTGATTGAGACATAAGGGTGGACACTCTTGGGGCTGAGAGGTTTGGTGAGGTTGGGTGAGCAAACGCAGACCCTTTAAAGTAATACTGCGTGGTACCCATCCCATGGGTCCCAAATCTCCAGGTTCAAGGGCATCTTCCTACATCGAAAACATGCATGAGAAACCCAGAAGATGGTACACGGTGTGATCGGGAAAGGTTTCTAAAACGCACCTCATTTCTCATCTCCTTGTGCTCGGGTTCGCCATTCCAGCCGCTTTACTAGCAATCTCCCACCTTGGAGAATCAGCACCTTTAACCTCCTGTTCCGTACAGGTTGCAATTTGTCCTGAGGATGAATGGGAAGAGGGGGAACCAATGAGAGACTAGCTCTAGGTGTTGGGACAGGAAAAGGTCACTCTATTTTCCCATCAGGAAGAAGAATTAACCACAGGCTCAGCCTGCTGTCCTGGAACAGAATAGGGCCTGAAGCAATCCTGCGCTTTTGCGGCCAGCTCCCAAGAAAGCGAGTTGAAAAATGGAGGTCAGGGGCACTGCAATTCACAAATCTGCAGACTTATAAATGACCACTCTCGTCCACAAATATATTGAGGGAAGGCAACGAAGAGGATTTGAAAGCAAGGCAGAATTGCAGGAAACAGATTTCAGGAGGGAGATTCGAATCGCCTTTAAAGCACAGGAAAAGCGGCAAAACCTCGAAAATGATGCCCTTGGCCAAAAAGGGCGTATGCATTTTTTCTTGAATATATTCAGGAAAAAACGCATACGCCCTTTTTGGCCAACCAAGCAACCTGGAAACGCAAATCAGCGCTACAAAGAAGTCTCGCTTCCCATCGGTCAAAAGGGCCATGCTGAATAAAGTGTCAAAACCAGAAATGCAGGACAGGCCATGGAGAAACGGGAGGCTTGCTACGCTGATGGGCAGGATGTAACTTGCCAACAGCCACTCTGGAGAAGTGTACGGTGTGTCCTGAAACATCTAAGAAACTCACTTAGAGAGCATAGGGCACTTCCACTCATGGGCGTATAAATTGGGAAAACTAAAAATCAGCAAGACAGAGGCACCCCAAAGTTTAGGGCTGCTCTGTTGACAAGAACCTCCACTTCGTTACACCTTAAATATCCCAGGAAAGAGAAAAATGGATAAAGATGTTGTGGTCCTTATGTACCATGGAATATCACTCATCCATGAAATCAACGTCATAACGCTAGTAGCAGCATGATGAGTGGATTTAGGTACGACGATTCTAAGTGAAATAAGTCACACAGAAAAAGCCACTTATCATAAGATATCTCTTATAGAGGGAATGTAAAAACCGCTACCCTTGAACTGAATTACAAAACAGAACAGAGTCACACGTTTAGAAAACACACTATGGCTGCTTAACGGGAAAGGTGAGGTGGGGTGGTGCATAAAACAAGGGTTTCAAATTAGCTCAGATACCGTTCCATAAACCCAATAGGTAATAGACAAGACCTACTCCTTGCTCAGTGAATTGGACTCAACACCCCCTATTCACCGTCCAAGAATATATCTGACTAGTAAGAATCTTAAAACCTATGTATTGATATCTCTCTTTAAGTGAGTCAAGTGGGTGTAAAGCGGCATAAACACAGCAGTGAAAAGCAGCTAAACCCCATTATAAAAATCAATTACTTTTAAAAACCCGTGAAACAAAGACAGTGAAAGAGAGAGAAATTCTTACAAAATTCGTTCAGGGGCTGTGATGCCACCTGGATTGACCATATCTAGACCCACAGCTGATTGAGACATAAAGGTGGACACTCTTGGGGCTGAGAGGTTTGGTGAGGTTGGGTGAGCAAACGCAGACCCTTTAAAGTAATACTGCGTGGTACCCATCCCATGGGTCCCAAATCTCCAGGTTCAAGGGCATCTTCCTACATCGAAAACATGCATGAGAAACTCAGAAGATGCTACACCGTGTGATCGGGAAACGTTTCTAAAACGCACCTCATTTCTCATCTCCTTGTGCTCGGGTTCGCCATTCCAGCTGCTTTACTAGCAATCTCCCTCTTTGAAGAATCAGCACCTTTAACCTCCTGTTCCGTACAGGTTGCAATTTGTCCTGAGGATGAACGGGAAGAGGGGAAACCAATGAGAGACTAGCTCTAGGTGTTGGGACAGGCACAGGTCACTCTATTTTCCCATCAGGAAGAAGAATTAACCACAGGCTCAGCCTGCCGCCCGGGACCAGAGTAGGGCCTGAAGCAATCCTGCGCTTTTGCGGCCAGCTCCCAAGAAAGCGAGTTGAAAAATGGAGCTCAGGGGCACTGCAATTCACAAACCTGCAGACTTATAAATGATCACTCTCGTCCACAAATATATTGAGGGAAGGCAACGAAGAGGATTTGAAAGCAAGGCAGAATTGCAGGAAACAGATTTCAGGAGGGAGATTCGAATCGCCTTTAAAGCACAGGAAAAGCGGCAAAACCTCGACAATGATGCCCTTGGCCAAAAAGGGCGTATGCGTTTTTTCCTGAATATATTCAGGAAAAAACGCATACGCCCTTTTTGGCCAACCAAGCAACCTGGAAAGGCAAATCAGTGCTGCAAAGAAGTCTCGCTTCCCATCGGTCAAAAGGGCCATGCTGAATAAAGTGTCAAAACCAGAAATGCAGGACAGGCCATGGCGAAACGGGAGCCTTGCTACGCTGATGGGCAGGAAGTAAATTGCCAACAGCCACTCTGGAGAAGTGTATGGTGTGTCCTGAAACATCTAAAAAACTCAGCTTATAGAGCATAGGGCACTACCACTCATTTGCGTATAAACTGGGAAAACTAAAAATCAGCAAGACACAGGCACCCCAAAGGTTAGGGCTGCTCTGTTGACAAGAACCTCCACTTCGTTACACCTTAAATATCCCAGGAAAGAGAAAAATGGATAAAGAAGTTGTGGTCCTTATGTACAATGGAATATCACTCAGCCATGAAATCAACGTCATAAGGCTAGTAGCAGCATGATGAGTGGATTTAGGTACGACGATTCTAAGTGAAATAAGTCACACAGAAAAAGACACTTATCATGAGATATCACTTATAGAGGGAATGTAAAAACCACTACCCTTGAACTGAATTACTAAACAGAACAGAGTCACACGTTTAGAAAACACACTATGGCTGCCTAACGGGAAAGGTGAGGTGGGGTGATGCATAAAACAAGGGTTTCAAATTAGCTCAGATACCGTTCCATAAACCCAATAGGTAAAAGACAAGACCTACTCCTTGCTCAGTGAATTGGACTCAACACACCCTATTCACCGCCCAAGAATATATCTGACTAATAAGAATCTTAAAACCTATGTATGGATATCTCTCTGTAAGTGAGTCAAGTGGGTGTAAAGCGGCATAAACACAGCAGTGAAAAGCAGCTAAACCCCATTATAAAAATCAATTACTTTTAAAAACCCGTGAAACAAAGACAGTGAAGGAGAGAGAAATTCTTACAAAATTCGTTCAGGGGCTGAGATGCCACCTGGATTGACCATATCTAGACCCACAGCTGATTGAGACATAAGGGTGGACACTCTTGGGGCTGAGAGTTTTGGTGAGGTTGGGTGAGCAAACGCAGACCCTTTAAAGTAATACTGCGTGGTACCCATCCCATGGGTCCCAAATCTCCAGTTTCAAGGGCATCTTCCTACATCGAAAACATGCATGAGAAACCCACAAGTTGGTACACCGTGAGATCGGGAAAGGTTTCTAAAACGCACCTCATTTCTCATCTCCTTGTGCTCGGGTTCGCCATTCCAGCCGCTTTACTAGCAATCTCCCTCCTTGGAGAATCAGCACCTTTAACCTCCTGTTCCGTACAGGTTGCAATTTGTCCTGAGGATGAACGGGAAGAGGGGGAACCAATGAGAGACTAGCTCTAGGTGTTGGGACAGGCACAGGTCACTCTATTTTCCCATAAGGAAGAAGAATTAACCACAGGCTCAGCCTGCCGCCCGGGACCAGAGTAGGACCTGAAGCAATCCTGCGCTTTTGCGGCCAGCTCCCAAGAAAGCGAGTTGAAAAATGGAGCTCAGGGGCACTGCAATTCACAAACCTGCAGACTTATACATGATCACTCTCGTCCACAAATATATTGAGGGAAGGCAACGAAGAGGATTTGAAAGCAAGGCAGAATTGCAGGAAACAGATTTCAGGAGGGAGATTCGAATCGGCATTAAAGCACAGGAAAAGCGGCAAAACCTCGACAATGATGCCCTTGGCCAAAAAGGGCGTATGCATTTTTTCTTGAATATATTCAGGAAAAAACGCATACGCCCTTTTTGGCCAACCAAGCAACCTGGAAAGGCAAATCAGCGCTACAAAGAAGTCTCGCTTCCCATCGGTCAAAAGGGCCATGCTGAATAAAGTGTCAAAACCAGAAATGCAGGACAGGCCATGGAGAAACGGGAGCCTGGCTACGCTGATGGGCGTGATGTAAATGGCCAACAGCCACTCTGGAGAAGTGTACGGTGTGTCCTGAAACATCTAAAAGACTCAGCTTAGAGAGCATAGGGCACTTCCACTCATGGGCGTAGAAATTGGTAAAACTAAAAATCAGCAAGACACAGGCACCCCAAAGTTTAGGGCTGCTCTGTTGACAAGAACCTCCACTTCGTTACACCTTAAATATCCCAGGAAAGAGAAAAATGGATAAAGAAGTTGTGGTCCTTATGTACAATGGAATATCAATCAGCCATGAAATCAACGTCATAACGCTAGTAGCAGCATGATGATTGGATTTAGGTACGACGATTCTAAGTGAAATAAGTCACACAGAAAAAGCCACTTATCATAAGATATCTCTTATAGAGGGAATGTAAAAACCGCTACCCTTGAACTGAATTACAAAACAGAACAGAGTCACACGTTTAGAAAACACACTATGGCTGCTTAACGGGAAAGGTGAGATGGGGTGATGCATAAAACGAGGGTTTCAAATTAGCTCAGATACCATTCCATAAACCCAATATGTAATAGACAAGACGTACTCCTAGCTCAGTGAATTGGACTCAACACCCCCTATTCACCGCCCAAGAATATACCTGACTAGTAAGAATCTTAAAACCTATGTATTGATATCTCTCTGTAAGTGAGTCAAGTGGGTGTAAAGCGGCAGAAACACAGGAGTGAAAAGCAGCTAAACCCCATTATAAAAATCAATTACTTTTAAAAACCCGTGAAACAAAGACAGTGAAAGAGAGAGAAATTCTTACAAAATTCGTTCAGGGGCTGTGATGCCACCTGGATTAACCATATCTAGACCCACAGCTGATTGAGACATAAGGGTGGACACTCTTGGGGCTGAGAGCTTTGGTGAGGTTGGGTGAGCAACGCAGACCCTTTAAAGTAATACTGCGTGGTACTCATCCCATGGGTCCCAAATCTCCAGTTTCAAGGTCAACTTCCTACATCGAAAACATGCATGAGAAACCCAGAAGATGGTACACCGTGTGATCGGGAAAAGTTTCTAAAACGCACCTAATTTCTCATCTCCTTGTGCTCGGGTTCGCCATTCCAGCCCCTTTACTAGCAATCTCCCTCTTTGAGAATCAGCACCTTTAACCTCCGGTTCCGTACAGGTTGCAATTTGTCCTGAGGATGAAGGGGAAGAGGGGGAACCAATGAGAGACTAGCTCTAGGTGTTGGGACAGTCACAGGTCACTCTATTTTCCCATCAGGAAGAAGAATTAACCACAGGCTCAGCCTGCCGCCCGGGACCAGTGTAGGGCCTGAAACAATCCTGCACTTTTGCGGCCAGCTCCCAAGAAAGCGAGTTGAAAAATGGAGCTCAGGGGCGCTGCAATTCACAAACTAGCAGATTTATAAATGATCACTCTCGTCCACAAATATATTGAGGGAAGGCAACGAAGAGGATTTGAAAGCAAGGCAGAATTGCAGGAAACAGATTTCAGGAGGGAGATTCGAATCGCCTTTAAATCACAGGAAATGCGGCAAAACCTCGAAAATGATGCCCTTGGCCAAAAAGGGCGTATGCGTTTTTTCCTGAATATATTCAGGAAAAAACGCATACGCCCTTTTTGGCCAACCAAGCAACCTGGAAAGGCAAATCAGCGCTACAAAGAAGTCTCGCTTCCCATCGGTCAAAAGGGCCATGCTGAATAAAGTGTCAAAACCAGAAATGCAGGACAGGCCATGGAGAAACGGGAGCCTTGCTACGCTGATGGGCAGGATGTAAATTGCCAACAGCCACTCTGGAGAAGTGTACGGTGTGTCCTGAAACATCTAAAAAACTCAGCTTAGAGAGCATAGGGCACTTCCACTCATGGGCGTATAAATTGGGAAAACTAAAAATCAGCAAGACACAGGCACCCCAAAGTTTAGGGCTGCTCTGTTGACAAGAACCTCCACTTCGTTACACCTTAAATATCCCAGGAAAGAGAAAAATGGATAAAGAAGTTGTGGTCCTTATGTACAATGGAATATCACTCAGCCATGAAATCAACGTCATAAGGCTAGTAGCAGCATGATGAGTGGATTTAGGAACGACGATTCTAAGTGAAATAAGTCACACAGAAAAAGACACTTATCATACGATATCACTTATAGAGGGAATGTAAAAACCGCTACCCTTGAACTGAATTACAAAACAGAACAGAATCACACGTTTAGAAAACACACTATGGCTGCCTAACGGGAAAGGTGAGGTGGGGTGATGCATAAAACAAGGGTTTCAAATTAGCTCAGATACCGTTCCATAAACCCAATAGGTAATAGACAAGACCTACTCCTTGCTCAGTGAATTGGACTCAACACACCCTATTCACCGCCCAAGAATATATCTGACTAATAAGAATCTTAAAACCTATGTATGGATATCTCTCTGTAAGTGAGTCAAGTGGGTGTAAAGCGGCATAAACACAGCAGTGAAAAGCAGCTAAACCCCATTATAAAAATCAATTACTTTTAAAAACCCATGAAACAAAGACAGTGAAGGAGAGAGAAATTCTTACAAAATTCGTTCAGGGGCTGAGATGCCACCTGGATTGACCATATCTAGACCCACAGCTGATTGAGACATAAGGGTGGACACTCTTGGGGCTGAGAGCTTTGGTGAGGTTGGGTGAGCAAACGCAGACCCTTTAAAGTAATACTGCGTGGTACCCATCCCATGGGTCCCAAATCTCCAGTTTCAAGGGCATCTTCCTACATCGAAAACATGCATGAGAAACCCAGAAGTTGGTACACCGTGAGATCGGGAAAGGTTTCTAAAACGCACCTCATTTCTCATCTCCTTGTGCTAGGGTTCGCCATTCCAGCCGGTTTACTAGCAATCTCCCTCCTTGGAGAATCAGCACCTTTAACCTCCTGTTCCGTACAGGTTGCAATTTGTCCTGAGGATGAACGGGAAGAGGGGGAACCAATGAGAGACTAGCTCTAGGTGTTGGGACAGGCACAGGTCACTCTATTTTCCCATCAGGAAGAAGAATTAACCACAGGCTCAGCCTGCCGCCCGGGACCAGAGTAGGACCTGAAGCAATCCTGCGCTTTTGCGGCCAGCTCCCAAGAAAGCGAGTTGAAAAATGGAGCTCAGGGGCACTGCAATTCACAAACCTGCACACTTATACATGATCACTCTCGTCCACAAATATATTGAGGGAAGGCAACGAAGAGGATTTGAAAGCAAGGCAGAATTGCAGGAAACAGATTTCAGGAGGGAGATTCGAATCGCCATTAAAGCACAGGAAAAGCGGCAAAACCTCGACAATGATGCCCTTGGCCAAAAAGGGCGTATGCATTTTTTCTTGAATATATTCAGGAAAAAACGCATACGCCCTTTTTGGCCAACCAAGCAACCTGGAAAGGCAAATCAGCGCTACAAAGAAGTCTCGCTTCCCATCGGTCAAAAGGGCCATGCTGAATAAAGTGTCAAAACCAGAAATGCAGGACAGGCCATGGAGAAACGGGAGCCTAGCTACGCTGATGGGCGGGATGTAAATGGCCAACAGCCCCTCTGGAGAAGTGTACGGTGTGTCCTGAAACATCTAAAAGACTCAGCTTAGAGAGCATAGGGCACTTCCACTAATGGGCGTAGAAATTGGTAAAACTAAAAATCAGCAAGACACAGGCACCCCAAAGTTTAGGGCTGCTCTGTTGACAAGAACCTCCACTTCGTTACACCTTAAATATCCCAGGAAAGAGAAAAATGGATAAAGAATTTGTGGTCCTTATGTACAATGGAATATCACTCAGCCATGATATCAACGTCATAAGGCCAGTAGGAGAATGATGAGTGGATTTAGGTACGACGATTCTAAGTGAAATAAGTCACACAGAAAAAGACACTTATCATAAGATATCACTTATAGAGGGAATGTAAAAACCGCTACCCTTGAACTGAATTACAAAACAGAACAGAGTCACACGTTTAGAAAACACACTATGGCTGCTTAACGGGAAAGGTGAGGTGGGGTGATGCATAAAACAAGGGTTTCAAATTAGCTCAGATACCATTCCATAAACCCAGTATGTAATAGACAAGACGGACTCCTTGCTCAGTGAATTGGACTCAACACCCCCTATTCACTGCCCAAGAATATATCTGATTAGTAAGAATCTTAAAACCTATGTATTGATATCCCTCTGTAAGTGAGTCTATTGGGTGTAAAGCGGCAGAAACACAGCAGTGAAAAGCAGCTAAACCCCATTATAAAAATCAATTACTTTTAAATACCCGTGAAACAAAGACAGTGAAAGAGAAAGAAATTCTTACAAAATTCGTTTAGGGGATGTGATGCCACCAGTATTGACCATATCTAGACCCACAGCTGATTGAGACATAAGGGTGGACACTCTTGGGGCTGAGAGGTTTGGTGAGGTTGGGTGAGCAAACGCAGACCCTTTAACGTAATACTGCGTGGTACCCATCCCATGGGTCCCAAATCTCCAGGTTCAAGGGCATCTTCCTACATCGAAATCATGCATGTGAAACCCAGAAGATGGTACACCGTGTGATCGGGAAAGGTTTCTAAAACGCACCTCATTTCTCATCTCCTTGTGCTCGGGTTCGCCATTCCAGCCGCTTTACTAGCAATCTCCCTCCTCGGAGAATCAGCACCTTTAACCTCCTGTTCCGTACAGGTTGCAATTTGTCCTGAGGATGAACGGGAAGAGGGGGAACCAATGAGAGACTAGGTCTAGGTGTTGGGACAGGCACAGGTCCCTCTATTTTCCCATCAGGAAGAAGAATTAACCACAGGCTCAGCCTGCCGCCCGGGACCACAGTAGGGCCTGAAGAAATCCTGCGCTTTTGCGGCCAGCTGCTAAGAAAGCGAGTTGAAAAATGGAGCTCAGGGGCACTGCAATTCACAAACCTGCAGACTTATACATGATCACTCTCGTCCACAAATATATTGAGGGAAGGCAACGAAGAGGATTTGAAAGCAAGGCAGAATTGCAGGAAACAGATTTCAGGAGGGAGATTCGAATCGCCTTTAAAGCACAGGAAAAGCGGCAAAAGCTCGACAATGATGCCCTTGGCCAAAAAGGGCGTATGCATTTTTTCTTGAATATATTCAGGAAAAAACGCATATGCCCTTTTTGGCCAACCAAGCAACCTGGAAAGGCAAATCAGCGCTACAAAGAAGTCTCGCTTCCCATCGGTCAAAAGGGCCATGCTGAATAAAGTGTCAAAACCAGAAATGCAGGTGAGGCCATGGAGAAACGGGAGCCTTGCTACGCTGATGGGCAGGATGTAAATACCCAACAGCCACTCTGGAGAAGTGTACGGTGTGTCCTGAAACATCTAAAAAACTCAGCTTAGAGAGCATAGGGCACTTCCACTCATGGGCGTATAAATTGGGAAAACTAAAAATCAGCAAGACACAGGCACCCCAAAGTTTAGGGCTGCTCTGTTGACAAGAACCTCCACTTCGTTACACCTTAAATATCCCAGGAAAGAGAAAAATGGATAAAGAAGTTGTGGTCCTTATGTACAATGGAATATCACTCAGCCATGAAATCAACGTCATAAGGCTAGTAGCAGCATGATGAGTGGATTTAGGAACGACGATTCTAAGTGAAATAAGTCACACAGAAAAAGACACTTATCATACGATATCACTTATAGAGGGAATGTAAAAACCGCTACCCTTGAACTGAATTACAAAACAGAACAGAATCACACGTTTAGAAAACACACTATGGCTGCCTAACGGGAAAGGTGAGGTGGGGTGATGCATAAAACAAGGGTTTCAAATTAGCTCAGATACCGTTCCATAAACCCAATAGGTAATAGACAAGACCTACTCCTTGCTCAGTGAATTGGACTCAACACACCCTATTCACCGCCCAAGAATATATCTGACTAATAAGAATCTTAAAACCTATGTATGGATATCTCTCTGTAAGTGAGTCAAGTGGGTGTAAAGCGGCATAAACACAGCAGTGAAAAGCAGCTAAACCCCATTATAAAAATCAATTACTTTTAAAAACCCGTGAAACAAAGACAGTGAAGGAGAGAGAAATTCTTACAAAATTCGTTCAGGGGCTGAGATGCCACCTGGATTGACCATATCTAGACCCACAGCTGATTGAGACATAAGGGTGGACACTCTTGGGGCTGAGAGTTTTGGTGAGGTTGGGTGAGCAAACGCAGACCCTTTAAAGTAATACTGCGTGGTACCCATCCCATGGGTCCCAAATCTCCAGGTTCAAGGGCATCTTCCTACATCGAAAACATGCATGAGAAACCCAGAAGATGGTACACCGTGTGATCGGGAAACGTTTCTAAAACGCACCAAATTTCTCATCTCCTTGTGCTCGGGTTCGCCATTCCAGCCGCTTTACTAGCAATCTCCCTCCTTGGAGAATCAGCACCTTTAACCTCCTGTTCCGTACAGGTTGCAATTTCTCCTGAGGATGAACGGGAAGAGTGGGAACCAATGAGAGACTAGCTCTAGGTGTTGGGACATGCAGAGGTCACTCTATTTTCCCATCAGGAAGAAGAATTAACCACAGGCTCAGCCTGCCGCCAGGGACCAGAGTAGGGCCTGAAGCAATCCTGCGCTTTTGCGGCCAGGTCCCAAGAAAGCGAGTTGAAAAATGGAGCTCAGGGGCACTGCAATTCACAAACCTGCAGACTTATACATGATCACTCTCGTCCACAAATATTTTGAGGGAAGGCAACGAAGAGGATTTGAAAGCAAGGCAGAATTGCAGGAAACAGATTTCAGGAGGGAGATTCGAATCGCCTTTAAAGCACAGGAAAAGCGGCAAAACCTCGACAATGATGCCCTTGGCCAAAAAGGGCGTATGCGTTTTTTCCTGAATATATTCAGGAAAAAACGCATACGCCCTTTTTGGCCAACCAAGCAACCTGGAAAGGCAAATCAGCGCTACAAAGAAGACTCGCTTCCCATCGGTCAAAAGGGCCATGCTGAATAAAGTGTCAAAACCAGAAATGCAGGACAGGCCATGGA
Source organism: Balaenoptera physalus (assembly GCF_965194825.1). NCBI lineage: Eukaryota > Metazoa > Chordata > Mammalia > Artiodactyla > Balaenopteridae > Balaenoptera > Balaenoptera physalus. The sequence goes on from NW_028126329.1 coordinate 357,804, forward strand.
GAAAAGGGAGCCTTGCTACGCTGATGGGCGAGATGTAAATTGCCAGCAGCCACTCTGCAGAAGTGTACGGTGTGTCCTGAAACATCTAAAAACTCAGCTTAGAGATCATAGGGCACTTACACTCATGGGCGTATAAATTGGGAAAACTAAAAATCAGCAAGACACAGGCACCCCAAAGTTTAGGGCTGCTCTGTTGACAAGAACCTCCACTTCGTTACACGTTAAATATCCCAGGAAATAGAAAAATGGATAAAGAAGTTGTGGTCCTTATGTACAATGCAATATCACTCAGCCATGAAATCAACGTCATAAGGCTAGTAGCAGCATGATGAGTGGATTTAGGTACGACGATTCTAAGTGAAATAAGTCACACAGAAAAAGACACTTATCATAAGATATCACTTATAGAGGGAATGTAAAAACCGCTACCCTTGAACTGAATTACAAAACAGAACAGAGTCACACGTTTAGAAAACACACTATGGCTGCTTAACGGGAAAGGTGAGGTGGGGTGGTGCATAAAACAAGGGTTTCAAATTAGCTCAGATACCGTTCCATAAACCCAATAGGTAATAGACAAGACCTACTCCTTTCTCAGTGAATTGGACTCAACACCCCCTATTCACCGCCCAGGAATATATCTGACTAGTAAGAATCTTAAAACCTATGTATTGATATCTCTCCGTAAGTGAGTCAAGTGGGTGTAAAGCGGCATAAACACAGCAGTGAAAAGCAGCTAAACCCCATTATAAAAATCAATTACTTTTAAAAACCCGTGAAACAAAGACAGTGAAAGAGAGAGAAATTCTTACAAAATTCGTTGGGGGGCTGTGATGCCACCTGGATTGACCATATCTAGACCCACAGCTGATTCAGACATAAGGGTGGACACTCTTGGGGCTGAGAGGTTTGGTGAGCGTGGGTGAGCAAATGCAGACCCTTTAAAGTAATACTGCGTGGTACCCATCCCATGGGTCCCAAATCTCCAGGTTCAAGGGCATCTTCCTACATCGAAAACATGCATGAGAAACCCAGAAGATGGTACACCGTGTGATCGGGAAAAGTTTCTAAAACGCACCTAATTTCTCATCTCCTTGTGCTCAGGTTCGCCATTCCAGCCGCTTTACTAGCAATCTCCCTCTTTGAAGAATCAGCACCTTTAACCTCCTGTTCCGTACAGGTTGCAATTTGTCCTGAGGATGAACGGGAAGAGGGGGAACCAATGAGAGACTAGCTCTAGTTGTTGGGACAGGTACAGGTCACTCTATTTTCCCATCAGGAAGAAGAATTAACCACAGGCTCTGCCTGCCGCCCGGGACAAGAGTAGGGCCTAAAGCAATCCTGCGCTTTTGCGGCCAGCTCCCAAGAAAGCGAGTTGAAAAATGGAGCTCAAGGGCACTGCAATTCACAAACCTGCAGACTTATAAATGATCACTCTCGTCCACAAATATATTGAGGGAAGGCAACGAAGAGGATTTGAAAGCAAGGCAGAATTGCAGGAAACAGATTTCAGGAGGGAGATTCGATTCGCCTTTAAATCACAGGAAAAGCGGCAAAACCTCGACAATGATGCCCTTGGCCAAAAAGGGCGTATGCGTTTTTTCCTGAATATATTCAGGAAAAAAACGCATACGCCCTTTTTGGCCAACCAAGCAACCTGGAAAGGCAAATCAGCGCTACAAAGAAGTCTCGCTTCCCATCGGTCAAAAGGCCCATGCTGAATAAAGTGTCAAAACCAGAAATGCAGGACAGGCCATGGAGAAACGGGAGCCTTGCTACGCTGATGGGTGAGATGTAAATTGCCAACAACCACTCAGGAGAAGTGTACGGTGTGTCCTGAAACATCTAAAAAACTCAGCTTAGAGAGCATAGGGCACTTCCACTCATGGGCATATAAATTGGGAAAACTAAAAATCAGCAAGACACAGGCACCCCAAAGTTTAGGGCTGCTCTGTTGACAAGAACCTCCACTTCGTTACACGTTAAATATCCCAGGAAATAGAAAAATGGATAAAGAAGTTGTGGTCCTTATGTACAATGCAATATCACTCAGCCATGAAATCAACGTCATAAGGCTAGTAGCAGCATGATGAGTGGATTTAGGTACGACGATTCTAAGTGAAATAAGTCACACAGAAAAAGACACTTATCATAAGATATCACTTATAGAGGGAATGTAAAAACCGCTACCCTTGAACTGAATTACAAAACAGAACAGAGTCACACGTTTAGAAAACACACTATGGCTGCTTAACGGGAAAGGTGAGGTGGGGTGGTGCATAAAACAAGGGTTTCAAATTAGCTCAGATACCGTTCCATAAACCCAATAGGTAATAGACAAGACCTACTCCTTTCTCAGTGAATTGGACTCAACACCCCCTATTCACCGCCCAAGAATATATCTGACTAGTAAGAATCTTAAAACCTATGTATTGATATCTCTCCGTAAGTGAGTCAAGTGGGTGTAAAGCGGCATAAACACAGCAGTGAAAAGCAGCTAAACCCCATTATAAAAATCAATTACTTTTAAAAACCCGTGAAACAAAGACAGTGAAAGAGAGAGAAATTCTTACAAAATTCGTTGGGGGGCTGTGATGCCACCTGGATTGACCATATCTAGACCCACAGCTGATTGAGACATAAGGGTGGACACTCTTGGGGCTGAGAGGTTTGGTGAGGTTGGGTGAGCAAATGCAGACCCTTTAAAGTAATACTGCGTGGTACCCATCCCATGGGTCCCAAATCTCCAGGTTCAAGGGCATCTTCCTACATCGAAAACATGCATGAGAAACTCAGAAGATGCTACACCGTGTGATCGGGAAACGTTTCTAAAACGCACCTCATTTCTCATCTCCTTGTGCTCGGGTTCGCCATTCCAGCCGCTTTACTAGCAATCTCCCTCCTTGGACAATCAGCACCTTTAACCTCCTGTTCCGTACAGGTTGCAATTTGTCCTGAGGATGAACGGGAAGAGGGAAAACCAATGAGAGACTAGCTCTAGGTGTCGGGACAGGCACAGGTCACTCTATTTTCCCATCAGGAAGAAGTATTAACCACAGGCTCAGCCTGCCGCCCGAGACCAGAATAGGGCCTGAAGCAAACCTGCGCTTTTGCGGCCAGCTCCCAAGAAAGCGAGTTGAAAAATGGAGCTCAGGGGCACTGTAATTCACAAACCTCCAGTCTTATAAATGATCACTCTCGTCCACAAATATATTGAAGGAAGGCAACGAAGAGGATTTGAAAGCAAGGCAAAATTGCAGGAAAGAGATTACAGGAGGGAGATTCGAATCGCCTTTAAAGCACAGGAAAAGCGGCAAAACCTCGACAATGATGCCCTTGGCAAAAAAGTGCGTATGCGTTTTTTCCTGAATATATTCAGGAAGAAACGCATACGCCCTTTTTGCCAACCAAGCAACCTGGAAAGGTAAATCAGCGCTACAAAAAAGTCTCGCTTCCCATCGGTCAAAAGGGCCATGCTGAATAAAGTGTCAAAACCAGAAATGCAGGACAGGCCATGGAGAAACGGGAGTCTTGTTACGCTGAAGGGCATGATGTAAATTGCCAACAGCCACTCTGGAGAAGTGTACGGTGTGTCCTGAAACATCTAAAAAACTCAGCTTAGAGAGCATAGGGCACTTCCACTCATGGGCGTACAAATTGGGAAAATTAAAAATCAGCAAGACACAGGCACTCCAACGTTTAGGGCTGCTCTGTTGACAAGAACCTCCACTTTGTTACACCTTAAATATCCCAGGAAAGAGAAAAATGGATAAAGAAGTTGTGGTCTTTATGTACAATGGAATATCACTCAGCCATGAAATCAACGTCATAAGGCTAGTAGCAGCATAATGAGTGGATTTAGGTACGACGATTCTAAGTGAAATAAGTCACATAGAAAAAGACACTTATCATAAGATATCACTTATAGAGGGAGTGTAGAAACCGCTACCCTTGAACTGAATTACAAAACAGAACAGAGTCACACGTTTAGAAAACACACTATGGCTGCTTAACGGGAAAGGTGAGGTGGGGTGGTGCATAAAACAAGGGTTTCAAATTAGCTCAGATACCATTCCATAAACCCAGTATGTAATAGACAAGACGGACTCCTTGCTCAGTGAATTGGACTCAACACCCCCTATTCACTGCCCAAGAATATATCTGATTAGTAAGAATCTTAAAACCTATGTATTGATATCCCTCTGTAAGTGAGTCTATTGGGTGTAAAGCGGCAGAAACACAGCAGTGAAAAGCAGCTAAACCCCATTATAAAAATCAATTACTTTTAAATACCCGTGAAACAAAGACAGTGAAAGAGAAAGAAATTCTTACAAAATTCGTTTAGGGGATGTGATGCCACCAGTATTGACCATATCTAGACCCACAGCTGATTGAGACATAAGGGTGGACACTCTTGGGGCTGAGAGGTTTGGTGAGGTTGGGTGAGCAAACGCAGACCCTTTAACGTAATACTGCGTGGTACCCATCCCATGGGTCCCAAATCTCCAGGTTCAAGGGCATCTTCCTACATCGAAATCATGCATGTGAAATCCAGAAGATGGTACACCGTGTGATCGGGAAAGGTTTCTAAAACGCACCTCATTTCTCATCTCCTTGTGCTCGGGTTCGCCATTCCAGCCGCTTTACTAGCAATCTCCCTCCTCGGAGAATCAGCACCTTTAACCTCCTGTTCCGTACAGGTTGCAATTTGTCCTGAGGATGAACGGGAAGAGGGGGAACCAATGAGAGACTAGGTCTAGGTGTTGGGACAGGCACAGGTCCCTCTATTTTCCCATCAGGAAGAAGAATTAACCACAGGCTCAGCCTGCCGCCCGGGACCAGAGTAGGGCCTGAAGAAATCCTGCGCTTTTGCGGCCAGCTGCTAAGAAAGCGAGTTGAAAAATGGAGCTCAGGGGCACTGCAATTCACAAACCTGCAGACTTATACATGATCACTCTCGTCCACAAATATATTTAGGGAAGGCAACGAAGAGGATTTGAAAGCAAGGCAGAATTGCAGGAAACAGATTTCAGGAGGGAGATTCGAATCGCCTTTAAAGCACAGGAAAAGCGGCAAAAGCTCGACAATGATGCCCTTGGCCAAAAAGGGCGTATGCATTTTTTCTTGAATATATTCAGGAAAAAACGCATACGCCCTTTTTGGCCAACCAAGCAACCTGGAAAGGCAAATCAGCGCTACAAAGAAGTCTCGCTTCCCATCGGTCAAAAGGGCCATGCTGAATAAAGTGTCAAAACCAGAAATGCAGGTGAGGCCATGGAGAAACGGGAGCCTTGCTACGCTGATGGGCAGGATGTAAATACCCAACAGCCACTCTGGAGAAGTGTACGGTGTGTCCTGAAACATCTAAAAAACTCAGCTTAGAGAGCATAGGGCACTTCCACTCATGGGCGTATAAATTGGGAAAACTAAAAATCAGCAAGACACAGGCACCCCAAAGTTTAGGGCTGCTCTGTTGACAAGAACCTCCACTTCGTTACACCTTAAATATCCCAGGAAAGAGAAAAATGGATAAAGAAGTTGTGGTCCTTATGTACAATGGAATATCACTCAGCCATGAAATCAACGTCATAAGGCTAGTAGCAGCATGATGAGTGGATTTAGGAACGACGATTCTAAGTGAAATAAGTCACACAGAAAAAGACACTTATCATACGATATCACTTATAGAGGGAATGTAAAAACCGCTACCCTTGAACTGAATTACAAAACAGAACAGAATCACACGTTTAGAAAACACACTATGGCTGCCTAACGGGAAAGGTGAGGTGGGGTGATGCATAAAACAAGGGTTTCAAATTAGCTCAGATACCGTTCCATAAACCCAATAGGTAATAGACAAGACCTACTCCTTGCTCAGTGAATTGGACTCAAAACCCCCTATTCACCGCCCAAGAATATATCTGACTAATAAGAATCTTAAAACCTATGTATGGATATCTCTCTGTAAGTGAGTCAAGTGGGTGTAAAGCGGCATAAACACAGCAGTGAAAAGCAGCTAAACCCCATTATAAAAATCAATTACTTTTAAAAACCCGTGAAACAAAGACAGTGAAGGAGAGAGAAATTCTTACAAAATTCGTTCAGGGGCTGAGATGCCACCTGGATTGACCATATCTAGACCCACAGCTGATTGAGACATAAGGGTGGACACTCTTGGGGCTGAGAGTTTTGGTGAGGTTGGGTGAGCAAACGCAGACCCTTTAAAGTAATACTGCGTGGTACCCATCCCATGGGTCCCAAATCTCCAGGTTCAAGGGCATCTTCCTACATCGAAAACATGCATGAGAAACCCAGAAGATGGTACACCGTGTGATCGGGAAACGTTTCTAAAACGCACCAAATTTCTCATCTCCTTGTGCTCGGGTTCGCCATTCCAGCCGCTTTACTAGCAATCTCCCTCCTTGGAGAATCAGCACCTTTAACCTCCTGTTCCGTACAGGTTGCAATTTCTCCTGAGGATGAACGGGAAGAGTGGGAACCAATGAGAGACTAGCTCTAGGTGTTGGGACATGCAGAGGTCACTCTATTTTCCCATCAGGAAGAAGAATTAACCACAGGCTCAGCCTGCCGCCAGGGACCAGAGTAGGGCCTGAAGCAATCCTGCGCTTTTGCGGCCAGGTCCCAAGAAAGCGAGTTGAAAAATGGAGCTCAGGGGCACTGCAATTCACAAACCTGCAGACTTATACATGATCACTCTCGTCCACAAATATTTTGAGGGAAGGCAACGAAGAGGATTTGAAAGCAAGGCAGAATTGCAGGAAACAGATTTCAGGAGGGAGATTCGAATCGCCTTTTAAGCACAGGAAAAGCGGCAAAACCTCGACAATGATGCCCTTGGCCAAAAAGGGCGTATGCGTTTTTTCCTGAATATATTCAGGAAAAAACGCATACGCCCTTTTTGGCCAACCAAGCAACCTGGAAAGGCAAATCAGCGCTACAAAGAAGACTCGCTTCCCATCGGTCAAAAGGGCCATGCTGAATAAAGTGTCAAAACCAGAAATGCAGGACAGGCCATGGAGAAAAGGGAGCCTTGCTACGCTGATGGGCGAGATGTAAATTGCCAGCAGCCACTCTGCAGAAGTGTACGGTGTGTCCAGAAACATCTAAAAACTCAGCTTAGAGATCATAGGGCACTTACACTCATGGGCGTATAAATTGGGAAAACTAAAAATCAGCAAGACACAGGCACCCCAAAGTTTAGGGCTGCTCTGTTGACAAGAACCTCCACTTCGTTACACCTTAAATATCCAAGGAAAGAGAAAAATGGATAAAGAAGTTGTGGTCCTTATATACAATGGAATATCACTCAGCCATGAAATCAACGTCATAAGGCTAGTAGCAGCATGATGAGTGGATTTAGGAACGACGATTCTAAGTGAAATAAGTCACACAGAAAAAGACACTTATCATAAGATATCACTTATAGAGGGAATGTAAAAACCGCTACCCTTGAACTGAATTACAAAACAGAACAGAGTCACACGTTTAGAAAACACACTATGCCTGCTTAAAAGGAAACGTGAGGTGGGGTGATGCATAAAACAAGGGTTTCAAATTAGCTCAGATACCGTTCCATAAACCCAATAGGTAATAGACAAGACCTACTCCTTGCTCAGTGAATTGGACTCAACAACCCCTATTCACCGCCCAAGAATATATCTGACTAGTAAGAATCTTAAAACCTATGTATTGATATCTCTCTGTAAGTGAGTCAAGTGGGTGTAAAGCGGCAGAAACACAGCAGTGAAAAGCAGCTAAACCCCATTATAAAAATCAATTACTTTTAAAAACCCGTGAAACAAAGACAGTGAAGGAGAGAGAAATTCTTACAAAATTCGTTCAGGGGCTGTGATGCCACCTGGATTAACCATATCTAGACCCACAGCTGATTGAGACATAAGGGTGGACACTCTTGGGGCTGAGAGGTTTGGTGAGGTTGGGTGAGCAACGCAGACCCTTTAAAGTAATACTGCGTGGTACTCATCCCATGGGTCCCAAATCTCCAGTTTCAAGGGCAACTTCCTACATCGAAAACATGCATGAGAAACCCAGAAGATGGTACACCGTGTGATCGGGAATAGTTTCTAAAACGCACCTAATTTCTCATCTCCTTGTGCTCGGGTTCGCCATTCCAGCCCCTTTACTAGCAATCTCCCTCTTTGAAGAACCAGCACCTTTAACCTCCTGTTCCGTACAGGTTGCAATTTGTCCTGAGGATGAACGGGAAGAGGGGGAACCAATGAGAGACTAGCTCTAGGTGTTGGGACAGTCACAGGTCACTCTATTTTCCCATCAGGAAGAAGAATTAACCACAGGCTAAGCCTGCTGTCCTGGAACAGAATAGGGCCTGAAGCAATCCTGCGCTTTTGCGCCCAGCTCCCAAGAAAGCGAGTTGAAAAATGGAGGTCAGGGGCACTGCAATTCACAAACCTGCAGACTTATAAATGACCACTCTCGTCCACAAATATATTGAGGGAAGGCAACGAAGAGGATTTGAAAGCAAGGCAGAATTGCAGGAAACAGATTTCAGGAGGGAGATTCGAATCGCCTTTAAATCACAGGAAAAGCGGCAAAACCTCGAAAATGATGCCCTTGGCCAAAAAGGGCGTATGCTTTTTTTCTTGAATATATTCAGGAAAAAACGCATACGCCCTTTTTGGCCAACCAAGCAACCTGGAAAGGCAAATCAGCGCTACAAAGAAGTCTCGCTTCCCATCGGTCAAAAGGGCCATGCTGAATAAAGTGTCAAAACCAGAAATGCAGGACAGGCCATGGAGAAACGGGAGCCTTGCTACGCTGATGGGCAGGATGTAACTTGCCAACAGCCATTCTGGAGAAGTGTACGGTGTGTCCTGAAACATCTAAAAAACTCACTTAGAGAGCATAGGGCACTTCCACTCATGGGCGTATAAATTGGGAAAACTAAAAATCAGCAAGACACAGGCACCCCAAAGTTTAGGGCTGCTCTGTTGACAAGAACCTCCACTTCGTTACACCTTAAATATCCCAGGAAAGAGAAAAATGGATAAAGAAGTTGTGGTCCTTATGTACAATGGAATATCACTCATCCATGAAATCAACGTCATAAGGCTAGTAGCAGCATGATGAGTGGATTTAGGTACGACGATTCTAAGTGAAATAAGTCACACAGAAAAAGACACTTATCATGAGATATCACTTATAGAGGGAATGTAAAAACCGCTACCCTTGAACTGAATTACTAAACAGAACAGAGTCACACGTTTAGAAAACAGACTATGGCTGCTTAACGGGAAAGGTGAGGTGGGGTGATGCATAAAACAAGGGTTTCATTTTAGCTCAGATACCGTTCCATAAACCCAATAGGTAATAGACAAGACCTACTCCTTGTTCAGTGAATTGGACTCAACACCCCCTATTCACCGCCCAAGGATATATCTGACTAGTAAGAATCTTAAAACCTTTGTATTGATATTTCTCTGTAAGTGAGTCAAGTGGGTGTAAAGCGGCATAAACACAGCAGTGAAAAGAAGCTAAACCCCATTATAAAAATCAATTACTTTTAAAAACCCGTGAAACAAAGACAGTGAAGGAGAGAGAAATTCTTACAAAATTCGTTCAGGGGCTGTGATGCCACCTGGATTGACCATATCTAGACCCACAGCTGATTGAGACATAAGGGTGGACACTCTTGGGGCTGAGAGGTTTGGTGAGGTTGGGTGAGCAAACGCAGACCCTTTAAAGTAATACTGCGTGGTACCCATCCCATGGGTCCCAAATCTCCAGGTTCAAGGGCATCTTCCTACATCGAAAACATGCATGAGAAACCCAGAAGATGGTACACGGTGTGATCGGGAAAGGTTTCTAAAACGCACCTCATTTCTCATCTCCTTGTGCTCGGGTTCGCCATTCCAGCCGCTTTACTAGCAATCTCCCACCTTGGAGAATCAGCACCTTTAACCTCCTGTTCCGTACAGGTTGCAATTTGTCCTGAGGATGAATGGGAAGAGGGGGAACCAATGAGAGACTAGCTCTAGGTGTTGGGACAGGAAAAGGTCACTCTATTTTCCCATCAGGAAGAAGAATTAACCACAGGCTCAGCCTGCTGTCCTGGAACAGAATAGGGCCTGAAGCAATCCTGCGCTTTTGCGGCCAGCTCCCAAGAAAGCGAGTTGAAAAATGGAGGTCAGGGGCACTGCAATTCACAAATCTGCAGACTTATAAATGACCACTCTCGTCCACAAATATATTGAGGGAAGGCAACGAAGAGGATTTGAAAGCAAGGCAGAATTGCAGGAAACAGATTTCAGGAGGGAGATTCGAATCGCCTTTAAAGCACAGGAAAAGCGGCAAAACCTCGAAAATGATGCCCTTGGCCAAAAAGGGCGTATGCATTTTTTCTTGAATATATTCAGGAAAAAACGCATACGCCCTTTTTGGCCAACCAAGCAACCTGGAAACGCAAATCAGCGCTACAAAGAAGTCTCGCTTCCCATCGGTCAAAAGGGCCATGCTGAATAAAGTGTCAAAACCAGAAATGCAGGACAGGCCATGGAGAAACGGGAGGCTTGCTACGCTGATGGGCAGGATGTAACTTGCCAACAGCCACTCTGGAGAAGTGTACGGTGTGTCCTGAAACATCTAAGAAACTCACTTAGAGAGCATAGGGCACTTCCACTCATGGGCGTATAAATTGGGAAAACTAAAAATCAGCAAGACAGAGGCACCCCAAAGTTTAGGGCTGCTCTGTTGACAAGAACCTCCACTTCGTTACACCTTAAATATCCCAGGAAAGAGAAAAATGGATAAAGATGTTGTGGTCCTTATGTACCATGGAATATCACTCATCCATGAAATCAACGTCATAACGCTAGTAGCAGCATGATGAGTGGATTTAGGTACGACGATTCTAAGTGAAATAAGTCACACAGAAAAAGCCACTTATCATAAGATATCTCTTATAGAGGGAATGTAAAAACCGCTACCCTTGAACTGAATTACAAAACAGAACAGAGTCACACGTTTAGAAAACACACTATGGCTGCTTAACGGGAAAGGTGAGGTGGGGTGGTGCATAAAACAAGGGTTTCAAATTAGCTCAGATACCGTTCCATAAACCCAATAGGTAATAGACAAGACCTACTCCTTGCTCAGTGAATTGGACTCAACACCCCCTATTCACCGTCCAAGAATATATCTGACTAGTAAGAATCTTAAAACCTATGTATTGATATCTCTCTTTAAGTGAGTCAAGTGGGTGTAAAGCGGCATAAACACAGCAGTGAAAAGCAGCTAAACCCCATTATAAAAATCAATTACTTTTAAAAACCCGTGAAACAAAGACAGTGAAAGAGAGAGAAATTCTTACAAAATTCGTTCAGGGGCTGTGATGCCACCTGGATTGACCATATCTAGACCCACAGCTGATTGAGACATAAAGGTGGACACTCTTGGGGCTGAGAGGTTTGGTGAGGTTGGGTGAGCAAACGCAGACCCTTTAAAGTAATACTGCGTGGTACCCATCCCATGGGTCCCAAATCTCCAGGTTCAAGGGCATCTTCCTACATCGAAAACATGCATGAGAAACTCAGAAGATGCTACACCGTGTGATCGGGAAACGTTTCTAAAACGCACCTCATTTCTCATCTCCTTGTGCTCGGGTTCGCCATTCCAGCTGCTTTACTAGCAATCTCCCTCTTTGAAGAATCAGCACCTTTAACCTCCTGTTCCGTACAGGTTGCAATTTGTCCTGAGGATGAACGGGAAGAGGGGAAACCAATGAGAGACTAGCTCTAGGTGTTGGGACAGGCACAGGTCACTCTATTTTCCCATCAGGAAGAAGAATTAACCACAGGCTCAGCCTGCCGCCCGGGACCAGAGTAGGGCCTGAAGCAATCCTGCGCTTTTGCGGCCAGCTCCCAAGAAAGCGAGTTGAAAAATGGAGCTCAGGGGCACTGCAATTCACAAACCTGCAGACTTATAAATGATCACTCTCGTCCACAAATATATTGAGGGAAGGCAACGAAGAGGATTTGAAAGCAAGGCAGAATTGCAGGAAACAGATTTCAGGAGGGAGATTCGAATCGCCTTTAAAGCACAGGAAAAGCGGCAAAACCTCGACAATGATGCCCTTGGCCAAAAAGGGCGTATGCGTTTTTTCCTGAATATATTCAGGAAAAAACGCATACGCCCTTTTTGGCCAACCAAGCAACCTGGAAAGGCAAATCAGTGCTGCAAAGAAGTCTCGCTTCCCATCGGTCAAAAGGGCCATGCTGAATAAAGTGTCAAAACCAGAAATGCAGGACAGGCCATGGCGAAACGGGAGCCTTGCTACGCTGATGGGCAGGAAGTAAATTGCCAACAGCCACTCTGGAGAAGTGTATGGTGTGTCCTGAAACATCTAAAAAACTCAGCTTATAGAGCATAGGGCACTACCACTCATTTGCGTATAAACTGGGAAAACTAAAAATCAGCAAGACACAGGCACCCCAAAGGTTAGGGCTGCTCTGTTGACAAGAACCTCCACTTCGTTACACCTTAAATATCCCAGGAAAGAGAAAAATGGATAAAGAAGTTGTGGTCCTTATGTACAATGGAATATCACTCAGCCATGAAATCAACGTCATAAGGCTAGTAGCAGCATGATGAGTGGATTTAGGTACGACGATTCTAAGTGAAATAAGTCACACAGAAAAAGACACTTATCATGAGATATCACTTATAGAGGGAATGTAAAAACCACTACCCTTGAACTGAATTACTAAACAGAACAGAGTCACACGTTTAGAAAACACACTATGGCTGCCTAACGGGAAAGGTGAGGTGGGGTGATGCATAAAACAAGGGTTTCAAATTAGCTCAGATACCGTTCCATAAACCCAATAGGTAAAAGACAAGACCTACTCCTTGCTCAGTGAATTGGACTCAACACACCCTATTCACCGCCCAAGAATATATCTGACTAATAAGAATCTTAAAACCTATGTATGGATATCTCTCTGTAAGTGAGTCAAGTGGGTGTAAAGCGGCATAAACACAGCAGTGAAAAGCAGCTAAACCCCATTATAAAAATCAATTACTTTTAAAAACCCGTGAAACAAAGACAGTGAAGGAGAGAGAAATTCTTACAAAATTCGTTCAGGGGCTGAGATGCCACCTGGATTGACCATATCTAGACCCACAGCTGATTGAGACATAAGGGTGGACACTCTTGGGGCTGAGAGTTTTGGTGAGGTTGGGTGAGCAAACGCAGACCCTTTAAAGTAATACTGCGTGGTACCCATCCCATGGGTCCCAAATCTCCAGTTTCAAGGGCATCTTCCTACATCGAAAACATGCATGAGAAACCCACAAGTTGGTACACCGTGAGATCGGGAAAGGTTTCTAAAACGCACCTCATTTCTCATCTCCTTGTGCTCGGGTTCGCCATTCCAGCCGCTTTACTAGCAATCTCCCTCCTTGGAGAATCAGCACCTTTAACCTCCTGTTCCGTACAGGTTGCAATTTGTCCTGAGGATGAACGGGAAGAGGGGGAACCAATGAGAGACTAGCTCTAGGTGTTGGGACAGGCACAGGTCACTCTATTTTCCCATAAGGAAGAAGAATTAACCACAGGCTCAGCCTGCCGCCCGGGACCAGAGTAGGACCTGAAGCAATCCTGCGCTTTTGCGGCCAGCTCCCAAGAAAGCGAGTTGAAAAATGGAGCTCAGGGGCACTGCAATTCACAAACCTGCAGACTTATACATGATCACTCTCGTCCACAAATATATTGAGGGAAGGCAACGAAGAGGATTTGAAAGCAAGGCAGAATTGCAGGAAACAGATTTCAGGAGGGAGATTCGAATCGGCATTAAAGCACAGGAAAAGCGGCAAAACCTCGACAATGATGCCCTTGGCCAAAAAGGGCGTATGCATTTTTTCTTGAATATATTCAGGAAAAAACGCATACGCCCTTTTTGGCCAACCAAGCAACCTGGAAAGGCAAATCAGCGCTACAAAGAAGTCTCGCTTCCCATCGGTCAAAAGGGCCATGCTGAATAAAGTGTCAAAACCAGAAATGCAGGACAGGCCATGGAGAAACGGGAGCCTGGCTACGCTGATGGGCGTGATGTAAATGGCCAACAGCCACTCTGGAGAAGTGTACGGTGTGTCCTGAAACATCTAAAAGACTCAGCTTAGAGAGCATAGGGCACTTCCACTCATGGGCGTAGAAATTGGTAAAACTAAAAATCAGCAAGACACAGGCACCCCAAAGTTTAGGGCTGCTCTGTTGACAAGAACCTCCACTTCGTTACACCTTAAATATCCCAGGAAAGAGAAAAATGGATAAAGAAGTTGTGGTCCTTATGTACAATGGAATATCAATCAGCCATGAAATCAACGTCATAACGCTAGTAGCAGCATGATGATTGGATTTAGGTACGACGATTCTAAGTGAAATAAGTCACACAGAAAAAGCCACTTATCATAAGATATCTCTTATAGAGGGAATGTAAAAACCGCTACCCTTGAACTGAATTACAAAACAGAACAGAGTCACACGTTTAGAAAACACACTATGGCTGCTTAACGGGAAAGGTGAGATGGGGTGATGCATAAAACGAGGGTTTCAAATTAGCTCAGATACCATTCCATAAACCCAATATGTAATAGACAAGACGTACTCCTAGCTCAGTGAATTGGACTCAACACCCCCTATTCACCGCCCAAGAATATACCTGACTAGTAAGAATCTTAAAACCTATGTATTGATATCTCTCTGTAAGTGAGTCAAGTGGGTGTAAAGCGGCAGAAACACAGGAGTGAAAAGCAGCTAAACCCCATTATAAAAATCAATTACTTTTAAAAACCCGTGAAACAAAGACAGTGAAAGAGAGAGAAATTCTTACAAAATTCGTTCAGGGGCTGTGATGCCACCTGGATTAACCATATCTAGACCCACAGCTGATTGAGACATAAGGGTGGACACTCTTGGGGCTGAGAGCTTTGGTGAGGTTGGGTGAGCAACGCAGACCCTTTAAAGTAATACTGCGTGGTACTCATCCCATGGGTCCCAAATCTCCAGTTTCAAGGTCAACTTCCTACATCGAAAACATGCATGAGAAACCCAGAAGATGGTACACCGTGTGATCGGGAAAAGTTTCTAAAACGCACCTAATTTCTCATCTCCTTGTGCTCGGGTTCGCCATTCCAGCCCCTTTACTAGCAATCTCCCTCTTTGAGAATCAGCACCTTTAACCTCCGGTTCCGTACAGGTTGCAATTTGTCCTGAGGATGAAGGGGAAGAGGGGGAACCAATGAGAGACTAGCTCTAGGTGTTGGGACAGTCACAGGTCACTCTATTTTCCCATCAGGAAGAAGAATTAACCACAGGCTCAGCCTGCCGCCCGGGACCAGTGTAGGGCCTGAAACAATCCTGCACTTTTGCGGCCAGCTCCCAAGAAAGCGAGTTGAAAAATGGAGCTCAGGGGCGCTGCAATTCACAAACTAGCAGATTTATAAATGATCACTCTCGTCCACAAATATATTGAGGGAAGGCAACGAAGAGGATTTGAAAGCAAGGCAGAATTGCAGGAAACAGATTTCAGGAGGGAGATTCGAATCGCCTTTAAATCACAGGAAATGCGGCAAAACCTCGAAAATGATGCCCTTGGCCAAAAAGGGCGTATGCGTTTTTTCCTGAATATATTCAGGAAAAAACGCATACGCCCTTTTTGGCCAACCAAGCAACCTGGAAAGGCAAATCAGCGCTACAAAGAAGTCTCGCTTCCCATCGGTCAAAAGGGCCATGCTGAATAAAGTGTCAAAACCAGAAATGCAGGACAGGCCATGGAGAAACGGGAGCCTTGCTACGCTGATGGGCAGGATGTAAATTGCCAACAGCCACTCTGGAGAAGTGTACGGTGTGTCCTGAAACATCTAAAAAACTCAGCTTAGAGAGCATAGGGCACTTCCACTCATGGGCGTATAAATTGGGAAAACTAAAAATCAGCAAGACACAGGCACCCCAAAGTTTAGGGCTGCTCTGTTGACAAGAACCTCCACTTCGTTACACCTTAAATATCCCAGGAAAGAGAAAAATGGATAAAGAAGTTGTGGTCCTTATGTACAATGGAATATCACTCAGCCATGAAATCAACGTCATAAGGCTAGTAGCAGCATGATGAGTGGATTTAGGAACGACGATTCTAAGTGAAATAAGTCACACAGAAAAAGACACTTATCATACGATATCACTTATAGAGGGAATGTAAAAACCGCTACCCTTGAACTGAATTACAAAACAGAACAGAATCACACGTTTAGAAAACACACTATGGCTGCCTAACGGGAAAGGTGAGGTGGGGTGATGCATAAAACAAGGGTTTCAAATTAGCTCAGATACCGTTCCATAAACCCAATAGGTAATAGACAAGACCTACTCCTTGCTCAGTGAATTGGACTCAACACACCCTATTCACCGCCCAAGAATATATCTGACTAATAAGAATCTTAAAACCTATGTATGGATATCTCTCTGTAAGTGAGTCAAGTGGGTGTAAAGCGGCATAAACACAGCAGTGAAAAGCAGCTAAACCCCATTATAAAAATCAATTACTTTTAAAAACCCATGAAACAAAGACAGTGAAGGAGAGAGAAATTCTTACAAAATTCGTTCAGGGGCTGAGATGCCACCTGGATTGACCATATCTAGACCCACAGCTGATTGAGACATAAGGGTGGACACTCTTGGGGCTGAGAGCTTTGGTGAGGTTGGGTGAGCAAACGCAGACCCTTTAAAGT
This sequence comes from Balaenoptera physalus, assembly GCF_965194825.1. Taxonomy (NCBI): domain Eukaryota; kingdom Metazoa; phylum Chordata; class Mammalia; order Artiodactyla; family Balaenopteridae; genus Balaenoptera; species Balaenoptera physalus. The sequence goes on from NW_028126329.1 coordinate 374,586, forward strand.
AATACTGCGTGGTACCCATCCCATGGGTCCCAAATCTCCAGTTTCAAGGGCATCTTCCTACATCGAAAACATGCATGAGAAACCCAGAAGTTGGTACACCGTGAGATCGGGAAAGGTTTCTAAAACGCACCTCATTTCTCATCTCCTTGTGCTAGGGTTCGCCATTCCAGCCGGTTTACTAGCAATCTCCCTCCTTGGAGAATCAGCACCTTTAACCTCCTGTTCCGTACAGGTTGCAATTTGTCCTGAGGATGAACGGGAAGAGGGGGAACCAATGAGAGACTAGCTCTAGGTGTTGGGACAGGCACAGGTCACTCTATTTTCCCATCAGGAAGAAGAATTAACCACAGGCTCAGCCTGCCGCCCGGGACCAGAGTAGGACCTGAAGCAATCCTGCGCTTTTGCGGCCAGCTCCCAAGAAAGCGAGTTGAAAAATGGAGCTCAGGGGCACTGCAATTCACAAACCTGCACACTTATACATGATCACTCTCGTCCACAAATATATTGAGGGAAGGCAACGAAGAGGATTTGAAAGCAAGGCAGAATTGCAGGAAACAGATTTCAGGAGGGAGATTCGAATCGCCATTAAAGCACAGGAAAAGCGGCAAAACCTCGACAATGATGCCCTTGGCCAAAAAGGGCGTATGCATTTTTTCTTGAATATATTCAGGAAAAAACGCATACGCCCTTTTTGGCCAACCAAGCAACCTGGAAAGGCAAATCAGCGCTACAAAGAAGTCTCGCTTCCCATCGGTCAAAAGGGCCATGCTGAATAAAGTGTCAAAACCAGAAATGCAGGACAGGCCATGGAGAAACGGGAGCCTAGCTACGCTGATGGGCGGGATGTAAATGGCCAACAGCCCCTCTGGAGAAGTGTACGGTGTGTCCTGAAACATCTAAAAGACTCAGCTTAGAGAGCATAGGGCACTTCCACTAATGGGCGTAGAAATTGGTAAAACTAAAAATCAGCAAGACACAGGCACCCCAAAGTTTAGGGCTGCTCTGTTGACAAGAACCTCCACTTCGTTACACCTTAAATATCCCAGGAAAGAGAAAAATGGATAAAGAATTTGTGGTCCTTATGTACAATGGAATATCACTCAGCCATGATATCAACGTCATAAGGCCAGTAGGAGAATGATGAGTGGATTTAGGTACGACGATTCTAAGTGAAATAAGTCACACAGAAAAAGACACTTATCATAAGATATCACTTATAGAGGGAATGTAAAAACCGCTACCCTTGAACTGAATTACAAAACAGAACAGAGTCACACGTTTAGAAAACACACTATGGCTGCTTAACGGGAAAGGTGAGGTGGGGTGATGCATAAAACAAGGGTTTCAAATTAGCTCAGATACCATTCCATAAACCCAGTATGTAATAGACAAGACGGACTCCTTGCTCAGTGAATTGGACTCAACACCCCCTATTCACTGCCCAAGAATATATCTGATTAGTAAGAATCTTAAAACCTATGTATTGATATCCCTCTGTAAGTGAGTCTATTGGGTGTAAAGCGGCAGAAACACAGCAGTGAAAAGCAGCTAAACCCCATTATAAAAATCAATTACTTTTAAATACCCGTGAAACAAAGACAGTGAAAGAGAAAGAAATTCTTACAAAATTCGTTTAGGGGATGTGATGCCACCAGTATTGACCATATCTAGACCCACAGCTGATTGAGACATAAGGGTGGACACTCTTGGGGCTGAGAGGTTTGGTGAGGTTGGGTGAGCAAACGCAGACCCTTTAACGTAATACTGCGTGGTACCCATCCCATGGGTCCCAAATCTCCAGGTTCAAGGGCATCTTCCTACATCGAAATCATGCATGTGAAACCCAGAAGATGGTACACCGTGTGATCGGGAAAGGTTTCTAAAACGCACCTCATTTCTCATCTCCTTGTGCTCGGGTTCGCCATTCCAGCCGCTTTACTAGCAATCTCCCTCCTCGGAGAATCAGCACCTTTAACCTCCTGTTCCGTACAGGTTGCAATTTGTCCTGAGGATGAACGGGAAGAGGGGGAACCAATGAGAGACTAGGTCTAGGTGTTGGGACAGGCACAGGTCCCTCTATTTTCCCATCAGGAAGAAGAATTAACCACAGGCTCAGCCTGCCGCCCGGGACCACAGTAGGGCCTGAAGAAATCCTGCGCTTTTGCGGCCAGCTGCTAAGAAAGCGAGTTGAAAAATGGAGCTCAGGGGCACTGCAATTCACAAACCTGCAGACTTATACATGATCACTCTCGTCCACAAATATATTGAGGGAAGGCAACGAAGAGGATTTGAAAGCAAGGCAGAATTGCAGGAAACAGATTTCAGGAGGGAGATTCGAATCGCCTTTAAAGCACAGGAAAAGCGGCAAAAGCTCGACAATGATGCCCTTGGCCAAAAAGGGCGTATGCATTTTTTCTTGAATATATTCAGGAAAAAACGCATATGCCCTTTTTGGCCAACCAAGCAACCTGGAAAGGCAAATCAGCGCTACAAAGAAGTCTCGCTTCCCATCGGTCAAAAGGGCCATGCTGAATAAAGTGTCAAAACCAGAAATGCAGGTGAGGCCATGGAGAAACGGGAGCCTTGCTACGCTGATGGGCAGGATGTAAATACCCAACAGCCACTCTGGAGAAGTGTACGGTGTGTCCTGAAACATCTAAAAAACTCAGCTTAGAGAGCATAGGGCACTTCCACTCATGGGCGTATAAATTGGGAAAACTAAAAATCAGCAAGACACAGGCACCCCAAAGTTTAGGGCTGCTCTGTTGACAAGAACCTCCACTTCGTTACACCTTAAATATCCCAGGAAAGAGAAAAATGGATAAAGAAGTTGTGGTCCTTATGTACAATGGAATATCACTCAGCCATGAAATCAACGTCATAAGGCTAGTAGCAGCATGATGAGTGGATTTAGGAACGACGATTCTAAGTGAAATAAGTCACACAGAAAAAGACACTTATCATACGATATCACTTATAGAGGGAATGTAAAAACCGCTACCCTTGAACTGAATTACAAAACAGAACAGAATCACACGTTTAGAAAACACACTATGGCTGCCTAACGGGAAAGGTGAGGTGGGGTGATGCATAAAACAAGGGTTTCAAATTAGCTCAGATACCGTTCCATAAACCCAATAGGTAATAGACAAGACCTACTCCTTGCTCAGTGAATTGGACTCAACACACCCTATTCACCGCCCAAGAATATATCTGACTAATAAGAATCTTAAAACCTATGTATGGATATCTCTCTGTAAGTGAGTCAAGTGGGTGTAAAGCGGCATAAACACAGCAGTGAAAAGCAGCTAAACCCCATTATAAAAATCAATTACTTTTAAAAACCCGTGAAACAAAGACAGTGAAGGAGAGAGAAATTCTTACAAAATTCGTTCAGGGGCTGAGATGCCACCTGGATTGACCATATCTAGACCCACAGCTGATTGAGACATAAGGGTGGACACTCTTGGGGCTGAGAGTTTTGGTGAGGTTGGGTGAGCAAACGCAGACCCTTTAAAGTAATACTGCGTGGTACCCATCCCATGGGTCCCAAATCTCCAGGTTCAAGGGCATCTTCCTACATCGAAAACATGCATGAGAAACCCAGAAGATGGTACACCGTGTGATCGGGAAACGTTTCTAAAACGCACCAAATTTCTCATCTCCTTGTGCTCGGGTTCGCCATTCCAGCCGCTTTACTAGCAATCTCCCTCCTTGGAGAATCAGCACCTTTAACCTCCTGTTCCGTACAGGTTGCAATTTCTCCTGAGGATGAACGGGAAGAGTGGGAACCAATGAGAGACTAGCTCTAGGTGTTGGGACATGCAGAGGTCACTCTATTTTCCCATCAGGAAGAAGAATTAACCACAGGCTCAGCCTGCCGCCAGGGACCAGAGTAGGGCCTGAAGCAATCCTGCGCTTTTGCGGCCAGGTCCCAAGAAAGCGAGTTGAAAAATGGAGCTCAGGGGCACTGCAATTCACAAACCTGCAGACTTATACATGATCACTCTCGTCCACAAATATTTTGAGGGAAGGCAACGAAGAGGATTTGAAAGCAAGGCAGAATTGCAGGAAACAGATTTCAGGAGGGAGATTCGAATCGCCTTTAAAGCACAGGAAAAGCGGCAAAACCTCGACAATGATGCCCTTGGCCAAAAAGGGCGTATGCGTTTTTTCCTGAATATATTCAGGAAAAAACGCATACGCCCTTTTTGGCCAACCAAGCAACCTGGAAAGGCAAATCAGCGCTACAAAGAAGACTCGCTTCCCATCGGTCAAAAGGGCCATGCTGAATAAAGTGTCAAAACCAGAAATGCAGGACAGGCCATGGAGAAAAGGGAGCCTTGCTACGCTGATGGGCGAGATGTAAATTGCCAGCAGCCACTCTGCAGAAGTGTACGGTGTGTCCTGAAACATCTAAAAACTCAGCTTAGAGATCATAGGGCACTTACACTCATGGGCGTATAAATTGGGAAAACTAAAAATCAGCAAGACACAGGCACCCCAAAGTTTAGGGCTGCTCTGTTGACAAGAACCTCCACTTCGTTACACGTTAAATATCCCAGGAAATAGAAAAATGGATAAAGAAGTTGTGGTCCTTATGTACAATGCAATATCACTCAGCCATGAAATCAACGTCATAAGGCTAGTAGCAGCATGATGAGTGGATTTAGGTACGACGATTCTAAGTGAAATAAGTCACACAGAAAAAGACACTTATCATAAGATATCACTTATAGAGGGAATGTAAAAACCGCTACCCTTGAACTGAATTACAAAACAGAACAGAGTCACACGTTTAGAAAACACACTATGGCTGCTTAACGGGAAAGGTGAGGTGGGGTGGTGCATAAAACAAGGGTTTCAAATTAGCTCAGATACCGTTCCATAAACCCAATAGGTAATAGACAAGACCTACTCCTTTCTCAGTGAATTGGACTCAACACCCCCTATTCACCGCCCAGGAATATATCTGACTAGTAAGAATCTTAAAACCTATGTATTGATATCTCTCCGTAAGTGAGTCAAGTGGGTGTAAAGCGGCATAAACACAGCAGTGAAAAGCAGCTAAACCCCATTATAAAAATCAATTACTTTTAAAAACCCGTGAAACAAAGACAGTGAAAGAGAGAGAAATTCTTACAAAATTCGTTGGGGGGCTGTGATGCCACCTGGATTGACCATATCTAGACCCACAGCTGATTCAGACATAAGGGTGGACACTCTTGGGGCTGAGAGGTTTGGTGAGCGTGGGTGAGCAAATGCAGACCCTTTAAAGTAATACTGCGTGGTACCCATCCCATGGGTCCCAAATCTCCAGGTTCAAGGGCATCTTCCTACATCGAAAACATGCATGAGAAACCCAGAAGATGGTACACCGTGTGATCGGGAAAAGTTTCTAAAACGCACCTAATTTCTCATCTCCTTGTGCTCAGGTTCGCCATTCCAGCCGCTTTACTAGCAATCTCCCTCTTTGAAGAATCAGCACCTTTAACCTCCTGTTCCGTACAGGTTGCAATTTGTCCTGAGGATGAACGGGAAGAGGGGGAACCAATGAGAGACTAGCTCTAGTTGTTGGGACAGGTACAGGTCACTCTATTTTCCCATCAGGAAGAAGAATTAACCACAGGCTCTGCCTGCCGCCCGGGACAAGAGTAGGGCCTAAAGCAATCCTGCGCTTTTGCGGCCAGCTCCCAAGAAAGCGAGTTGAAAAATGGAGCTCAAGGGCACTGCAATTCACAAACCTGCAGACTTATAAATGATCACTCTCGTCCACAAATATATTGAGGGAAGGCAACGAAGAGGATTTGAAAGCAAGGCAGAATTGCAGGAAACAGATTTCAGGAGGGAGATTCGATTCGCCTTTAAATCACAGGAAAAGCGGCAAAACCTCGACAATGATGCCCTTGGCCAAAAAGGGCGTATGCGTTTTTTCCTGAATATATTCAGGAAAAAAACGCATACGCCCTTTTTGGCCAACCAAGCAACCTGGAAAGGCAAATCAGCGCTACAAAGAAGTCTCGCTTCCCATCGGTCAAAAGGCCCATGCTGAATAAAGTGTCAAAACCAGAAATGCAGGACAGGCCATGGAGAAACGGGAGCCTTGCTACGCTGATGGGTGAGATGTAAATTGCCAACAACCACTCAGGAGAAGTGTACGGTGTGTCCTGAAACATCTAAAAAACTCAGCTTAGAGAGCATAGGGCACTTCCACTCATGGGCATATAAATTGGGAAAACTAAAAATCAGCAAGACACAGGCACCCCAAAGTTTAGGGCTGCTCTGTTGACAAGAACCTCCACTTCGTTACACGTTAAATATCCCAGGAAATAGAAAAATGGATAAAGAAGTTGTGGTCCTTATGTACAATGCAATATCACTCAGCCATGAAATCAACGTCATAAGGCTAGTAGCAGCATGATGAGTGGATTTAGGTACGACGATTCTAAGTGAAATAAGTCACACAGAAAAAGACACTTATCATAAGATATCACTTATAGAGGGAATGTAAAAACCGCTACCCTTGAACTGAATTACAAAACAGAACAGAGTCACACGTTTAGAAAACACACTATGGCTGCTTAACGGGAAAGGTGAGGTGGGGTGGTGCATAAAACAAGGGTTTCAAATTAGCTCAGATACCGTTCCATAAACCCAATAGGTAATAGACAAGACCTACTCCTTTCTCAGTGAATTGGACTCAACACCCCCTATTCACCGCCCAAGAATATATCTGACTAGTAAGAATCTTAAAACCTATGTATTGATATCTCTCCGTAAGTGAGTCAAGTGGGTGTAAAGCGGCATAAACACAGCAGTGAAAAGCAGCTAAACCCCATTATAAAAATCAATTACTTTTAAAAACCCGTGAAACAAAGACAGTGAAAGAGAGAGAAATTCTTACAAAATTCGTTGGGGGGCTGTGATGCCACCTGGATTGACCATATCTAGACCCACAGCTGATTGAGACATAAGGGTGGACACTCTTGGGGCTGAGAGGTTTGGTGAGGTTGGGTGAGCAAATGCAGACCCTTTAAAGTAATACTGCGTGGTACCCATCCCATGGGTCCCAAATCTCCAGGTTCAAGGGCATCTTCCTACATCGAAAACATGCATGAGAAACTCAGAAGATGCTACACCGTGTGATCGGGAAACGTTTCTAAAACGCACCTCATTTCTCATCTCCTTGTGCTCGGGTTCGCCATTCCAGCCGCTTTACTAGCAATCTCCCTCCTTGGACAATCAGCACCTTTAACCTCCTGTTCCGTACAGGTTGCAATTTGTCCTGAGGATGAACGGGAAGAGGGAAAACCAATGAGAGACTAGCTCTAGGTGTCGGGACAGGCACAGGTCACTCTATTTTCCCATCAGGAAGAAGTATTAACCACAGGCTCAGCCTGCCGCCCGAGACCAGAATAGGGCCTGAAGCAAACCTGCGCTTTTGCGGCCAGCTCCCAAGAAAGCGAGTTGAAAAATGGAGCTCAGGGGCACTGTAATTCACAAACCTCCAGTCTTATAAATGATCACTCTCGTCCACAAATATATTGAAGGAAGGCAACGAAGAGGATTTGAAAGCAAGGCAAAATTGCAGGAAAGAGATTACAGGAGGGAGATTCGAATCGCCTTTAAAGCACAGGAAAAGCGGCAAAACCTCGACAATGATGCCCTTGGCAAAAAAGTGCGTATGCGTTTTTTCCTGAATATATTCAGGAAGAAACGCATACGCCCTTTTTGCCAACCAAGCAACCTGGAAAGGTAAATCAGCGCTACAAAAAAGTCTCGCTTCCCATCGGTCAAAAGGGCCATGCTGAATAAAGTGTCAAAACCAGAAATGCAGGACAGGCCATGGAGAAACGGGAGTCTTGTTACGCTGAAGGGCATGATGTAAATTGCCAACAGCCACTCTGGAGAAGTGTACGGTGTGTCCTGAAACATCTAAAAAACTCAGCTTAGAGAGCATAGGGCACTTCCACTCATGGGCGTACAAATTGGGAAAATTAAAAATCAGCAAGACACAGGCACTCCAACGTTTAGGGCTGCTCTGTTGACAAGAACCTCCACTTTGTTACACCTTAAATATCCCAGGAAAGAGAAAAATGGATAAAGAAGTTGTGGTCTTTATGTACAATGGAATATCACTCAGCCATGAAATCAACGTCATAAGGCTAGTAGCAGCATAATGAGTGGATTTAGGTACGACGATTCTAAGTGAAATAAGTCACATAGAAAAAGACACTTATCATAAGATATCACTTATAGAGGGAGTGTAGAAACCGCTACCCTTGAACTGAATTACAAAACAGAACAGAGTCACACGTTTAGAAAACACACTATGGCTGCTTAACGGGAAAGGTGAGGTGGGGTGGTGCATAAAACAAGGGTTTCAAATTAGCTCAGATACCATTCCATAAACCCAGTATGTAATAGACAAGACGGACTCCTTGCTCAGTGAATTGGACTCAACACCCCCTATTCACTGCCCAAGAATATATCTGATTAGTAAGAATCTTAAAACCTATGTATTGATATCCCTCTGTAAGTGAGTCTATTGGGTGTAAAGCGGCAGAAACACAGCAGTGAAAAGCAGCTAAACCCCATTATAAAAATCAATTACTTTTAAATACCCGTGAAACAAAGACAGTGAAAGAGAAAGAAATTCTTACAAAATTCGTTTAGGGGATGTGATGCCACCAGTATTGACCATATCTAGACCCACAGCTGATTGAGACATAAGGGTGGACACTCTTGGGGCTGAGAGGTTTGGTGAGGTTGGGTGAGCAAACGCAGACCCTTTAACGTAATACTGCGTGGTACCCATCCCATGGGTCCCAAATCTCCAGGTTCAAGGGCATCTTCCTACATCGAAATCATGCATGTGAAATCCAGAAGATGGTACACCGTGTGATCGGGAAAGGTTTCTAAAACGCACCTCATTTCTCATCTCCTTGTGCTCGGGTTCGCCATTCCAGCCGCTTTACTAGCAATCTCCCTCCTCGGAGAATCAGCACCTTTAACCTCCTGTTCCGTACAGGTTGCAATTTGTCCTGAGGATGAACGGGAAGAGGGGGAACCAATGAGAGACTAGGTCTAGGTGTTGGGACAGGCACAGGTCCCTCTATTTTCCCATCAGGAAGAAGAATTAACCACAGGCTCAGCCTGCCGCCCGGGACCAGAGTAGGGCCTGAAGAAATCCTGCGCTTTTGCGGCCAGCTGCTAAGAAAGCGAGTTGAAAAATGGAGCTCAGGGGCACTGCAATTCACAAACCTGCAGACTTATACATGATCACTCTCGTCCACAAATATATTTAGGGAAGGCAACGAAGAGGATTTGAAAGCAAGGCAGAATTGCAGGAAACAGATTTCAGGAGGGAGATTCGAATCGCCTTTAAAGCACAGGAAAAGCGGCAAAAGCTCGACAATGATGCCCTTGGCCAAAAAGGGCGTATGCATTTTTTCTTGAATATATTCAGGAAAAAACGCATACGCCCTTTTTGGCCAACCAAGCAACCTGGAAAGGCAAATCAGCGCTACAAAGAAGTCTCGCTTCCCATCGGTCAAAAGGGCCATGCTGAATAAAGTGTCAAAACCAGAAATGCAGGTGAGGCCATGGAGAAACGGGAGCCTTGCTACGCTGATGGGCAGGATGTAAATACCCAACAGCCACTCTGGAGAAGTGTACGGTGTGTCCTGAAACATCTAAAAAACTCAGCTTAGAGAGCATAGGGCACTTCCACTCATGGGCGTATAAATTGGGAAAACTAAAAATCAGCAAGACACAGGCACCCCAAAGTTTAGGGCTGCTCTGTTGACAAGAACCTCCACTTCGTTACACCTTAAATATCCCAGGAAAGAGAAAAATGGATAAAGAAGTTGTGGTCCTTATGTACAATGGAATATCACTCAGCCATGAAATCAACGTCATAAGGCTAGTAGCAGCATGATGAGTGGATTTAGGAACGACGATTCTAAGTGAAATAAGTCACACAGAAAAAGACACTTATCATACGATATCACTTATAGAGGGAATGTAAAAACCGCTACCCTTGAACTGAATTACAAAACAGAACAGAATCACACGTTTAGAAAACACACTATGGCTGCCTAACGGGAAAGGTGAGGTGGGGTGATGCATAAAACAAGGGTTTCAAATTAGCTCAGATACCGTTCCATAAACCCAATAGGTAATAGACAAGACCTACTCCTTGCTCAGTGAATTGGACTCAAAACCCCCTATTCACCGCCCAAGAATATATCTGACTAATAAGAATCTTAAAACCTATGTATGGATATCTCTCTGTAAGTGAGTCAAGTGGGTGTAAAGCGGCATAAACACAGCAGTGAAAAGCAGCTAAACCCCATTATAAAAATCAATTACTTTTAAAAACCCGTGAAACAAAGACAGTGAAGGAGAGAGAAATTCTTACAAAATTCGTTCAGGGGCTGAGATGCCACCTGGATTGACCATATCTAGACCCACAGCTGATTGAGACATAAGGGTGGACACTCTTGGGGCTGAGAGTTTTGGTGAGGTTGGGTGAGCAAACGCAGACCCTTTAAAGTAATACTGCGTGGTACCCATCCCATGGGTCCCAAATCTCCAGGTTCAAGGGCATCTTCCTACATCGAAAACATGCATGAGAAACCCAGAAGATGGTACACCGTGTGATCGGGAAACGTTTCTAAAACGCACCAAATTTCTCATCTCCTTGTGCTCGGGTTCGCCATTCCAGCCGCTTTACTAGCAATCTCCCTCCTTGGAGAATCAGCACCTTTAACCTCCTGTTCCGTACAGGTTGCAATTTCTCCTGAGGATGAACGGGAAGAGTGGGAACCAATGAGAGACTAGCTCTAGGTGTTGGGACATGCAGAGGTCACTCTATTTTCCCATCAGGAAGAAGAATTAACCACAGGCTCAGCCTGCCGCCAGGGACCAGAGTAGGGCCTGAAGCAATCCTGCGCTTTTGCGGCCAGGTCCCAAGAAAGCGAGTTGAAAAATGGAGCTCAGGGGCACTGCAATTCACAAACCTGCAGACTTATACATGATCACTCTCGTCCACAAATATTTTGAGGGAAGGCAACGAAGAGGATTTGAAAGCAAGGCAGAATTGCAGGAAACAGATTTCAGGAGGGAGATTCGAATCGCCTTTTAAGCACAGGAAAAGCGGCAAAACCTCGACAATGATGCCCTTGGCCAAAAAGGGCGTATGCGTTTTTTCCTGAATATATTCAGGAAAAAACGCATACGCCCTTTTTGGCCAACCAAGCAACCTGGAAAGGCAAATCAGCGCTACAAAGAAGACTCGCTTCCCATCGGTCAAAAGGGCCATGCTGAATAAAGTGTCAAAACCAGAAATGCAGGACAGGCCATGGAGAAAAGGGAGCCTTGCTACGCTGATGGGCGAGATGTAAATTGCCAGCAGCCACTCTGCAGAAGTGTACGGTGTGTCCAGAAACATCTAAAAACTCAGCTTAGAGATCATAGGGCACTTACACTCATGGGCGTATAAATTGGGAAAACTAAAAATCAGCAAGACACAGGCACCCCAAAGTTTAGGGCTGCTCTGTTGACAAGAACCTCCACTTCGTTACACGTTAAATATCCCAGGAAATAGAAAAATGGATAAAGAAGTTGTGGTCCTTATGTACAATGCAATATCACTCAGCCATGAAATCAACGTCATAAGGCTAGTAGCAGCATGATGAGTGGATTTAGGTACGACGATTCTAAGTGAAATAAGTCACACAGAAAAAGACACTTATCATAAGATATCACTTATAGAGGGAATGTAAAAACCGCTACCCTTGAACTGAATTACAAAACAGAACAGAGTCACACGTTTAGAAAACACACTATGGCTGCTTAACGGGAAAGGTGAGGTGGGGTGGTGCATAAAACAAGGGTTTCAAATTAGCTCAGATACCGTTCCATAAACCCAATAGGTAATAGACAAGACCTACTCCTTTCTCAGTGAATTGGACTGAACACCCCCTATTCACCGCCCAGGAATATATCTGACTAGTAAGAATCTTAAAACCTATGTATTGATATCTCTCCGTAAGTGAGTCAAGTGGGTGTAAAGCGGCATAAACACAGCAGTGAAAAGCAGCTAAACCCCATTATAAAAATCAATTACTTTTAAAAACCCGTGAAACAAAGACAGTGAAAGAGAGAGAAATTCTTACAAAATTCGTTGGGGGGCTGTGATGCCACCTGGATTGACCATATCTAGACCCACAGCTGATTCAGACATAAGGGTGGACACTCTTGGGGCTGAGAGGTTTGGTGAGCGTGGGTGAGCAAATGCAGACCCTTTAAAGTAATACTGCGTGGTACCCATCCCATGGGTCCCAAATCTCCAGGTTCAAGGGCATCTTCCTACATCGAAAACATGCATGAGAAACCCAGAAGATGGTACACCGTGTGATCGGGAAAAGTTTCTAAAACGCACCTAATTTCTCATCTCCTTGTGCTCAGGTTCGCCATTCCAGCCGCTTTACTAGCAATCTCCCTCTTTGAAGAATCAGCACCTTTAACCTCCTGTTCCGTACAGGTTGCAATTTGTCCTGAGGATGAACGGGAAGAGGGGGAACCAATGAGAGACTAGCTCTAGTTGTTGGGACAGGTACAGGTCACTCTATTTTCCCATCAGGAAGAAGAATTAACCACAGGCTCTGCCTGCCGCCCGGGACAAGAGTAGGGCCTAAAGCAATCCTGCGCTTTTGCGGCCAGCTCCCAAGAAAGCGAGTTGAAAAATGGAGCTCAAGGGCACTGCAATTCACAAACCTGCAGACTTATAAATGATCACTCTCGTCCACAAATATATTGAGGGAAGGCAACGAAGAGGATTTGAAAGCAAGGCAGAATTGCAGGAAACAGATTTCAGGAGGGAGATTCGATTCGCCTTTAAATCACAGGAAAAGCGGCAAAACCTCGACAATGATGCCCTTGGCCAAAAAGGGCGTATGCGTTTTTTCCTGAATATATTCAGGAAAAAAACGCATACGCCCTTTTTGGCCAACCAAGCAACCTGGAAAGGCAAATCAGCGCTACAAAGAAGTCTCGCTTCCCATCGGTCAAAAGGCCCATGCTGAATAAAGTGTCAAAACCAGAAATGCAGGACAGGCCATGGAGAAACGGGAGCCTTGCTACGCTGATGGGTGAGATGTAAATTGCCAACAACCACTCAGGAGAAGTGTACGGTGTGTCCTGAAACATCTAAAAAACTCAGCTTAGAGAGCATAGGGCACTTCCACTCATGGGCATATAAATTGGGAAAACTAAAAATCAGCAAGACACAGGCACCCCAAAGTTTAGGGCTGCTCTGTTGACAAGAACCTCCACTTCGTTACACGTTAAATATCCCAGGAAATAGAAAAATGGATAAAGAAGTTGTGGTCCTTATGTACAATGCAATATCACTCAGCCATGAAATCAACGTCATAAGGCTAGTAGCAGCATGATGAGTGGATTTAGGTACGACGATTCTAAGTGAAATAAGTCACACAGAAAAAGACACTTATCATAAGATATCACTTATAGAGGGAATGTAAAAACCGCTACCCTTGAACTGAATTACAAAACAGAACAGAGTCACACGTTTAGAAAACACACTATGGCTGCTTAACGGGAAAGGTGAGGTGGGGTGGTGCATAAAACAAGGGTTTCAAATTAGCTCAGATACCGTTCCATAAACCCAATAGGTAATAGACAAGACCTACTCCTTTCTCAGTGAATTGGACTCAACACCCCCTATTCACCGCCCAAGAATATATCTGACTAGTAAGAATCTTAAAACCTATGTATTGATATCTCTCCGTAAGTGAGTCAAGTGGGTGTAAAGCGGCATAAACACAGCAGTGAAAAGCAGCTAAACCCCATTATAAAAATCAATTACTTTTAAAAACCCGTGAAACAAAGACAGTGAAAGAGAGAGAAATTCTTACAAAATTCGTTGGGGGGCTGTGATGCCACCTGGATTGACCATATCTAGACCCACAGCTGATTGAGACATAAGGGTGGACACTCTTGGGGCTGAGAGGTTTGGTGAGGTTGGGTGAGCAAATGCAGACCCTTTAAAGTAATACTGCGTGGTACCCATCCCATGGGTCCCAAATCTCCAGGTTCAAGGGCATCTTCCTACATCGAAAACATGCATGAGAAACTCAGAAGATGCTACACCGTGTGATCGGGAAACGTTTCTAAAACGCACCTCATTTCTCATCTCCTTGTGCTCGGGTTCGCCATTCCAGCCACTTTACTAGCAATCTCCCTCCTTGGACAATCAGCACCTTTAACCTCCTGTTCCGTACAGGTTGCAATTTGTCCTGAGGATGAACGGGAAGAGGGAAAACCAATGAGAGACTAGCTCTAGGTGTCGGGACAGGCACAGGTCACTCTATTTTCCCATCAGGAAGAAGTATTAACCACAGGCTCAGCCTGCCGCCCGAGACCAGAATAGGGCCTGAAGCAAACCTGCGCTTTTGCGGCCAGCTCCCAAGAAAGCGAGTTGAAAAATGGAGCTCAGGGGCACTGTAATTCACAAACCTCCAGTCTTATAAATGATCACTCTCGTCCACAAATATATTGACGGAAGGCAACGAAGAGGATTTGAAAGCAAGGCAAAATTGCAGGAAAGAGATTACAGGAGGGAGATTCGAATCGTCTTTAAAGCACAGGAAAAGCGGCAAAACCTCGACAATGATGCCCTTGGCAAAAAAGTGCGTATGCGTTTTTTCCTGAATATATTCAGGAAGAAACGCATACGCCCTTTTTGCCAACCAAGCAACCTGGAAAGGTAAATCAGCGCTACAAAAAAGTCTCGCTTCCCATCGGTCAAAAGGGCCATGCTGAATAAAGTGTCAAAACCAGAAATGCAGGACAGGCCATGGAGAAACGGGAGTCTTGTTACGCTGAAGGGCATGATGTAAATTGCCAACAGCCACTCTGGAGAAGTGTACGGTGTGTCCTGAAACATCTAAAAAACTCAGCTTAGAGAGCATAGGGCACTTCCACTCATGGGCGTACAAATTGGGAAAATTAAAAATCAGCAAGACACAGGCACTCCAACGTTTAGGGCTGCTCTGTTGACAAGAACCTCCACTTTGTTACACCTTAAATATCCCAGGAAAGAGAAAAATGGATAAAGAAGTTGTGGTCCTTATGTACAATGGAATATCACTCAGCCATGAAATCAACGTCATAAGGCTAGTAGCAGCATAATGAGTGGATTTAGGTACGACGATTCTAAGTGAAATAAGTCACATAGAAAAAGACACTTATCATAAGATATCACTTATAGAGGGAGTGTAGAAACCGCTACCCTTGAACTGAATTACAAAACAGAACAGAGTCACACGTTTAGAAAACACACTATGGCTGCTTAACGGGAAAGGTGAGGTGGGGTGGTGCATAAAACAAGGGTTTCAAATTAGCTCAGATACCGTTCCATAAACCCAATAGGTAATAGACAAGACCTACTCCTTTCTCAGTGAATTGGACTCAACACCCCCTATTCACCGCCCAAGAATATATCTGACTAGTAAGAATCTTAAAACCTATGTATTGATATCTCTCCGTAAGTGAGTCAAGTGGGTGTAAAGCGGCATAAACACAGTAGTGAAAAGCAGCTAAACCCCATTATAAAAATCAAATACTTTTAAAAACCCGTGAAACAAAGACAGTGAAAGAGAGAGAAATTCTTACAAAATTCGTTCAGGGGCTGTGATTCCACCTGGATTGACCATATCTAGACCCACAGCTGATTGACACATAAGGGTGGACACTCTTGGGGCTGAGAGGTTTGGTGAGGTTGGGTGAGCAAACGCAGACCCTTTAAAGTAATACTGCGTGGTACCCATCCCATGGGTCCCAAATCTCCAGGTTCAACGGCATCTTCCTACATCGAAAACATGCATGAGAAACCCAGAAGATGGTACACTGTGTGATCGGGAAAGGTTTCTAAAACGCACCTCATTTCTCATCTCCTTGTGCTCGGGTTCGCCATTCCAGCCGCTTTACTAGCAATCTCCCTACTTGGAGAATCAGCACCTTTAACCTCCTGTTCCGTACAGGTTGCATTTTGTCCTGAGAATGAACGGGAAGAGGGGGAACCAATGAGAGACTAGCTCTAGGTGTTGGGACAGGCACACGTCACTCTATTTTCCCATCAGGAAGAAGAATTAACCACAGGCTCAGCCTGCCGCCCGGGACCAGAGTAGGGCCTGAAGCAATCCTGCCCTTTTGCGGCCAGCTCCCAAGAAAGCGAGTTGAAAAATGGAGCTCAGGGGCACTGCAATTCACAAACCTGCAGACTTATACATGATCACTCTCGTCCACAAATATATTGAGGGAAGGCAACGAAGAGGATTTGAAAGCAAGGCAGAATTGCAGGAAACAGATTTCAGGAGGGAGATTCGAATCGCCTTTAAAGCACAGGAAAAGCGGCAAAACCTCGACAATGATGCCCTTGGCCAAAAAGGGCGTATGCGTTTTTTCCTGAATATATTCAGGAAAAAACGCATACGCCCTTTTTGGTCAACCAAGCAACCTGGAAAGGCAAATCAGCCCTACAAAGAAGTCTCACTTCCCATTGGTCAAAAGGGCCATGCTGAATAAAGTGTCAAAACCAGAAATGCAGGACAGGCCATGGAGAAACGGGAGCCTTGCTACGCTGATGGGCAGGATGTAAATTGCCAACAGCCACTCTGGAGAAGTGTACGGTGTGTCCTGAAACATCTAAAAAACTCAGCTTAGAGAGCATAGGGCACTTCCACTCATGGGCGTATAAATTGGGAAAACTAAAAATCAGCAAGACACAGGCACCCCAAAGGTTAGGGCTGCTCTGTTGACAAGAACCTCCACTTCGTTACACCTTAAATATCCCAGGAAAGAGAAAAATGGATAAAGAATTTGTGGTCCTTATGTACAATGGAATATCACTCAGCCATGAAATCAACGTCATAAGGCTAGTAGCAGCATGATGAGTGGATTTAGGTACGACGATTCTAAGTGAAATAAGTCACACAGAAAAAGACACTTATCCTGAGATATCACTTATAGAGGGAATGTAAAAACCGCTACCCTTGAACTGAATTACTAAACAGAACAGAGTCACACGTTTAGAAAACACACTATGGCTGCTTAACGGGAAAGGTGAGGTGGGGTGATGCATAAAACAAGGGTTTCATTTTAGCTCAGATACCGTTCCATAAACCCAATAGGTAATAGAAAAGACCTACTCCTTGTTCAGTGAATTGGACTCAACACCCCCTATTCACCGCCCAAGAATATATCTGACTAGTAAGAATCTTAAAACCTATGTATTGATATCTCTCAGTAAGTGAGTCAAGTGGGTGTAAAGCGGCATAAACACAGCAGTGAAAAGAAGCTAAACCCCATTATAAAAATCAATTACTTTTAAAAACCCGTGAAACAAAGACAGTGAAGGAGAGAGAAATTCTTACAAAATTCGTTCAGGGGCTGTGATGCCACCTGGATTGACCATATCTAGACCCACAGCTGATTGAGACATAAGGGTGGACACTCTTGGGGCTGAGAGCTTTGGTGAGGTTGGGTGAGCAAACGCAGACCCTTTAAAGTAATACTGCGTGGTACCCATCCCATGGGTCCCAAATCTCCAGGTTCAAGGGCATCTTCCTACATCGAAAACATGCATGAGAAACCCAGAAGATGGTACACCGTGTGATCGGGAAAGGTTTCTAAAACGCACCTCATTTCTCATCTCCTTGTGCTCGGGTTCGCCATTCCAGCCGCTTTACTAGCAATCTCCCTCCTTGGAGAATCAGCACCTTTAACCTCCTGTTCCGTACAGGTTGCAATTTGTCCTGAGGATGAACGGGAAGAGGGGCAACCAATGAGAGAGTAGCTCTAGGTTTTGGGACAGGTACAGGTCACTCTATTTTCCCATCAGGAAGAAGAATTAACCACAGGCTCTGCCTGCCGCCCGGGACAAGAGTAGGGCCTAAAGCAATCCTGCGCTTTTGCGGCCAGCTCCCAAGAAAGCGAGTTGAAAAATGGAGCTCAGGGGCACTGCAATTCACAAACCTGCAGACTTATAAATGATCACTCTCGTCCACAAATATATTGAGGGAAGGCAACGAAGAGGATTTGTAAGCAAGGCAGAATTGCAGGAAACAGATTTCAGGAGGGAGATTCGATTCGCCTTTAAATCACAGGAAAAGCGGCAAAACCTCGACAATGATGCCCTTGGCCAAAAAGGGCATATGCGTTTTTTCCTGAATATATTCAGGAAAAAACGCATATGCCCTTTTTGGCCAACCAAGCAACCTGGAAAGGCAAATCAGCGCTACAAAGAAGTCTCGCTTCCCATCGGTCAAAAGGCCCATGCTGAATAAAGTGTCAAAACCAGAAATGCAGGACAGGCCATGGAGAAACGGGAGCCTTGCTACGCTGATGGGTGAGATGTAAATTGCCAACAACCACTCAGGAGAAGTGTACGGTGTGTCCTGAAACATCTAAAAAACTCAGCTTAGAGAGCATAGGGCACTTCCACTCATGGGCATATAAATTGGGAAAACTAAAAATCAGCAAGACACAGGCACCCCAAAGTTTAGGGCTGCTCTGTTGACAAGAACCTCCACTTCGTTACACGTTAAATATCCCAGGAAATAGAAAAATGGATAAAGAAGTTGTGGTCCTTATGTACAATGCAATATCACTCAGCCATGAAATCAACGTCATAAGGCTAGTAGCAGCATGATGAGTGGATTTAGGTACGACGATTCTAAGTGAAATAAGTCACACAGAAAAAGACACTTATCATAAGATATCACTTATAGAGGGAATGTAAAAACCGCTACCCTTGAACTGAATTACAAAACAGAACAGAGTCACACGTTTAGAAAACACACTATGGCTGCTTAACGGGAAAGGTGAGGTGGGGTGGTGCATAAAACAAGGGTTTCAAATTAGCTCAGATACCGTTCCATAAACCCAATAGGTAATAGACAAGACCTACTCCTTTCTCAGTGAATTGGACTCAACACCCCCTATTCACCGCCCAAGAATATATCTGACTAGTAAGAATCTTAAAACCTATGTATTGATATCTCTCCGTAAGTGAGTCAAGTGGGTGTAAAGCGGCATAAACACAGCAGTGAAAAGCAGCTAAACCCCATTATAAAAATCAATTACTTTTAAAAACCCGTGAAACAAAGACAGTGAAAGAGAGAGAAATTCTTACAAAATTCGTTGGGGGGCTGTGATGCCACCTGGATTGACCATATCTAGACCCACAGCTGATTGAGACATAAGGGTGGACACTCTTGGGGCTGAGAGGTTTGGTGAGGTTGGGTGAGCAAATGCAGACCCTTTAAAGTAATACTGCGTGGTACCCATCCCATGGGTCCCAAATCTCCAGGTTCAAGGGCATCTTCCTACATCGAAAACATGCATGAGAAACTCAGAAGATGCTACACCGTGTGATCGGGAAACGTTTCTAAAACGCACCTCATTTCTCATCTCCTTGTGCTCGGGTTCGCCATTCCAGCCGCTTTACTAGCAATCTCCCTCCTTGGACAATCAGCACCTTTAACCTCCTGTTCCGTACAGGTTGCAATTTGTCCTGAGGATGAACGGGAAGAGGGAAAACCAATGAGAGACTAGCTCTAGGTGTCGGGACAGGCACAGGTCACTCTATTTTCCCATCAGGAAGAAGTATTAACCACAGGCTCAGCCTGCCGCCCGAGACCAGAATAGGGCCTGAAGCAAACCTGCGCTTTTGCGGCCAGCTCCCAAGAAAGCGAGTTGAAAAATGGAGCTCAGGGGCACTGTAATTCACAAACCTCCAGTCTTATAAATGATCACTCTCGTCCACAAATATATTGAAGGAAGGCAACGAAGAGGATTTGAAAGCAAGGCAAAATTGCAGGAAAGAGATTACAGGAGGGAGATTCGAATCGCCTTTAAAGCACAGGAAAAGCGGCAAAACCTCGACAATGATGCCCTTGGCAAAAAAGTGCGTATGCGTTTTTTCCTGAATATATTCAGGAAGAAACGCATACGCCCTTTTTGCCAACCAAGCAACCTGGAAAGGTAAATCAGCGCTACAAAAAAGTCTCGCTTCCCATCGGTCAAAAGGGCCATGCTGAATAAAGTGTCAAAACCAGAAATGCAGGACAGGCCATGGAGAAACGGGAGTCTTGTTACGCTGAAGGGCATGATGTAAATTGCCAACAGCCACTCTGGAGAAGTGTACGGTGTGTCCTGAAACATCTAAAAAACTCAGCTTAGAGAGCATAGGGCACTTCCACTCATGGGCGTACAAATTGGGAAAATTAAAAATCAGCAAGACACAGGCACTCCAACGTTTAGGGCTGCTCTGTTGACAAGAACCTCCACTTTGTTACACCTTAAATATCCCAGGAAAGAGAAAAATGGATAAAGAAGTTGTGGTCTTTATGTACAATGGAATATCACTCAGCCATGAAATCAACGTCATAAGGCTAGTAGCAGCATAATGAGTGGATTTAGGTACGACGATTCTAAGTGAAATAAGTCACATAGAAAAAGACACTTATCATAAGATATCACTTATAGAGGGAGTGTAGAAACCGCTACCCTTGAACTGAATTACAAAACAGAACAGAGTCACACGTTTAGAAAACACACTATGGCTGCTTAACGGGAAAGGTGAGGTGGGGTGGTGCATAAAACAAGGGTTTCAAATTAGCTCAGATACCATTCCATAAACCCAGTATGTAATAGACAAGACGGACTCCTTGCTCAGTGAATTGGACTCAACACCCCCTATTCACTGCCCAAGAATATATCTGATTAGTAAGAATCTTAAAACCTATGTATTGATATCCCTCTGTAAGTGAGTCTATTGGGTGTAAAGCGGCAGAAACACAGCAGTTAAAAGCAGCTAAACCCCATTATAAAAATCAATTACTTTTAAATACCCGTGAAACAAAGACAGTGAAAGAGAAAGAAATTCTTACAAAATTCGTTTAGGGGATGTGATGCCACCAGTATTGACCATATCTAGACCCACAGCTGATTGAGACATAAGGGTGGACACTCTTGGGGCTGAGAGGTTTGGTGAGGTTGGGTGAGCAAACGCAGACCCTTTAACGTAATACTGCGTGGTACCCATCCCATGGGTCCCAAATCTCCAGGTTCAAGGGCATCTTCCTACATCGAAATCATGCATGTGAAATCCAGAAGATGGTACACCGTGTGATCGGGAAAGGTTTCTAAAACGCACCTCATTTCTCATCTCCTTGTGCTCGGGTTCGCCATTCCAGCCGCTTTACTAGCAATCTCCCTCCTCGGAGAATCAGCACCTTTAACCTCCTGTTCCGTACAGGTTGCAATTTGTCCTGAGGATGAACGGGAAGAGGGGGAACCAATGAGAGACTAGGTCTAGGTGTTGGGACAGGCACAGGTCCCTCTATTTTCCCATCAGGAAGAAGAATTAACCACAGGCTCAGCCTGCCGCCCGGGACCAGAGTAGGGCCTGAAGAAATCCTGCGCTTTTGCGGCCAGCTGCTAAGAAAGCGAGTTGAAAAATGGAGCTCAGGGGCACTGCAATTCACAAACCTGCAGACTTATACATGATCACTCTCGTCCACAAATATATTTAGGGAAGGCAACGAAGAGGATTTGAAAGCAAGGCAGAATTGCAGGAAACAGATTTCAGGAGGGAGATTCGAATCGCCTTTAAAGCACAGGAAAAGCGGCAAAAGCTCGACAATGATGCCCTTGGCCAAAAAGGGCGTATGCATTTTTTCTTGAATATATTCAGGAAAAAACGCATACGCCCTTTTTGGCCAACCAAGCAACCTGGAAAGGCAAATCAGCGCTACAAAGAAGTCTCGCTTCCCATCGGTCAAAAGGGCCATGCTGAATAAAGTGTCAAAACCAGAAATGCAGGTGAGGCCATGGAGAAACGGGAGCCTTGCTACGCTGATGGGCAGGATGTAAATACCCAACAGCCACTCTGGAGAAGTGTACGGTGTGTCCTGAAACATCTAAAAAACTCAGCTTAGAGAGCATAGGGCACTTCCACTCATGGGCGTATAAATTGGGAAAACTAAAAATCAGCAAGACACAGGCACCCCAAAGTTTAGGGCTGCTCTGTTGACAAGAACCTCCACTTCGTTACACCTTAAATATCCCAGGAAAGAGAAAAATGGATAAAGAAGTTGTGGTCCTTATGTACAATGGAATATCACTCAGCCATGAAATCAACGTCATAAGGCTAGTAGCAGCATGATGAGTGGATTTAGGAACGACGATTCTAAGTGAAATAAGTCACACAGAAAAAGACACTTATCATACGATATCACTTATAGAGGGAATGTAAAAACCGCTACCCTTGAACTGAATTACAAAACAGAACAGAATCACACGTTTAGAAAACACACTATGGCTGCCTAACGGGAAAGGTGAGGTGGGGTGATGCATAAAACAAGGGTTTCAAATTAGCTCAGATACCGTTCCATAAACCCAATAGGTAATAGACAAGACCTACTCCTTGCTCAGTGAATTGGACTCAAAACCCCCTATTCACCGCCCAAGAATATATCTGACTAATAAGAATCTTAAAACCTATGTATGGATATCTCTCTGTAAGTGAGTCAAGTGGGTGTAAAGCGGCATAAACACAGCAGTGAAAAGCAGCTAAACCCCATTATAAAAATCAATTACTTTTAAAAACCCGTGAAACAAAGACAGTGAAGGAGAGAGAAATTCTTACAAAATTCGTTCAGGGGCTGAGATGCCACCTGGATTGACCATATCTAGACCCACAGCTGATTGAGACATAAGGGTGGACACTCTTGGGGCTGAGAGTTTTGGTGAGGTTGGGTGAGCAAACGCAGACCCTTTAAAGTAATACTGCGTGGTACCCATCCCATGGGTCCCAAATCTCCAGGTTCAAGGGCATCTTCCTACATCGAAAACATGCATGAGAAACCCAGAAGATGGTACACCGTGTGATCGGGAAACGTTTCTAAAACGCACCAAATTTCTCATCTCCTTGTGCTCGGGTTCGCCATTCCAGCCGCTTTACTAGCAATCTCCCTCCTTGGAGAATCAGCACCTTTAACCTCCTGTTCCGTACAGGTTGCAATTTCTCCTGAGGATGAACGGGAAGAGTGGGAACCAATGAGAGACTAGCTCTAGGTGTTGGGACATGCAGAGGTCACTCTATTTTCCCATCAGGAAGAAGAATTAACCACAGGCTCAGCCTGCCGCCAGGGACCAGAGTAGGGCCTGAAGCAATCCTGCGCTTTTGCGGCCAGGTCCCAAGAAAGCGAGTTGAAAAATGGAGCTCAGGGGCACTGCAATTCACAAACCTGCAGACTTATACATGATCACTCTCGTCCACAAATATTTTGAGGGAAGGCAACGAAGAGGATTTGAAAGCAAGGCAGAATTGCAGGAAACAGATTTCAGGAGGGAGATTCGAATCGCCTTTAAAGCACAGGAAAAGCGGCAAAACCTCGACAATGATGCCCTTGGCCAAAAAGGGCGTATGCGTTTTTTCCTGAATATATTCAGGAAAAAACGCATACGCCCTTTTTGGCCAACCAAGCAACCTGGAAAGGCAAATCAGCGCTACAAAGAAGACTCGCTTCCCATCGGTCAAAAGGGCCATGCTGAATAAAGTGTCAAAACCAGAAATGCAGGACAGGCCATGGAGAAAAGGGAGCCTTGCTACGCTGATGGGCGAGATGTAAATTGCCAGCAGCCACTCTGCAGAAGTGTACGGTGTGTCCAGAAACATCTAAAAACTCAGCTTAGAGATCATAGGGCACTTACACTCATGGGCGTATAAATTGGGAAAACTAAAAATCAGCAAGACACAGGCACCCCAAAGTTTAGGGCTGCTCTGTTGACAAGAACCTCCACTTCGTTACACGTTAAATATCCCAGGAAATAGAAAAATGGATAAAGAAGTTGTGGTCCTTATGTACAATGCAATATCACTCAGCCATGAAATCAACGTCATAAGGCTAGTAGCAGCATGATGAGTGGATTTAGGTACGACGATTCTAAGTGAAATAAGTCACACAGAAAAAGACACTTATCATAAGATATCACTTATAGAGGGAATGTAAAAACCGCTACCCTTGAACTGAATTACAAAACAGAACAGAGTCACACGTTTAGAAAACACACTATGGCTGCTTAACGGGAAAGGTGAGGTGGGGTGGTGCATAAAACAAGGGTTTCAAATTAGCTCAGATACCGTTCCATAAACCCAATAGGTAATAGACAAGACCTACTCCTTTCTCAGTGAATTGGACTCAACACCCCCTATTCACCGCCCAGGAATATATCTGACTAGTAAGAATCTTAAAACCTATGTATTGATATCTCTCCGTAAGTGAGTCAAGTGGGTGTAAAGCGGCATAAACACAGCAGTGAAAAGCAGCTAAACCCCATTATAAAAATCAATTACTTTTAAAAACCCGTGAAACAAAGACAGTGAAAGAGAGAGAAATTCTTACAAAATTCGTTGGGGGGCTGTGATGCCACCTGGATTGACCATATCTAGACCCACAGCTGATTCAGACATAAGGGTGGACACTCTTGGGGCTGAGAGGTTTGGTGAGCGTGGGTGAGCAAATGCAGACCCTTTAAAGTAATACTGCGTGGTACCCATCCCATGGGTCCCAAATCTCCAGGTTCAAGGGCATCTTCCTACATCGAAAACATGCATGAGAAACCCAGAAGATGGTACACCGTGTGATCGGGAAAAGTTTCTAAAACGCACCTAATTTCTCATCTCCTTGTGCTCAGGTTCGCCATTCCAGCCGCTTTACTAGCAATCTCCCTCTTTGAAGAATCAGCACCTTTAACCTCCTGTTCCGTACAGGTTGCAATTTGTCCTGAGGATGAACGGGAAGAGGGGGAACCAATGAGAGACTAGCTCTAGTTGTTGGGACAGGTACAGGTCACTCTATTTTCCCATCAGGAAGAAGAATTAACCACAGGCTCTGCCTGCCGCCCGGGACAAGAGTAGGGCCTAAAGCAATCCTGCGCTTTTGCGGCCAGCTCCCAAGAAAGCGAGTTGAAAAATGGAGCTCAAGGGCACTGCAATTCACAAACCTGCAGACTTATAAATGATCACTCTCGTCCACAAATATATTGAGGGAAGGCAACGAAGAGGATTTGAAAGCAAGGCAGAATTGCAGGAAACAGATTTCAGGAGGGAGATTCGATTCGCCTTTAAATCACAGGAAAAGCGGCAAAACCTCGACAATGATGCCCTTGGCCAAAAAGGGCGTATGCGTTTTTTCCTGAATATATTCAGGAAAAAAACGCATACGCCCTTTTTGGCCAACCAAGCAACCTGGAAAGGCAAATCAGCGCTACAAAGAAGTCTCGCTTCCCATCGGTCAAAAGGCCCATGCTGAATAAAGTGTCAAAACCAGAAATGCAGGACAGGCCATGGAGAAACGGGAGCCTTGCTACGCTGATGGGTGAGATGTAAATTGCCAACAACCACTCAGGAGAAGTGTACGGTGTGTCCTGAAACATCTAAAAAACTCAGCTTAGAGAGCATAGGGCACTTCCACTCATGGGCATATAAATTGGGAAAACTAAAAATCAGCAAGACACAGGCACCCCAAAGTTTAGGGCTGCTCTGTTGACAAGAACCTCCACTTCGTTACACCTTAAATATCCCAGGAAAGAGAAAAATGGATAAAGAAGTTGTGGTCCTTATGTACAATGGAATATCACTCAGCCATGAAATCAACGTCATAAGGCTAGTAGCAGCATAATGAGTGGATTTAGGTACGACGATTCTAAGTGAAATAAGTCACATAGAAAAAGACACTTATCATAAGATATCACTTATAGAGGGAGTGTAGAAACCGCTACCCTTGAACTGAATTACAAAACAGAACAGAGTCACACGTTTAGAAAACACACTATGGCTGCTTAACGGGAAAGGTGAGGTGGGGTGGTGCATAAAACAAGGGTTTCAAATTAGCTCAGATACCGTTCCATAAACCCAATAGGTAATAGACAAGACCTACTCCTTTCTCAGTGAATTGGACTCAACACCCCCTATTCACCGCCCAAGAATATATCTGACTAGTAAGAATCTTAAAACCTATGTATTGATATCTCTCCGTAAGTGAGTCAAGTGGGTGTAAAGCGGCATAAACACAGGAGTGAAAAGCAGCTAAACCCCATTATAAAAATCAAATACTTTTAAAAACCCGTGAAACAAAGACAGTGAAAGAGAGAGAAATTCTTACAAAATTCGTTCAGGGGCTGTGATTCCACCTGGATTGACCATATCTAGACCCACAGCTGATTGACACATAAGGGTGGACACTCTTGGGGCTGAGAGGTTTGGTGAGGTTGGGTGAGCAAACGCAGACCCTTTAAAGTAATACTGCGTGGTACCCATCCCATGGGTCCCAAATCTCCAGGTTCAACGGCATCTTCCTACATCGAAAACATGCATGAGAAACCCAGAAGATGGTACACTGTGTGATCGGGAAAGGTTTCTAAAACGCACCTCATTTCTCATCTCCTTGTGCTCGGGTTCGCCATTCCAGCCGCTTTACTAGCAATCTCCCTACTTGGAGAATCAGCACCTTTAACCTCCTGTTCCGTACAGGTTGCATTTTGTCCTGAGAATGAACGGGAAGAGGGGGAACCAATGAGAGACTAGCTCTAGGTGTTGGGACAGGCACACGTCACTCTATTTTCCCATCAGGAAGAAGAATTAACCACAGGCTCAGCCTGCCGCCCGGGACCAGAGTAGGGCCTGAAGCAATCCTGCCCTTTTGCGGCCAGCTCCCAAGAAAGCGAGTTGAAAAATGGAGCTCAGGGGCACTGCAATTCACAAACCTGCAGACTTATACATGATCACTCTCGTCCACAAATATATTGAGGGAAGGCAACGAAGAGGATTTGAAAGCAAGGCAGAATTGCAGGAAACAGATTTCAGGAGGGAGATTCGAATCGCCTTTAAAGCACAGGAAAAGCGGCAAAACCTCGACAATGATGCCCTTGGCCAAAAAGGGCGTATGCGTTTTTTCCTGAATATATTCAGGAAAAAACGCATACGCCCTTTTTGGTCAACCAAGCAACCTGGAAAGGCAAATCAGCCCTACAAAGAAGTCTCACTTCCCATTGGTCAAAAGGGCCATGCTGAATAAAGTGTCAAAACCAGAAATGCAGGACAGGCCATGGAGAAACGGGAGCCTTGCTACGCTGATGGGCAGGATGTAAATTGCCAACAGCCACTCTGGAGAAGTGTACGGTGTGTCCTGAAACATCTAAAAAACTCAGCTTAGAGAGCATAGGGCACTTCCACTCATGGGCGTATAAATTGGGAAAACTAAAAATCAGCAAGACACAGGCACCCCAAAGGTTAGGGCTGCTCTGTTGACAAGAACCTCCACTTCGTTACACCTTAAATATCCCAGGAAAGAGAAAAATGGATAAAGAATTTGTGGTCCTTATGTACAATGGAATATCACTCAGCCATGAAATCAACGTCATAAGGCTAGTAGCAGCATGATGAGTGGATTTAGGTACGACGATTCTAAGTGAAATAAGTCACACAGAAAAAGACACTTATCCTGAGATATCACTTATAGAGGGAATGTAAAAACCGCTACCCTTGAACTGAATTACTAAACAGAACAGAGTCACACGTTTAGAAAACACACTATGGCTGCTTAACGGGAAAGGTGAGGTGGGGTGATGCATAAAACAAGGGTTTCATTTTAGCTCAGATACCGTTCCATAAACCCAATAGGTAATAGAAAAGACCTACTCCTTGTTCAGTGAATTGGACTCAACACCCCCTATTCACCGCCCAAGAATATATCTGACTAGTAAGAATCTTAAAACCTATGTATTGATATCTCTCAGTAAGTGAGTCAAGTGGGTGTAAAGCGGCATAAACACAGCAGTGAAAAGAAGCTAAACCCCATTATAAAAATCAATTACTTTTAAAAACCCGTGAAACAAAGACAGTGAAGGAGAGAGAAATTCTTACAAAATTCGTTCAGGGGCTGTGATGCCACCTGGATTGACCATATCTAGACCCACAGCTGATTGAGACATAAGGGTGGACACTCTTGGGGCTGAGAGCTTTGGTGAGGTTGGGTGAGCAAACGCAGACCCTTTAAAGTAATACTGCGTGGTACCCATCCCATGGGTCCCAAATCTCCAGGTTCAAGGGCATCTTCCTACATCGAAAACATGCATGAGAAACCCAGAAGATGGTACACCGTGTGATCGGGAAAGGTTTCTAAAACGCACCTCATTTCTCATCTCCTTGTGCTCGGGTTCGCCATTCCAGCCGCTTTACTAGCAATCTCCCTCCTTGGAGAATCAGCACCTTTAACCTCCTGTTCCGTACAGGTTGCAATTTGTCCTGAGGATGAACGGGAAGAGGGGCAACCAATGAGAGAGTAGCTCTAGGTTTTGGGACAGGTACAGGTCACTCTATTTTCCCATCAGGAAGAAGAATTAACCACAGGCTCTGCCTGCCGCCCGGGACAAGAGTAGGGCCTAAAGCAATCCTGCGCTTTTGCGGCCAGCTCCCAAGAAAGCGAGTTGAAAAATGGAGCTCAGGGGCACTGCAATTCACAAACCTGCAGACTTATAAATGATCACTCTCGTCCACAAATATATTGAGGGAAGGCAACGAAGAGGATTTGTAAGCAAGGCAGAATTGCAGGAAACAGATTTCAGGAGGGAGATTCGATTCGCCTTTAAATCACAGGAAAAGCGGCAAAACCTCGACAATGATGCCCTTGGCCAAAAAGGGCATATGCGTTTTTTCCTGAATATATTCAGGAAAAAACGCATATGCCCTTTTTGGCCAACCAAGCAACCTGGAAAGGCAAATCAGCGCTACAAAGAAGTCTCGCTTCCCATCGGTCAAAAGGCCCATGCTGAATAAAGTGTCAAAACCAGAAATGCAGGACAGGCCATGGAGAAACGGGAGCCTTGCTACGCTGATGGGCGAGATGTAAATTGCCAACAACCACTCAGGAGAAGTGTACGGTGTGTCCTGAAACATCTAAAAAACTCAGCTTAGAGAGCATAGGGCACTTCCACTCATGGGCGTATAAATTGGGAAAACTAAAAGTCAGCAAGACACAGGCACCACAAAGTTTAGGGCTGCTCTGTTGACAAGAACCTCCACTTCGTTACACCTTAAATATCCCAGGAAAGAGAAAAATGGATAAAGAAGTTGTGCTCCTTACGTACAATGGAATATCACTCAGCCATGAAATCAACGTCATGAGGCTAGTAGCAGCATGATGAGTGGATTTAGGTACGACGATTCTAAGTGAAATAAGTCACACAGAAAAAGACACTTATCATAAGATATCACTTATAGAGGGAGTGTAAAAACCGCTACCCTTGAAGTGAATTACAAAACAGAACAGAGTCACACGTTTAGAAAACACACTATGGCTGCTTCATGGGAAAGGTGAGGTGGGGTGATGCATAAAACAAGGGTTTCAAATTAGCTCAAATACCGTTCCATAAACCCAATAGGTAATAGACAAGACCTACTCCTAATTCAGTGAATTGGACCCAACACCCCCTATTCACCGCCCAAGAATATATCTGACTAGTAAGAATCTTAAAACCTATGTATTGATATCTCTCTGTAAGTGAGTCAAGTGGGTGTAAAGCGGCAGAAACACAGCAGTGAAAAGCAGCTAAACCCCATTATAAAAATCAATTACTTTTAAAAACCCGTGAAACAAAGACAGTGAAAATGAGAGAAATTCTTACAAAATTCGTTCAGAAGCTGTGATGCCACCTGGATTAACCATATCTAGACCCACAGCTGATTGAGACATAAGGGTGGACACTCTTGGGTCTGAGATGTTTGGTGAGGTTGGGTGAGCAACGCAGACCCTTTAAAATAATACTGCGTGGTACTAATCCCATTGGTCCCAAATCTCCTAGGTTCAAGGGCAACTTCCTACATCGAAAACATGCATGAGAAACCCAGAAGATGGTACACCGTGATATCGGGAAAAGTTTCTAAAACGCACCTAATTTCTAATCTCCTTGTGCTCGGGTTGGCCATTCCAGCCCCTTTACTAGCAATCTCCCTCTTTGAAGAATCAGCACCTTTAACCTCCTGTTCCGTACAGGTTGCAATTTGTCCTCAGGATGAACGGGAAGAGGGGGAACCAATGAGAGACTAGCTCTAGGTTTTGGGACAGTCACAGGTCACTCTATTTTCCCATCAGGAAGAAGAATTAACCACAGGCTCAGCCTGACGCCCGGGACCAGAGTAGGGCCTGAAGCAATCCTGCGCTTTTGCGGCCAGCTCCCAAGAAAGCGAGTTGAAAAATGGAGCTCCGGGGCGCTACAATTCACAAACTAGCAGATTTATAAATGATCACTCTCGTCCACAAATATATTGAGGGAAGGCAACGAAGAGGATTTGAAAGCAAGGCAGAATTGCAGGAAACAGATTTCAGGAAGGAGATTCGAATCGCCTTTAAAGCACAGGAAAAGCTGCAAAACGTCGACAATGATGCCCTTGGCCAAAAAGGGCGTATGCGTTTTTTCCTGAATATATTCAGGAAAAAACGCATACGCCCTTTTTGGCCAACCAAGCAACCTGGAAAGGCAAATCAGCGCTACAAAGAAGTCTCGCTTCCCATCGGTCAAAAGGGCCATGCTGAATAAAGTGTCAAAACCAGAAATGCAGGACAGGCCATGGAGAAACGGGAGCCTTGCTATGCTGATGGGCAGGATGTAAATTGCCAACAGCCACTCTGGAGAAGTGTACGGTGTGTCCTGAAACATCTAAAAAAATCAGCTTAGAGAGCATAGGGCACTTCCACTTATGGGCGTATAAATTGGGAAAACTAAAAATCAGCAAGACACAGGAACCCCAAAGTTTAGGGCTGCTCTGTTGACAAGAACCTCCACTTCGTTACACCTTAAATATCACAGGACAGAAAAAATGGATAAAGAAGTTGTTGTCCTTATGTACAATGGAATATCACTCAGCCATGAAATCAACGTCATAAGGCTAGTAGGAGCATGATGAGTGGATTTAGGTACGACGATTCTAAGTGAAATAAGTCACACAGAAAAAGACACTTATCATAAGATATCACTTATAGAGGGAGTGTAAAAACCGCTACCCTTGAACTGAATTACAAAACAGAACAGAGTCACACGTTTAGAAAACACACTATGGCTGCTTAACGGGAAAGGTGAGGTGGGGTGATGCATAAAAAGAGGGTTTCAAATTAGTTCAGATACCGTTCCATAAACCCAATATATAATAGACAAGACGTACTCCTAGCTCAGTGAATTGGACTCAACACCCCCTATTAACCGCGCAAGAATATATCTGACTTGTAAGAATCTTAAAACCTATGTATTGATATCTCTCTGTAAGTGAGTCAAGTGGGTGTAAAGCGGCAGAAACACAGCAGTGAAAAGCAGCTAAACCCCATTATAAAAATCAATTACTTTTAAAAACCCGTGAAACAAAGACAGTGAAAGAGAGAGAAATTCTTACAAAATTCGTTCAGGGGCTGTGATGCCACCTGGATTGACCATATCTAGACCCACAGCTGATTGAGACATAAGGGTGGACACTCTTGGGGCTGAGAGGTTTGGTGAGGTTGGGTGGGCAACGCAGACCCTTTAAAGTAATACTGCGTGGTACTCATCCCATGGGTCCCAAATCTCCAGGTTCAAGGGCATCTTCCTACATCGAAAACATGCATGAGAAACCCAGAAGATGGTACACCGTGTGATCGGGAAAAGTTTCTAAAACGCACTTAATTTCTCATCTCCTTGTGCTCAGGTTCGCCATTCCAGCCGCTTTACTAGCAATCTCCCTCTTTGAAGAATCAGCACCTTTAACCTCCTGTTCCGTACAGGTTGCAATTTGTCCTGAGGATGAACGGGAAGAGGGAGAACCAATGAGAGACTAGCGCTAGGTGTTGGGACAGTCACAGGTCACTCTATTTTCCCATCAGGAAGAAGAATTAACCACAGGCTCAGCCTGCCGCCCGGGACCAGAATAGGGCCTGAAGCAATCCTGCGCTTTTGCGGCCAGCTCCCAAGAAAGCGAGTTGAAAAATGGAGCTCAGGGGCGCTGCAATTCACACACCTGAAGATTTATAAATGATCACTCTCGTCCACAAATATATTGAGGGAAGGCAACGAAGAGGATTTGAAAGCAAGGCAGAATTGCAGGAAACATATTTCAGGAAGGAGATTCGAATCGCCTTTAAAGAACAGGAAAAGCGGCAAAACCTCGACAATGATGCCCTTAGCCAAAAAGGCCGTATGCGTTTTTTCCTGAATGTATTCAGGAAAAAACGCATACGCACTTTTTGGCCAACCAAGCAACCTGGAAAGGCAAATCAGCGCTACAAAGAAGTCTCGCTTCCCATCGGTCAAAAGGGCCATGCTGAATAAAGTGTCAAATCCAGAAATGCAGGACAGGCCATGGAGAAACGGGAGCCTTGCTATGCTGATGGGCAGGATGTAAATTGCCAACAGCCACTCTGGAGAAGTGTACGGTGTGTCCTGAAACATCGAAAAAACTCAGCTTAGAGAGCATAGGGCACTTCCACTTATGGGCGTATAAGTTGGGAAAACTAAAAATCAGCAAGACACAGGAACCCCAAAGTTTAGGGCTGCTCTGTTGACAAGAACCTCCACTTCGTTACACCTTAAATATCCCAGGAAAGAAAAAATGGATAAAGAAGTTGTGGTCCTTATGTACAATGGAATATCACTCAGCCATGAAATCAACGTCATAAGGCTCGTAGCAGCATGATGATTGGATTTAGGTACGACGATTCTAAGTGAAATAAGTCACACAGAAAAAGACACTTATCATAAGATACCACTTATAGAGGGAGTGTAAAAACCGCTACCCTTGAACTGAATTACAAAACAGAACAGAGTCACACGTTTAGAAAACACACTATGGCTGCTTCATGGGAAAGGTGAGGTGGGGTGATGCATAAAACAAGGGTTTCAAATTAGCTCAAATACCGTTCCATAAACCCAATAGGTAATAGACAAGACCTACTCCTAGTTCAGTGAATTGGACTCAACACCCCCTATTCACCGCCCAAGAATATATCTGACTAGTAAGAATCTTAAAACCTATGTATTGATATCTCTCTGTAAGTGAGTCAAGTGGGTGTAAAGCGGCAGAAACACAGCAGTGAAAAGCAGCTAAACCCCATTATAAAAATCAATTACTTTTAAAAACCCGTGAAACAAAGACAGTGAAAGTGAGAGAAATTCTTACAAAATTCGTTCAGGGGCTGTGATGCCACCTGGATTAACCATATCTAGACCCACAGCTGATTGAGACATAAGGGTGGACACTCTTGGGGCTGAGATGTTTGGTGAGGTTGGGTGAGCAACGCAGACCCTTTAAAATAATACTGCGTGGTACTAATCCCATGGGTCCCAAATCTCCAGGTTCAAGGGCATCTTCCTACATCGAAAACATGCATGAGAAACCCAGAAGATGGTACACCGTGTGATCGGGAAAAGTTTCTAAAACGCACCTAATTTCTCATCTCCTTGTGCTCGGGTTGGCCATTCCAGCCCCTTTACTAGCAATCTCCCTCTTTGAAGAATCAGCACCTTTAACCTCCTGTTCCGTACAGGTTGCAATTTGTCCTCAGGATGAACGGGAAGAGGGGGAACCAATGAGAGACTAGCTCTAGGTTTTGGGACAGTCACAGGTCACTCTATTTTCCCATCAGGAAGAAGAATTAACCACAGGCTCAGCCTGCTGCCCGGGACCAGAGTAGGGCCTGAAGCAATCCTGCGCTTTTGCGGCCAGCTCCCAAGAAAGCGAGTTGAAAAATGGAGCTCAGGGGCACTGCAATTCACAAACCTGCAGACTTATACATGATCACTCTCGTCCACAAATATATTGAGGGAAGGCAACGAAGAGGATTTGAAAGCAAGGCAGAATTGCAGGAAACAGATTTCAGGAGGGAGATTCGAATCGCCTTTAAAGCACAGGAAAAGCGGCTAAACCTCGACAATGATGCCCTTGGCCAAAAAGGGCGTATGCGTTTTTTCCTGAATATATTCAGGAAAAAACGCATACGCCCTTTTTGGCCAACCAATCAACCTGGAAAGGCAAATCAGCGCTACAAAGAAGTCTCGCTTCCCATCGGTCAAAAGGGCCATGCTGAATAAAGTGTCAAAACCAGAAATGCAGGACAGGCCATGGAGAAACGGGAGCCTTGCTACGCTGATGGGCGAGATGTAAATTGACAACAGCCACTCTGGAGAAGTGTACGGTGTGTCCTGAAACATCTAAAAAACTCAGCTTAGAGAGCATAGGGCACTTCCACTCATGGGCGTATAAATTTGGAAAACTAAAAATCAGCAAGACACAGGCACCCCAAAGTTTAGGGCTGCTCTGTTGACAAGAATCTCAACTTTGTTACACCTTAAATATCCCAGGAAAGAGAAAAATGGATAAAGAAGTTGTGGTCCTTATGTACAATGGAAAATCACTCAGCCATGAAATCAACGTCATAAGGCTAGTAGCAGCATGATGAGTGGATTTAGGTACGACGATTCTAAGTGAAATAAGTCACACAAAAAAAGACACTTATCATAAGATATCACTTATAGAGGGAACGTAAAAACCGCTACCCTTGAACTGAATTAAAAAACAGAACAGAGTCACACGTTTAGAAAACACACTATGGCTGCTTAACGGGAAAGGTGAGGTGGGGTGATGCATAAAACAAGGGTTTCAAATTAGCTCAGATACCGTTCCATAAACCCAATAGGTAATAGACAAGACCTACTCCTAGTTCAGTGAATTGGACTCAACACCCCCTATTCACCGCCCAAGAATATATCTGACTAGTAAGAATCTTAAAACCTATGTATTGATATCTCTCTGGAAGTGAGTCCAGTGGGTGTAAAGCGGCATAAACACAGCAGTGAAAAGCAGCTAAATCCCATTATAAAAATCAATTCCTTTTAAAAACCCGTGAAACAAAGACAGTGAAAGAGAGAGAAATTCTTCCAAAATTCGTTCAGGGGCTGTGATGCCACCTGCATTGACCATATCTAGACCCACAGCTGATTGAGACATAAGGGTGGACACTCTGGGGCTGAGAGGTTTGGTGAGGTTGGGTGAGCAAACGCAGACGCTTTAAAGTAATACTGCGTGGTACCCATCCCATGGGTCCCAAATCTCCAGGTTCAAGGGCATCTTCCTACATCGAAAACATGCATGAGAAACCCAGAAGATGGTACACCGTGTGATCGGGAAAAGTTTCTAAAACGCACCTAATTTCTCATCTCCTTGTGCTCAGGTTCGCCATTCCAGCCGCTTTACTAGCAATCTCCCTCTTTGAAGAATCAGCACCTTTAACCTCCTGTTCCGTACAGGTTGCAATTTGTCCTGAGGATGAACGGGAAGAGGGGGAACCAATGAGAGACTAGCTCTAGGTGTTGGGACAGTCACAGGTCACTCTATTTTCCCATCAGGAAGAAGAATTAACCACAGGCTCAGCCTGCCGCCCGGGACCAGAGTAGGGCCTGAAGCAATCCTGCGCTTTGGCGGCCAGCTCCCAAGAAAGCGAGTTGAAAAATGGAGCTCAGGGGCGCTGCAATTCACACACCTGAAGATTTATAAATGATCACTCTCGTCCACAAATATATTGAGGGAAGGCAACGAAGAGGATTTGAAAGCAAGGCAGAATTGCAGGAAACATATTTCAGGAAGGAGATTCGAATCGCCTTTAAAGAACAGGAAAAGCGGCAAAACCTCGACAATGATGCCCTTAGCCAAAAAGGGCGTATGCGTTTTTTCCTGAATGTATTCAGGAAAAAACGCATACGCACTTTTTGGCCAACCAAGCAACCTGGAAAGGCAAATCAGCGCTACAAAGAAGTCTCGCTTCCCATCGGTCAAAAGGGCCATGCTGAATAAAGTGTCAAAACCAGAAATGCAGGACAGGCCATGGAGAAACGGGAGCCTTGCTACGCTGATGGGCAGGATGTAAATTGACAACAGCCACTCTGGAGAAGTGTACGGTGTGTCCTGAAACATCTAAAAAACTCAGCTTAGAGAGCATAGGGCACTTCCACTCAAGGGCGTATAAATTAGGAAAACTAAAAATCAGCAAGACACAGGCACCCCAAAGTTTAGGGCTGCTCTGTTGACAAGAACCTCAACTTCGTTACACCTTAAATATCCCAGGAAAGAGAAAAATGGATAAAGAAGTTGTGGTCCTTATGTACAAAGGAATATCACTCAGCCATGAAATCAACGTCATAAGGCTAGTAGCAGCATGATGAGTGGATTTAGGTACGACGATTCTAAGTGAAATAAGTCACACAGAAAAAGACACTTATCATAAGATATCACTTATAGAGGGAACGTAAAAACCGCTACCCTGGAACTGAATTACAAAACAGAACAGAGTCACACGTTTAGAAAACACACTATGGCTGCTTAACGGGAAAGGTGAGGTGGGGTGATGCATAAAACAAGGGTTTCAAATTAGCTCAGATACAGTTCCATAAAACCAATATGTAATAGACAAGACCAACTCCTAGCTCAGTGAATTGGACTCAACACCCCCTATTCACCGCCCAAGAATATATCTGACTAGTAAGAATCTTAAAACCTTTGTATTGATATCTCTCTGTAAGTGAGTCAAGTGGGTGTAAAGCGGCATAAACACAGCAGTGAAAAGCAGCTAAACCCCTTTATAAAAATCAATTACTTTTAAACATGCGTGAAACAAAGACAGTGAAAGAGAGAGAAATTCTTACAAAATTCGTTGAGGGGCTGTGATGCCAGCTAGATTGACCATATCTAGACCCACAGCTGATTGAGACATAAGGGTGGACACTCTTGGGGCTGAGAGGTTTGGTGAGGTTTGGTGAGCAAACGCATACCCTTTAAAGTAATACTGCGTGGTACTCATCCCATGGGTCCCAAATCTCCAGGTTCAAGGGCATCTTCCTCCATCGAAAACATGCATGAGAAACCCAGAAAATGGTACACTGTGTGATCGGGAAAGGTTTCTAAAACGCACCTCATTTCTCATTACCTTGTGCTCGGGTTCGCCATTCCAGCCGCTTTACTAGCAATCTCCCTCCTTGGAGAATCAGCACCTTTAACCTCCTGTTCCGTACAGGTTGCAATTTGTCCTGAGGATGAACGGGAATTGGGGGAACCAATGAGAAACTAGCTCTAGGTGTTGGGACAGGCACAGGTCACTCTATTTTCCCATCAGGAAGAAGAATTAACCACAGGCTCAGCCTGCCGCCCAGGACCAGATTAGGGCCTGAAGCAATCCTGCGCTTTTTTGGCCACCTCCCAAGAAAGCGAGTTGAAAAATGGAGCTCAGGGGCACTGCAATTCACAAACCTGCAGACTTATAAATGATAACTCTCGTCCACAAATATATTGAGGGAAGGCAACGAAGAGGATTTGAAAGCAAGGCAGAATTGCAGGAAACAGATTTCAGGAGGGAGATTCGAATCGCCTTTAAAGCACAGGAAAAGCGGCAAAACCTCGACAATGATGCCCTTGGCCAAAAAGGGCGTATGCGTTTTTTCCTGAATATATTCAGGAAAAAACGCATACGCCCTTTTTGGCCAACCAAGCAACCTGGAAAGGCAAATCAGCGCTACAAAGAAGTCTCGCTTCCCATCGGTCAAAAGGGCCATGCTGAATAAAGTGTCAAAACCAGAAATGCAGGACAGGCCATGGAGAAACGGGAGCCTTGCTACGCTGATGGGCAGGATGTAAATTGCCAGCAGCCACTCTGGAGAAGTGTACGGTGTGTCCTGAAACATCTAAAAAAACTCAGCTTAGAGAGCATAGGGCACTTCCACTCATGGTCGTATAAATTGGGAAAACTAAAAATCAGCAAGACACAGGCACCCCAAAGTTTAGGGCTGCTCTGTTGACAAGAACCTCCACTTCGTTACACCTTAAATATCCCAGGAAAGAGAAAAATGGATAAAGAAGTTGTGGTCCTTATGTACAACGGAATATCACTCAGCCATGAAATCAACGTCATAAGGCTAGTAGCAGCATGATGAGTGGATTTAGGTACGACGATTCTAAGTGAAATAAGTCACACAGAAAAAGACACTTATCATAAGATATCACTTATACAGAGAGTGTAAAAAACGCTACCCTTGAACTGAATTACAAAACAGAACAGAGTCACACGTTTAGAAAACACACTATGGCTGCTTCACGGGAAAGGTGAGGTGGGGTGATGCATAAAACAAGGGTTTCAAATTAGCTCAGATACCGTTCCATAAACCCAATAGTAATAGACAAGACCTACTTCTTGCTCAGTGAATTGGACTCAACACCCCCTATTCACCGCCCAAGAATATATCTGACTAGTAAGAATCTTGAAACCAATGTATTGATATCTCTCTGTAAGTGAGTCAAGTGGGTGTAAAGCGGCATAAACACAGCAGTGAAAAGCAGCTAAACCCCATGATAAAAATCAATTACTTTTAAAAACCCGTGAAACAAAGACAGTGAAGGAGAGAGAAATTCTTACAAAATTCGTTCAGGGGCTGTGATGCCACCTGGATTGACCATATCTAGACCCACAGCTGAGTGAGACATAAGGGTGGACACTCTTGGGGCTGAGAGGTTTGGTGAGGTTGGGTGAGCAAATGCAGACCCTTTAAAGTAATACTGCGTGGTACCCATCCCATGGGTCCCAAATCTCCAGGTTCAAGGGCATCTTCCTACATCGAAAACAGGCATGAGAAACCCAGAAGATGGTACACCGTGTGATCGGGAAAGGTTTCTAAAACGCACCTCATTTCTCTTCTCCTTGTGCTCCGGTTCGCCATTCCAGCCGCTTTACTAGCAATCTCCCTCCTTGGAGAATCAGCACCTTTAACATCCTGTTCCATACAGGTTGCAATTTGTCCTGAGTATGAACGGGAAGAGGGGGAACCAATGAGAGACTAGCTCTAGGTGTTGGGACAGGCACAGGTCACTCTATTTTCCCATAAGGAAGAAGAATTAACCACAGGCTCAGCCTGCCGCCCGGGACCAGAGTAGGGCCTGAAGCAATCCTGCGCTTTTGCGGCCAGCTCCCAAGAAAGCGAGTTGAAAAATGGAGCTCAGGGGCACTGCAATTCACAAACCTGCAGACATATAAATGATCACTCTCGTCCACAAATATATTGAGGGAAGGCAACGAAGAGGATTTGAAAGCAAGGCAGAATTGCAGGAAACAGATTTCAGGAGGGAGATTCGTATCGCCTTTAAAGCACAGGAAAAGCGGCAAAACCTCGACAATGATGCCCTTGGCCAAAAAGGGCGTATGCGTTTTTTCCTGAATAAATTCAGGAAAAAACGCATACGCCCTTTTTGGCCAACCAAGCAACCTGGAAAGGCAAATCAACACTACAAAGAAGTCTCGCTTCCCATCGGTCAAAAGGGCCATGCTGAATAAAGTGTCAAAACCAGAAATGCAGGACAGGCAATGGAGAAACGGGAGCCTTGCTATGCTGATGGGCAGGATGTAAATTGCCAACAGCCACTCTGGAGAAGTGTACGGTGTGTCCTGAAACATCGAAAAAACTCAGCTTAGAGAGCATAGGGCACTTCCACTTATGGGCGTATAAGTTGGGAAAACTAAAAATCAGCAAGACACAGGAACCCCAAAGTTTAGGGCTGCTCTGTTGACAAGAACCTCCACTTCGTTACACCTTAAATATCCCAGGAAAGAAAAAATGGATAAAGAAGTTGTGGTCCTTATGTACAATGGAATATCACTCAGCCATGAAATCAACGTCATAAGGCTAGTAGCAGCATGATGATTGGATTTAGGTACGACGATTCTAAGTGAAATAAGTCACACAGAAAAAGACACTTATCATAAGATATCACTTATAGAGGGAGTGTAAAAACCGCTACCCTTGAACTGAATTACAAAACAGAACAGAGTCACACGTTTAGAAAACACACTATGGCTGCTTCATGGGAAAGGTGAGGTGGGGTGATGCATAAAACAAGGGTTTCAAATTAGCTCAAATACCGTTCCATAAACCCAATAGGTAATAGACAAGACCTACTCCTAGTTCAGTGAATTGGACTCAACACCCCCTATTCACCGCCCAAGAATATATCTGACTAGTAAGAATCTTAAAACCTATGTATTGATATCTCTCTGTAAGTTAGTCAAGTGGGTGTAAAGCGGCAGAAACACAGCAGTGAAAAGCAGCTAAACCCCATTATAAAAATCAATTACTTTTAAAAACCCGTGAAACAAAGACAGTGAAAGAGAGAGAAATTCTTACAAAATTCGTTCAGGGGCTGTGATGCCACCTGGATTGACCATATCTAGACCCACAGCTGATTGAGACATAAGGGTGGACACTCTTGGGGCTGAGAGGTTTCTTGAGGTTGGGTGAGCAACGCAGACCCTTTAAAATAATACTGCGTGGTACTAATCCCATGGGTCCCAAATCTCCTAGGTTCAAGGGCAACTTCCTACATCGAAAACATGCATGAGAAACCCAGAAGATGGTACACCGTGATATCGGGAAAAGTTTCTAAAACGCACCTAATTTCTCATCTCCTTGTGCTCGGGTTGGCCATTCCAGCCCCTTTACTAGCAATCTCCCTCTTTGAAGAATCAGCACCTTTAACCTCCTGTTCCGTACAGGTTGCAATTTGTCCTCAGGATGAACGGGAAGAGGGGGAACCAATGAGAGACTAGCTCTAGGTTTTGGGACAGTCACAGGTCACTCTATTTTCCCATCAGGAAGAAGAATTAACCACAGGCTCAGCCTGCCGCCCGGGACCACAGTAGGGCCTGAAGCAATCCTGCGCTTTTGCGGCCAGCTCCCAAGAAAGCGAGTTGAAAAATGGAGCTCCGGGGCGCTGCAATTCACAAACAAGCAGATTTATAAATGATCACTCTCGTCCACAAATATATTGAGGGAAGGCAACGAAGAGGATTTGAAAGCAAGGCAGAATTGCAGGAAACAGATTTC
This sequence comes from Balaenoptera physalus, assembly GCF_965194825.1. NCBI lineage: Eukaryota > Metazoa > Chordata > Mammalia > Artiodactyla > Balaenopteridae > Balaenoptera > Balaenoptera physalus. The sequence continues at coordinate 415,620 of NW_028126329.1, forward strand.
AGGAAGGAGATTCGAATCGCCTTTAAAGCACAGGAAAAGCTGCAAAACGTCGACAATGATGCCCTTGGCCAAAAAGGGCGTATGCGTTTTTTCCTGAATATATTCAGGAAAAAACGCATACGCCCTTTTTGGCCAACCAAGCAACCTGGAAAGGCAAATCAGCGCTACAAAGAAGTCTCGCTTCCCATCGGTCAAAAGGGCCATGCTGAATAAAGTGTCAAAACCAGAAATGCAGGACAGGCCATGGAGAAACGGGAGCCTTGCTATGCTGATGGGCAGGATGTAAATTGCCAACAGCCACTCTGGAGAAGTGTACGGTGTGTCCTGAAACATCTAAAAAAATCAGCTTAGAGAGCATAGGGCACTTCCACTTATGGGCGTATAAATTGGGAAAACTAAAAATCAGCAAGACACAGGAACCCCAAAGTTTAGGGCTGCTCTGTTGACAAGAACCTCCACTTCGTTACACCTTAAATATCACAGGACAGAAAAAATGGATAAAGAAGTTGTTGTCCTTATGTACAATGGAATATCACTCAGCCATGAAATCAACGTCATAAGGCTAGTAGCAGCATGATGAGTGGATTTAGGAACGACGATTCTAAGTGAAATAAGTCACACAGAAAAAGACACTTATCATGAGATATCACTTATAGAGGGAATGTAAAAACCGCTACCCTTGAACTGAATTACTAAACAGAACAGAGTCACACGTTTAGAAAACACACTATGGCTGCTTAACGGGAAAGTTGAGGTGGGGTGATGCATAAAACAAGGGTTTCATTTTAGCTCAGATACCGTTCCATAAACCCAATAGGTAATAGACAAGACCTACTCCTTGTTCAGTGAATTGGACTCAACACCCCCTATTCACCGCCCAAGAATATATCTGACTAGTAAGAATCTTAAAACCTATGTATTGATATCTCTCAGTAAGTGAGTCAAGTGGGTGTAAAGCGGCATAAACACAGCAGTGAAAAGAAGCTAAACCCCATTATAAAAATCAATTACTTTTAAAAACCCGTGAAACAAAGACAGTGAAGGAGAGAGAAATTCTTACAAAATTCGTTCAGGGGCTGTGATGCCACCTGGATTGACCATATCTAGACCCACAGCTGATTGAGACATAAGGGTGGACACTCTTGGGGCTGAGAGCTTTGGTGAGGTTGGGTGAGCAAACGCAGACCCTTTAAAGTAATACTGCGTGGTACCCATCCCATGGGTCCCAAATCTCCAGGTTCAAGGGCATCTTCCTACATCGAAAACATGAATGAGAAACCCAGAAGATGGTACACCGTGTGATCGGGAAAGGTTTCTAAAACGCACCTCATTTCTCATCTCCTTGTGCTCGGGTTCGCCATTCCAGCCGCTTTACTAGCAATCTCCCTCCTTGGAGAATCAGCACCTTTAACCTCCTGTTCCGTACAGGTTGCAATTTGTCCTGAGGATGAACGGGAAGAGGGGGAACCAATGAGAGACTAGCTCTAGGTGTTGGGACAGGTACAGGTCACTCTATTTTCCCATCAGGAAGAAGAATTAACCACAGGCTCTGCCTGCCTCCCGGGACAAGAGTAGGGCCTAAAGCAATCCTGCGCTTTTGCGGCCAGCTCCCAAGAAAGCGAGTTGAAAAATGGAGCTCAAGGGCACTGTAATTCACAAACCTGCAGACTTATAAATGATCACTCTCGTCCACAAATATATTGAGGGAAGGCAACGAAGAGGATTTGAAAGCAAGGCAGAATTGCAGGAAACAGATTTCAGGAGGGAGATTCGATTCGCCTTTAAATCACAGGAAAAGCGGCAAAACCTCGACAATGATGCCCTTGGCCAAAAAGGGCGTATGCGTTTTTTCCTGAATATATTCAGGAAAAAAACGCATACGCCCTTTTTGGCCAACCAAGCAACCTGGAAAGGCAAATCAGCGCTACAAAGAAGTCTCGCTTCCCATCGGTCAAAAGGCCCATGCTGAATAAAGTGTCAAAACCAGAAATGCAGGACAGGCCATGGAGAAACGGGAGCCTTGCTACGCTGATGGGCGAGATGTAAATTGCCAACAACCACTCAGGAGAAGTGTACGGTGTGTCCTGAAACATCTAAAAAACTCAGCTTAGAGAGCATAGGGCACTTCCACTCATGGGCATATAAATTTGGAAAACTAAAAATCAGCAAGACACAGGCACCCCAAAGGTTAGGGCTGCTCTGTTGACAAGAACCTCCACTTCGTTACACCTTAAATATCCCAGGAAAGAGAAAAATGCATAAAGAAGTTGCGGTCCTTATGTACAATGGAATATCACTCAGCCATGAAATCAACGTCATAAGGCTAGTAGCAGCATGATGAGTGGATTTAGGTACGACGATTCTAAGTGAAATAAGTCACACAGAAAAAGACACTTATCATAAGATATCACTTATAGAGGGAATGTAAAAACCGCTACCCTTGAACTGAATTACAAAACAGAACAGAGTCACACGTTTAGAAAACACACTACGGCTGCTTAACGGGAAAGGTGAGGTGGGGTGATGCATACAACAAGGGTTTCAAATTAGCTCAGATACCGTTCCATAAACCCAATAGGTAATAGACAAGACCTACTCCTTGCTCAGTGAATTGGACTCAACACCCCTTATTCACCGCCCAAGAATATATCTGACTAGTAATAATCTTAAAACCTATGTATTGATATCTCTCTGTAAGTGAGTCAAGAGGGTGTAAAGCGGCATAAACACAGCAGTGAAAAGCAGCTAAACCCCATTATAAAAATCAATTACTTTTAAAAACCCGTGAAAAAAGACAGTGAAGGAGAGAGAAATTCTTAAAAAATTCGTTCAGGGGCTGTGATGCCACCTGGATTGACGATATCTAGACCCACAGCTGATTGAGACATAAGGGTGGACACTCTTGGGGCTGAGAGGTTTGGTGAGGTTGGGTGGGCAACGCAGACCCTTTAAAGTAATACTGCGTGGTACTCATCCCATGGGTCCCAAATCTCCAGGTTCAAGGGCATCTTCCTACATCGAAAACATGCATGAGAAACCCAGAAGATGGTACACCGTGTGATCGGGAAAAGTTTCTAAAACGCACTTAATTTCTCATCTCCTTGTGCTCAGGTTCGCCATTCCAGCCGCTTTACTAGCAATCTCCCTCTTTGAAGAATCAGCACCTTTAACCTCCTGTTCCGTACAGGTTGCAATTTGTCCTGAGGATGAACGGGAAGAGGGAGAACCAATGAGAGACTAGCGCTAGGTGTTGGGACAGTCACAGGTCACTCTATTTTCCCATCAGGAAGAAGAATTAACCACAGGCTCAGCCTGCCGCCCGGGACCAGAATAGGGCCTGAAGCAATCCTGCGCTTTTGCGGCCAGCTCCCAAGAAAGCGAGTTGAAAAATGGAGCTCAGGGGCGCTGCAATTCACACACCTGAAGATTTATAAATGATCACTCTCGTCCACAAATATATTGAGGGAAGGCAACGAAGAGGATTTGAAAGCAAGGCAGAATTGCAGGAAACATATTTCAGGAAGGAGATTCGAATCGCCTTTAAAGAACAGGAAAAGCGGCAAAACCTCGACAATGATGCCCTTAGCCAAAAAGGCCGTATGCGTTTTTTCCTGAATGTATTCAGGAAAAAACGCATACGCACTTTTTGGCCAACCAAGCAACCTGGAAAGGCAAATCAGCGCTACAAAGAAGTCTCGCTTCCCATCGGTCAAAAGGGCCATGCTGAATAAAGTGTCAAATCCAGAAATGCAGGACAGGCCATGGAGAAACGGGAGCCTTGCTATGCTGATGGGCAGGATGTAAATTGCCAACAGCCACTCTGGAGAAGTGTACGGTGTGTCCTGAAACATCGAAAAAACTCAGCTTAGAGAGCATAGGGCACTTCCACTTATGGGCGTATAAGTTGGGAAAACTAAAAATCAGCAAGACACAGGAACCCCAAAGTTTAGGGCTACTCTGTTGACAAGAACCTCCACTTCGTTACACCTTAAATATCCCAGGAAAGAAAAAATGGATAAAGAAGTTGTGGTCCTTATGTACAATGGAATATCACTCAGCCATGAAATCAACGTCATAAGGCTCGTAGCAGCATGATGATTGGATTTAGGTACGACGATTCTAAGTGAAATAAGTCACACAGAAAAAGACACTTATCATAAGATACCACTTATAGAGGGAGTGTAAAAACCGCTACCCTTGAACTGAATTACAAAACAGAACAGAGTCACACGTTTAGAAAACACACTATGGCTGCTTCATGGGAAAGGTGAGGTGGGGTGATGCATAAAACAAGGGTTTCAAATTAGCTCAAATACCGTTCCATAAACCCAATAGGTAATAGACAAGACCTACTCCTAGTTCAGTGAATTGGACTCAACACCCCCTATTCACCGCCCAAGAATATATCTGACTAGTAAGAATCTTAAAACCTATGTATTGATATCTCTCTGTAAGTGAGTCAAGTGGGTGTAAAGCGGCAGAAACACAGCAGTGAAAAGCAGCTAAACCCCATTATAAAAATCAATTACTTTTAAAAACCCGTGAAACAAAGACAGTGAAAGTGAGAGAAATTCTTACAAAATTCGTTCAGGGGCTGTGATGCCACCTGGATTAACCATATCTAGACCCACAGCTGATTGAGACATAAGGGTGGACACTCTTGGGTCTGAGATGTTTGGTGAGGTTGGGTGAGCAACGCAGACCCTTTAAAATAATACTGCGTGGTACTAATCCCATTGGTCCCAAATCTCCTAGGTTCAAGGGCAACTTCCTACATCGAAAACATGCATGAGAAACCCAGAAGATGGTACACCGTGATATCGGGAAAAGTTTCTAAAACGCACCTAATTTCTAATCTCCTTGTGCTCGGGTTGGCCATTCCAGCCCCTTTACTAGCAATCTCCCTCTTTGAAGAATCAGCACCTTTAACCTCCTGTTCCGTACAGGTTGCAATTTGTCCTCAGGATGAACGGGAAGAGGGGGAACCAATGAGAGACTAGCTCTAGGTTTTGGGACAGTCACAGGTCACTCTATTTTCCCATCAGGAAGAAGAATTAACCACAGGCTCAGCCTGCCGCCCGGGACCAGAGTAGGGCCTGAAGCAATCCTGCGCTTTTGCGGCCAGCTCCCAAGAAAGCGAGTTGAAAAATGGAGCTCCGGGGCGCTACAATTCACAAACTAGCAGATTTATAAATGATCACTCTCGTCCACAAATATATTGAGGGAAGGCAACGAAGAGGATTTGAAAGCAAGGCAGAATTGCAGGAAACAGATTTCAGGAAGGAGATTCGAATCGCCTTTAAAGCACAGGAAAAGCTGCAAAACGTCGACAATGATGCCCTTGGCCAAAAAGGGCGTATGCGTTTTTTCCTGAATATATTCAGGAAAAAACGCATACGCCCTTTTTGGCCAACCAAGCAACCTGGAAAGGCAAATCAGCGCTACAAAGAAGTCTCGCTTCCCATCGGTCAAAAGGGCCATGCTGAATAAAGTGTCAAAACCAGAAATGCAGGACAGGCCATGGAGAAACGGGAGCCTTGCTATGCTGATGGGCAGGATGTAAATTGCCAACAGCCACTCTGGAGAATTGTACGGTGTGTCCTGAAACATCTAAAAAAATCAGCTTAGAGAGCATAGGGCACTTCCACTTATGGGCGTATAAATTGGGAAAACTAAAAATCAGCAAGACACAGGAACCCCAAAGTTTAGGGCTGCTCTGTTGACAAGAACCTCCACTTCGTTACACCTTAAATATCACAGGACAGAAAAAATGGATAAAGAAGTTGTTGTCCTTATGTACAATGGAATATCACTCAGCCATGAAATCAACGTCATAAGGCTAGTAGGAGCATGATGAGTGGATTTAGGTACGACGATTCTAAGTGAAATAAGTCACACAGAAAAAGACACTTATCATAAGATATCACTTATAGAGGGAGTGTAAAAACCGCTACCCTTGAACTGAATTACAAAACAGAACAGAGTCACACGTTTAGGAAACACACTATGGCTGCTTAACGGGAAAGGTGAGGTGGGGTGATGCATAAAAAGAGGGTTTCAAATTAGTTCAGATACCGTTCCATAAACCCAATATATAATAGACAAGACGTACTCCTAGCTCAGTGAATTGGACTCAACACCCCCTATTAACCGCGCAAGAATATATCTGACTTGTAAGAATCTTAAAACCTATGTATTGATATCTCTCTGTAAGTGAGTCAAGTGGGTGTAAAGCGGCAGAAACACAGCAGTGAAAAGCAGCTAAACCCCATTATAAAAATCAATTACTTTTAAAAACCCGTGAAACAAAGACAGTGAAAGAGAGAGAAATTCTTACAAAATTCGTTCAGGGGCTGTGATGCCACCTGGATTGACCATATCTAGACCCACAGCTGATTGAGACATAAGGGTGGACACTCTTGGGGCTGAGAGGTTTGGTGAGGTTGGGTGGGCAACGCAGACCCTTTAAAGTAATACTGCGTGGTACTCATCCCATGGGTCCCAAATCTCCAGGTTCAAGGGCATCTTCCTACATCGAAAACATGCATGAGAAACCCAGAAGATGGTACACCGTGTGATCGGGAAAAGTTTCTAAAACGCACTTAATTTCTCATCTCCTTGTGCTCAGGTTCGCCATTCCAGCCGCTTTACTAGCAATCTCCCTCTTTGAAGAATCAGCACCTTTAACCTCCTGTTCCGTACAGGTTGCAATTTGTCCTGAGGATGAACGGGAAGAGGGAGAACCAATGAGAGACTAGCGCTAGGTGTTGGGACAGTCACAGGTCACTCTATTTTCCCATCAGGAAGAAGAATTAACCACAGGCTCAGCCTGCCGCCCGGGACCAGAATAGGGCCTGAAGCAATCCTGCGCTTTTGCGGCCAGCTCCCAAGAAAGCGAGTTGAAAAATGGAGCTCAGGGGCGCTGCAATACACACACCTGAAGATTTATAAATGATCACTCTCGTCCACAAATATATTGAGGGAAGGCAACGAAGAGGATTTGAAAGCAAGGCAGAATTGCAGGAAACATATTTCAGGAAGGAGATTCGAATCGCCTTTAAAGAACAGGAAAAGCGGCAAAACCTCGACAATGATGCCCTTAGCCAAAAAGGCCGTATGCGTTTTTTCCTGAATGTATTCAGGAAAAAACGCATACGCACTTTTTGGCCAACCAAGCAACCTGGAAAGGCAAATCAGCGCTACAAAGAAGTCTCGCTTCCCATCGGTCAAAAGGGCCATGCTGAATAAAGTGTCAAATCCAGAAATGCAGGACAGGCCATGGAGAAACGGGAGCCTTGCTATGCTGATGGGCAGGATGTAAATTGCCAACAGCCACTCTGGAGAAGTGTACGGTGTGTCCTGAAACATCGAAAAAACTCAGCTTAGAGAGCATAGGGCACTTCCACTTATGGGCGTATAAGTTGGGAAAACTAAAAATCAGCAAGACACAGGAACCCCAAAGTTTAGGGCTGCTCTGTTGACAAGAACCTCCACTTCGTTACACCTTAAATATCCCAGGAAAGAAAAAATGGATAAAGAAGTTGTGGTCCTTATGTACAATGGAATATCACTCAGCCATGAAATCAACGTCATAAGGCTCGTAGCAGCATGATGATTGGATTTAGGTACGACGATTCTAAGTGAAATAAGTCACACAGAAAAAGACACTTATCATAAGATACCACTTATAGAGGGAGTGTAAAAACCGCTACCCTTGAACTGAATTACAAAACAGAACAGAGTCACACGTTTAGAAAACACACTATGGCTGCTTAACGGGAAAGGTGAGGTGGGGTGATGCATAAAACAAGGGTTTCAAATTAGCTCAAATACCGTTCCATAAACCCAATAGGTAATAGACAAGACCTACTCCTAGTTCAGTGAATTGGACTCAACACCCCCTATTCACCGCCCAAGAATATATCTGACTAGTAAGAATCTTAAAACCTATGTATTGATATCTCTCTGTAAGTGAGTCAAGTGGGTGTAAAGCGGCAGAAACACAGCAGTGAAAAGCAGCTAAACCCCATTATAAAAATCAATTACTTTTAAAAACCCGTGAAACAAAGACAGTGAAAGTGAGAGAAATTCTTACAAAATTCGTTCAGGGGCTGTGATGCCACCTGGATTAACCATATCTAGACCCACAGCTGATTGAGACATAAGGGTGGACACTCTTGGGGCTGAGATGTTTGGTGAGGTTGGGTGAGCAACGCAGACCCTTTAAAATAATACTGCGTGGTACTAATCCCATGGGTCCCAAATCTCCAGGTTCAAGGGCATCTTCCTACATCGAAAACATGCATGAGAAACCCAGAAGATGGTACACCGTGATATCGGGAAAAGTTTCTAAAACGCACCTAATTTCTCATCTCCTTGTGCTCGGGTTGGCCATTCCAGCCCCTTTACTAGCAATCTCCCTCTTTGAAGAATCAGCACCTTTAACCTCCTGTTCCGTACAGGTTGCAATTTGTCCTCAGGATGAACGGGAAGAGGGGGAACCAATGAGAGACTAGCTCTAGGTTTTGGGACAGTCACAGGTCACTCTATTTTCCCATCAGGAAGAAGAATTAACCACAGGCTCAGCCTGCTGCCCGGGACCAGAGTAGGGCCTGAAGCAATCCTGCGCTTTTGCGGCCAGCTCCCAAGAAAGCGAGTTGAAAAATGGAGCTCAGGGGCACTGCAATTCACAAACCTGCAGACTTATACATGATCACTCTCGTCCACAAATATATTGAGGGAAGGCAACGAAGAGGATTTGAAAGCAAGGCAGAATTGCAGGAAACAGATTTCAGGAGGGAGATTCGAATCGCCTTTAAAGCACAGGAAAAGCGGCTAAACCTCGACAATGATGCCCTTGGCCAAAAAGGGCGTATGCGTTTTTTCCTGAATATATTCAGGAAAAAACGCATACGCCCTTTTTGGCCAACCAAGCAACCTGGAAAGGCAAATCAGCGCTACAAAGAAGTCTCGCTTCCCATTGGTCAAAAGGGCCATGCTGAATAAAGTGTCAAAACCAGAAATGCAGGACAGGCCATGGAGAAACGGGAGCCTTGCTACGCTGATGGGCGAGATGTAAATTGACAACAGCCACTCTGGAGAAGTGTACGGTGTGTCCTGAAACATCTAAAAAACTCAGCTTAGAGAGCATAGGGCACTTCCACTCATGGGCGTATAAATTTGGAAAACTAAAAATCAGCAAGACACAGGCACCCCAAAGTTTAGGGCTGCTCTGTTGACAAGAATCTCAACTTTGTTACACCTTAAATATCCCAGGAAAGAGAAAAATGGATAAAGAAGTTGTGGTCCTTATGTACAATGGAAAATCACTCAGCCATGAAATCAACGTCATAAGGCTAGTAGCAGCATGATGAGTGGATTTAGGTACGACGATTCTAAGTGAAATAAGTCACACAAAAAAAGACACTTATCATAAGATATCACTTATAGAGGGAACGTAAAAACCGCTACCCTTGAACTGAATTAAAAAACAGAACAGAGTCACACGTTTAGAAAACACACTATGGCTGCTTAACGGGAAAGGTGAGGTGGGGTGATGCATAAAACAAGGGTTTCAAATTAGCTCAGATACCGTTCCATAAACCCAATAGGTAATAGACAAGACCTACTCCTAGTTCAGTGAATTGGACTCAACACCCCCTATTCACCGCCCAAGAATATATCTGACTAGTAAGAATCTTAAAACCTATGTATTGATATCTCTCTGGAAGTGAGTCCAGTGGGTGTAAAGCGGCATAAACACAGCAGTGAAAAGCAGCTAAATCCCATTATAAAAATCAATTCCTTTTAAAAACCCGTGAAACAAAGACAGTGAAAGAGAGAGAAATTCTTCCAAAATTCGTTCAGGGGCTGTGATGCCACCTGCATTGACCATATCTAGACCCACAGCTGATTGAGACATAAGGGTGGACACTCTGGGGCTGAGAGGTTTGGTGAGGTTGGGTGAGCAAACGCAGACGCTTTAAAGTAATACTGCGTGGTACCCATCCCATGGGTCCCAAATCTCCAGGTTCAAGGGCATCTTCCTACATCGAAAACATGCATGAGAAACCCAGAAGATGGTACACCGTGTGATCGGGAAAAGTTTCTAAAACGCACCTAATTTCTCATCTCCTTGTGCTCAGGTTCGCCATTCCAGCCGCTTTACTAGCAATCTCCCTCTTTGAAGAATCAGCACCTTTAACCTCCTGTTCCGTACAGGTTGCAATTTGTCCTGAGGATGAACGGGAAGAGGGGGAACCAATGAGAGACTAGCTCTAGGTGTTGGGACAGTCACAGGTCACTCTATTTTCCCATCAGGAAGAAGAATTAACCACAGGCTCAGCCTGCCGCCCGGGACCAGAGTAGGGCCTGAAGCAATCCTGCGCTTTTGCGGCCAGCTCCCAAGAAAGCGAGTTGAAAAATGGAGCTCAGGGGCGCTGCAATTCACACACCTGAAGATTTATAAATGATCACTCTCGTCCACAAATATATTGAGGGAAGGCAACGAAGAGGATTTGAAAGCAAGGCAGAATTGCAGGAAACATATTTCAGGAAGGAGATTCGAATCGCCTTTAAAGAACAGGAAAAGCGGCAAAACCTCGACAATGATGCCCTTAGCCAAAAAGGGCGTATGCGTTTTTTCCTGAATGTATTCAGGAAAAAACGCATACGCACTTTTTGGCCAACCAAGCAACCTGGAAAGGCAAATCAGCGCTACAAAGAAGTCTCGCTTCCCATCGGTCAAAAGGGCCATGCTGAATAAAGTGTCAAAACCAGAAATGCAGGACAGGCCATGGAGAAACGGGAGCCTTGCTACGCTGATGGGCAGGATGTAAATTGACAACAGCCACTCTGGAGAAGTGTACGGTGTGTCCTGAAACATCTAAAAAACTCAGCTTAGAGAGCATAGGGCACTTCCACTCAAGGGCGTATAAATTAGGAAAACTAAAAATCAGCAAGACACAGGCACCCCAAAGTTTAGGGCTGCTCTGTTGACAAGAACCTCAACTTCGTTACACCTTAAATATCCCAGGAAAGAGAAAAATGGATAAAGAAGTTGTGGTCCTTATGTACAACGGAATATCACTCAGCCATGAAATCAACGTCATAAGGCTAGTAGCAGCATGATGAGTGGATTTAGGTACGACGATTCTAAGTGAAATAAGTCACACAGAAAAAGACACTTATCATAAGATATCACTTATAGAGGGAACGTAAAAACCGCTACCCTGGAACTGAATTACAAAACAGAACAGAGTCACACGTTTAGAAAACACACTATGGCTGCTTAACGGGAAAGGTGAGGTGGGGTGATGCATAAAACAAGGGTTTCAAATTAGCTCAGATACAGTTCCATAAACCCAATATGTAATAGACAAGACCAACTCCTAGCTCAGTGAATTGGACTCAACACCCCCTATTCACCGCCCAAGAATATATCTGACTAGTAAGAATCTTAAAACCTTTGTATTGATATCTCTCTGTAAGTGAGTCAAGTGGGTGTAAAGCGGCATAAACACAGCAGTGAAAAGCAGCTAAACCCCTTTATAAAAATCAATTACTTTTAAACATGCGTGAAACAAAGACAGTGAAAGAGAGAGAAATTCTTACAAAATTCGTTGAGGGGCTGTGATGCCAGCTAGATTGACCATATCTAGACCCACAGCTGATTGAGACATAAGGGTGGACACTCTTGGGGCTGAGAGGTTTGGTGAGGTTTGGTGAGCAAACGCATACCCTTTAAAGTAATACTGCGTGGTACTCATCCCATGGGTCCCAAATCTCCAGGTTCAAGGGCATCTTCCTCCATCGAAAACATGCATGAGAAACCCAGAAAATGGTACACTGTGTGATCGGGAAAGGTTTCTAAAACGCACCTCATTTCTCATTACCTTGTGCTCGGGTTCGCCATTCCAGCCGCTTTACTAGCAATCTCCCTCCTTGGAGAATCAGCACCTTTAACCTCCTGTTCCGTACAGGTTGCAATTTGTCCTGAGGATGAACGGGAATTGGGGGAACCAATGAGAAACTAGCTCTAGGTGTTGGGACAGGCACAGGTCACTCTATTTTCCCATCAGGAAGAAGAATTAACCACAGGCTCAGCCTGCCGCCCAGGACCAGATTAGGGCCTGAAGCAATCCTGCGCTTTTTTGGCCACCTCCCAAGAAAGCGAGTTGAAAAATGGAGCTCAGGGGCACTGCAATTCACAAACCTGCAGACTTATAAATGATAACTCTCGTCCACAAATATATTGAGGGAAGGCAACGAAGAGGATTTGAAAGCAAGGCAGAATTGCAGGAAACAGATTTCAGGAGGGAGATTCGAATCGCCTTTAAAGCACAGGAAAAGCGGCAAAACCTCGACAATGATGCCCTTGGCCAAAAAGGGCGTATGCGTTTTTTCCTGAATATATTCAGGAAAAAACGCATACGCCCTTTTTGGCCAACCAAGCAACCTGGAAAGGCAAATCAGCGCTACAAAGAAGTCTCGCTTCCCATCGGTCAAAAGGGCCATGCTGAATAAAGTGTCAAAACCAGAAATGCAGGACAGGCCATGGAGAAACGGGAGCCTTGCTACGCTGATGGGCAGGATGTAAATTGCCAGCAGCCACTCTGGAGAAGTGTACGGTGTGTCCTGAAACATCTAAAAAAACTCAGCTTAGAGAGCATAGGGCACTTCCACTCATGGTCGTATAAATTGGGAAAACTAAAAATCAGCAAGACACAGGCACCCCAAAGTTTAGGGCTGCTCTGTTGACAAGAACCTCCACTTCGTTACACCTTAAATATCCCAGGAAAGAGAAAAATGGATAAAGAAGTTGTGGTCCTTATGTACAACGGAATATCACTCAGCCATGAAATCAACGTCATAAGGCTAGTAGCAGCATGATGAGTGGATTTAGGTACGACGATTCTAAGTGAAATAAGTCACACAGAAAAAGACACTTATCATAAGATATCACTTATACAGAGAGTGTAAAAAACGCTACCCTTGAACTGAATTACAAAACAGAACAGAGTCACACGTTTAGAAAACACACTATGGCTGCTTCACGGGAAAGGTGAGGTGGGGTGATGCATAAAACAAGGGTTTCAAATTAGCTCAGATACCGTTCCATAAACCCAGTATGTAATAGACAAGACCGACTCCTTGTTCAGTGAATTGGACTCAACACCCCCTATTCACTGCCCAAGAATATATCTGATTAGTAAGAATCTTAAAACCTATGTATTGATATCCCTCTGTAAGTGAGTCAATTGGGTGTAAAGCGGCATAAACACAGCAGTGAAAAGCAGCTAAACCCCATTATAAAAATCAATTACTTTTAAATACCCGTGAAACAAAGACAGTGAAAGAGAGAGAAATTCTTACAAAATTCGTTTAGGGGCTGTGATGCCACCTGTATTGACCATATCTAGACCCACAGCTGAGTGAGACATAAGGGTGGACACTCTTGGGGCTGAGAGGTTTGGTGAGGTTGGGTGAGCAAATGCAGACCCTTTAAAGTAATACTGCGTGGTACCCATCCCATGGGTCCCAAATCTCCAGGTTCAAGGGCATCTTCCTACATCGAAAACATGCATGAGAAACCCAGAAGATGGTACACCGTGTGATCGGGAAAGGTTTCTAAAACGCACCTCATTTCTCTTCTCCTTGTGCTCCGGTTCGCCATTCCAGCCGCTTTACTAGCAATCTCCCTCCTTGGAGAATCAGCACCTTTAACATCCTGTTCCATACAGGTTGCAATTTGTCCTGAGTATGAACGGGAAGAGGGGGAACCAATGAGAGACTAGCTCTAGGTGTTGGGACAGGCACAGGTCACTCTATTTTCCCATAAGGAAGAAGAATTAACCACAGGCTCAGCCTGCCGCCCGGGACCAGAGTAGGGCCTGAAGCAATCCTGCGCTTTTGCGGCCAGCTCCCAAGAAAGCGAGTTGAAAAACGGAGCTCAGGGGCACTGCAATTCACAAACCTGCAGACATATAAATGATCACTCTCGTCCACAAATATATTGAGGGAAGGCAACGAAGAGGATTTGAAAGCAAGGCAGAATTGCAGGAAAGAGATTTCAGGAGGGAGATTCGAATATATTCAGGAAAAAACGCATACGCCCTTTTTGGCCAACCAAGCAACCTGGAAAGGCAAATCAGCGCTACAAAGAAGTCTCGCTTCCCATCGGTCAAAAGGGCCATGCTGAATAAAGTGTCAAAACCAGAAATGCAGGACAGGCCATGGAGAAACGGGAGCCTTGCTACGCTGATGGGCGAGATGTAAATTGCCAACAGCCACTCAGGAGAAGTGTACGCTGTGTCCTGAAACATCTAAAAAACTCAGCTTAGAGAGCATAGGGCACTTCCACTCATGGGCGTATAAATTGGGAAAACTAAAAATCAGCAAGACACAGGCACCCCAAAGGTTAGGGCTGCTCTGTTGACAAGAAACTCCACTTCGTTACACCTTAAATATCCCAGGAAAGAGAAAAATGGATTAAGAAGTTGTGGTTCCTATGTACAACGGAATATCACTCAGCCATGAAATCAACGTCATAACGCTAGTAGCAGCATGATGAGTGGATTTAGGTACGACGATTCTAAGTGAAATAAGTCACACAGAAAAAGACACTTATCATGAGATATCACTTATAGAGGGAATATAAAAACCGCTACCCTTGAACTGAATTACAAAACAGAACAGAGTCACACGTTTAGAAAACACACTATGGCTGCTTAACGGGAAAGGTGAGGTGGGGTGATGCATAAAACAAGGGTTTCATTTGAGCTCAGATACGGTTCCATAAACCCAATAGGTAATAGACAAGACCTACTCCTTGCTCAGTGAATTGGACTCAACACCCCCTATTCACCGCCCAAGAATATATCTGACTAGTAAGAATCTTAAAACCTATGTATTGATATCTCTCTGTAAGTGAGTCAAGAGGGTGTAAAGCGGCATAAACACAGCAGTGAAAAGCAGCTAAACCCCATTATAAAAATCAATTACTTTTAAAAACCCGTGAAAAAAGACAGTGAAGGTGAGAGAAATTCTTACAAAATTCGTTCAGGGGCTGTGATGCCACCTGGATTGACCATATCTAGACCCACAGCTGATTGAGACATAAGGGTGGACACTCTTGGGGCTGAGAGGTTTGGTGAGGTTGGGTGAGCAAACGCAGACCCTTTAAAGTAATACTGCGTGGTACCCATCCCATGGGTCCCAAATCTCCAGTTTCAAGAGCATCTTCCTACATCGAAAACATGCATGAGAAACCCAGAAGTTGGTACACCGTGGGATCGGGAAAGGTTTCTAAAACGCACCTCATTTCTCATCTCCTTGTGCTCGGGTTCGCCATTCCAGCCGCTTTACTAGCAATCTCCCTCCTTGGAGAATCAGTACCTTTAACCTCCTGTTCCGTACAGGTTGCAATTTGTCCTGAGGATGAACGGGAAGAGGGGGAACCAATGAGAGACTAGCTCTAGGTGTTGGGACAGGCACAGGTCACTCTATTTTCCCATCAGGAAGAAGAATTAACCACAGGCTCAGCCTGCCGCCCGGGACCACAGTAGGGCCTGAAGCAATCCTGCGCTTTTGCGGCCAGCTCCCAAGAAAGCGAGTTGAAAAATGGAGCTCAGGGGCACTGCAATTCACAAACCTGCAGACTTATACATGATCACTCTCGTCCACAAATATATTGAGGGAAGGCAAAGAAGAGGATTTGAAAGCAAGGCAGAATTGCAGGAAACAGATTTCAGGAGGGAGATTCGAATCGCCTTTAAAGCACAGGAAATGCGGCAAAACCTCGACAATGATGCCCTTGGCCAAAAAGGGCCTATGCGTTTTTTCCTGAATATATTCAGGAAAAAACGCATACGCCCTTTTTGGCCAACCAAGCAACCTGGAAAGGCAAATCAGCGCTACAAAGAAGTCTCGCTTCCCATCGGTCAAAAGGGCCATGCTGAATAAAGTGTCAAAACAAGAAATGCAGGACAGGCCATGGAGAAACGGGAACCCTGCTACGCTGATGGGCAGGATGTAAATTGCCAACAGCCACTCTGGAGAAGTGTACGGTGTGTCCTGAAACATCTAAAAAACTCAGCTTAGAGAGCATAGGGCACTTCCACTCATGGGCGTATAAATTGGGAAAACTAAAAATCAGCAAGACACAGGCACCCCAAAGTTTAGGGCTGCTCTGTTGACAAGAACCTCCACTTCGTTACACCTTAAATATCCCAGGAAAGAGAAAAATGGATAAAGAAGATGTGGTCCTTATATACAATGGAATATCACTCAGCCATGAAATCAACGTCATAAGGCTAGTAGCAGCATGATGAGTGGATTTAGGTACGACGATTCTAAGTGAAATAAGTCACACAGAAAAAGACACTTACCATAAGATATCACTTATAGAGGGAATGTAAAAATTGCTACCCTTGAACTGAATTACAAAACAGAACAGAGTCACACGTTTAGAAAACACACTATGGCTGCTTAACGGGAAAGGTGAGGTGGGGTGATGCATAAAACAAGGGTTTCAAATTAGCTCAGATACCGTTCCATAAACCCAATAGGTAATAGACAAGACCTACTCCTTGCTCAGTGAATTGGACTCAACACCCCCTATTCACCGCCCAAGATTATATCTGACTAGTAAGAATCTTAAAACCTATGTATTGATATCTCTCTGTAAGTGAGTCAAGTGGGTGTAAAGCGGCATAAACACAGCAGTGAAAGCAGCTAAACCCCATTATAAAAATCAATTACTTTTAAAAACCCGTGAAACAAAGACAGTGAAGGAGAGAGAAATTCTTACAAAATTCGTTCAGGGGCTGTGATGCCACCTGGATTGACCATATCTAGACCCACAGCTGATTGAGACATAAGGGTGGACACTCTTGGGGCTTAGAGGTTTGGTGAGGTTGGGTGAGCAAACGCAGACCCTTTAAAGTAATACTGCGTGGTACCCATCCCATGGGTCCCAAATCTCCAGGTTCAAGGGCATCTTCCTACATCGAAAACATGCATGAGAAACCCAGAAGATGGTACACCGTGTGATCGGGAAAGGTTTCTGAAACGCACCTCATTTCTCATCTCCTTGTGCTCGGGTTCGCCATTCCAGCCGCTTTACTAGCAATCTCCCTCCTTGGAGAATCAGTACCTTTAACCTCCTGTTCCGTACAGGTTGCAATTTGTCCTGAGGATGAACGGGAAGAGGGGGAACCAATGAGAGACTAGCTCTAGGTGTTGGGACAGGCACAGGTCACTCTATTTTCCCATCAGGAAGAAGAATTAACCACAGGCTCAGCCTGCCGCCCGGGACCACAGTAGGGCCTGAAGCAATCCTGTGCTTTTGCGGCCAGCTCCCAAGAAAGCGAGTTGAAAAATGGAGCTCAGGGGCACTGCAATTCACAAACCTGCAGACTTATACATGATCACTCTCGTCCACAAATATATTGAGGGAAGGCAACGAAGAGGATTTGAAAGCAAGGCAGAATTGCAGGAAACAGATTTCAGGAGGGAGATTCGAATCGCCTTTAAAGCACAGGAAAAGCGGCAAAACCTCGACAATGATGCCCTTGGCCATAAAGGGCGTATGCGTTTTTTCCTGAATATATTCAGGAAAAAACGCATACGCCCTTTTTGGCCAACCAAGCAACCTGGAAAGGCAAATCAGCGCTACAAAGAAGTCTCGCTTCCCATCGGTCAAAAGGGCCATGCTGAATAAAGTGTCAAAACCAGAAATGCAGGACAGGCCATGGAGAAACGGGAGCCTTGCTACGCTGATGGGCGAGATGTAAATTGCCAACAGCCACTCAGGAGAAGTGTACGCTGTGTCCTGAAACATCTAAAAAACTCAGCTTAGAGAGCATAGGGCACTTCCACTCATGGGCGTATAAATTGGGAAAACTAAAAATCAGCAAAACACAGGCACCCCAAAGGTTAGGGCTGCTCTGTTGACAAGAAACTCCACTTCGTTACACCTTAAATATCCCAGGAAAGAGAAAAATGGATTAAGAAGTTGTGGTTCCTATGTACAACGGAATATCACTCAGCCATGAAATCAACGTCATAACTCTAGTAGCAGCATGATGAGTGGATTTAGGTACGACGATTCTAAGTGAAATAAGTCACACAGAAAAAGACACTTATCATGAGATATCACTTATAGAGGGAATGTAAAAATTGCTACCCTTGAACTGAATTACAAAACAGAACAGAGTCACACGTTTAGAAAACACACTATGGCTGCTTAACGGGAAAGGTGAGGTGGGGTGATGCATAAAACAAGGGTTTCAAATTAGCTCAGATACCGTTCCATAAACCCAATAGGTAATAGACAAGACCTACTCCTTGCTCAGTGAATTGGACTCAACACCCCCTATTCACCGCCCAAGAATATATCTGACTAGTAAGAATCTTAAAACCTATGTATTGATATCTCTCTGTAAGTGAGTCAAGTGGGTGTAAAGCGGCATAAACACAGCAGTGAAAGCAGCTAAACCCCATTATAAAAATCAATTACTTTTAAAAACCCGTGAAACAAAGACAGTGAAGGAGAGAGAAATTCTTACAAAATTCGTTCAGGGGCTGTGATGCCACCTGGATTGACCATATCTAGACCCACAGCTGATTGAGACATAAGGGTGGACACTCTTGGGGCTGAGAGGTTTGGTGAGGTTGGGTGAGCAAACGCAGACCCTTTAAAGTAATACTGCGTGGTACCCATCCCATGGGTCCCAAATCTCCAGGTTCAAGGGCATCTTCCTACATCGAAAACATGCATGAGAAACCCAGAAGATGGTACACCGTGTGATCGGGAAAGGTTTCTGAAACGCACCTCATTTCTCATCTCCTTGTGCTCGGGTTCGCCATTCCAGCCGCTTTACTAGCAATCTCCCTCCTTGGAGAATCAGCACCTTTAACCTCCTGTTCCGTCCAGGTTGCAATTTGTCCTGAGGATGAACGGGAAGAGGGGGAACCAATGAGAGACTAGCTCTAGGTGTTGGGACAGGCACAGGTCACTCTATTTTCCCATCAGGAAGAAGAATTAACCACAGGCTCAGCCTGCCGCCCGGGACCACAGTAGGGACTGAAGCAATCCTGCGCTTTTGCGGCCAGCTCCCAAGAAAGCGAGTTGAAAAATGGAGCTCAGGGGCACTGCAATTCACAAACCTGCAGACTTATACATGATCACTCTCGTCCTCAAATATATTGAGGGAAGGCAACGAAGAGGATTTGAAAGCAAGGCAGAATTGCAGGAAACAGATTTCAGGAGGGAGATTCGAATCGCCTTTGAAGCACAGGAAAAGCGGGAAAACCTCGACAATGATGCCCTTGGCCAAAAAGGGCGTAT
This sequence comes from Balaenoptera physalus, assembly GCF_965194825.1. Lineage (NCBI taxonomy): Eukaryota > Metazoa > Chordata > Mammalia > Artiodactyla > Balaenopteridae > Balaenoptera > Balaenoptera physalus. Next base: position 434,971 of record NW_028126329.1, read on the forward strand.
GCGTTTTTTCCTGAATATATTCAGGAAAAAACGCATACGCCCTTTTTGGCCAACCAAGCAACCTGGAAAGGCAAATCAGCGCTACAAAGAAGTCTCGCTTCCCATCGGTCAAAAGGGCCATGCTGAATAAAGTGTCAAAACCAGAAATGCAGGACAGGCCATGGAGAAACGGGAGCCTTGCTACGCTGATGGGCAGGATGTAAATTGCCAACAGCCACTCTGGAGAAGTGTACGGTGTGTCCTGAAACATCTAAAAAACTCAGCTTAGAGAGCATAGGGCACTTCCACTCATGGGCGTATAAATTGGGAAAACTAAAAATCAGCAAGACACAGGCACCCCAAAGTTTAGGGCTGCTCTGTTGACAAGAACCTCCACTTCGTTACACCTTAAATATCCCAGGAAAGAGAAAAATGGATAAAGAAGTTGTGGTCCTTATGTACAATGGAATATCACTCAGTCATGAAATCAACGTCATAAGGCTAGTAGCAGCATGATGAGTGTATTTAGGTACGACGATTCTAAGTGAAATAAGTCACAGAGAAAAAGACACTTATCATAAGATATCACTTATAGAGGGAATGTAAAAACCGCTACCCTTGAACTGAATTACAAAACACAACAGAGTCACACGTTTAGAAAACACACTATGGCTGCCTAACGGGAAAGGTGAGGTGGGGTGATGCATAAAACAAGGGTTTCAAATTAGCTCAGATACCGTTCCATAAACCCAATAGGTAATAGACAAGACCTACTCCTTGCTCAGTGAATTGGACTCAACACACCCTATTCACCGCCCAAGAATATATCTGACTAGTAAGAATCTTAAAACCTATGTATTGATATCTCTCTGTAAGTGAGTCAAGTGGGTGTAAAGCGGCATAAACACAGCAGTGAAAAGCAGCTAAACCCCATTATAAAAATCAATTACTTTTAAAAACCCGTGAAACAAAGACAGTGAAGGAGAGAGAAATTCTTACAAAATTCGTTCAGTGGCTGAGATGCCACCTGGATTGACCATATCTAGACCCACAGCTGATTGAGACATAAGGGTGGACACTCTTGGGGCTTAGAGGTTTGGTGAGGTTGGGTGAGCAAACGCAGACCCTTTAAAGTAATACTGCGTGGTACCCATCCCATGGGTCCCAAATCTCCAGTTTCAAGAGCATCTTCCTACATCGAAAACATGCATGAGAAACCCAGAAGTTGGTACACCGTGTGATCGGGAAAGGTTTCTAAAACGCACCTCATTTCTCATCTCCTTGTGCTCGGGTTCGCCATTCCAGCCGCTTTACTAGCAATCTCCCTCCTTGGAGAATCAGTACCTTTAACCTCCTGTTCCGTACAGGTTGCAATTTGTCCTGAGGATGAACGGGAAGAGGGGGAACCAATGAGAGACTAGCTCTAGGTGTTGGGACAGGCACAGGTCACTCTATTTTCCCATCAGGAAGAAGAATTAACCACAGGCTCAGCCTGCCGCCCGGGACCACAGTAGGGCCTGAAGCAATCCTGTGCTTTTGCGGCCAGCTCCCAAGAAAGCGAGTTGAAAAATGGAGCTCAGGGGCACTGCAATTCACAAACCTGCAGACTTATACATGATCACTCTCGTCCACAAATATATTGAGGGAAGGCAACGAAGAGGATTTGAAAGCAAGGCAGAATTGCAGGAAACAGATTTCAGGAGGGAGATTCGAATCGCCTTTAAAGCACAGGAAAAGCGGCAAAACCTCGACAATGATGCCCTTGGCCAAAAAGGGCGTATGCGTTTTTTCCTGAATATATTCAGGAAAAAACGCATACGCCCTTTTTGGCCAACCAAGCAACCTGGAAAGGCAAATCAGCGCTACAAAGAAGTCTCGCTTCCCATCGGTCAAAAGGGCCATGCTGAATAAAGTGTCAAAACCAGAAATGCAGGACAGGCCATGGAGAAACGGGAGCCTTGCTACGCTGATGGGCGAGATGTAAATTGCCAACAGCCACTCAGGAGAAGTGTACGCTGTGTCCTGAAACATCTAAAAAACTCAGCTTAGAGAGCATAGGGCACTTCCACTCATGGGCGTATAAATTGGGAAAACTAAAAATCAGCAAGACACAGGCACCCCAAAGGTTAGGGCTGCTCTGTTGACAAGAAACTCCACTTCGTTACACCTTAAATATCCCAGGAAAGAGAAAAATGGATTAAGAAGTTGTGGTTCCTATGTACAACGGAATATCACTCAGCCATGAAATCAACGTCATAACTCTAGTAGCAGCATGATGAGTGGATTTAGGTACGACGATTCTAAGTGAAATAAGTCACACAGAAAAAGACACTTATCATGAGATATCACTTATAGAGGGAATGTAAAAACCGCTACCCTTGAACTGAATTACAAAACAGAACAGAGTCACACGTTTAGAAAACACACTATGGCTGCTTAACGGGAAAGGTGAGGTGGGGTGATGCATAAAACAAGGGTTTCATTTGAGCTCAGATACCGTTCCATAAACCCAATAGGTAATAGACAAGACCTACTCCTTGCTCAGTGAATTGGACTCAACACCCCCTATTCACCGCCCAAGAATATATCTGACTAGTAAGAATCTTAAAAACTATGTATTGATATCTCTCTGTAAGTGAGTCAAGAGGGTGTAAAGCGGCATAAACACAGCAGTGAAAAGCAGCTAAACCCCATTATAAAAATCAATTACTTTTAAAAACCCGTGAAAAAAGACAGTGAAGGAGAGAGAAATTCTTACAAAATTCGTTCAGGGGCTGTGATGCCACCTGGATTGACCATATCTAGACCCACAGCTGATTGAGACATAAGGGTGGACACTATTGGGGCTGAGAGGTTTGGTGAGGTTGGGTGAGCAAACGCAGACCCTTTAAAGTAATACTGCGTGGTACCCATCCCATGGGTCCCAAATCTCCAGTTTCAAGAGCATCTTCCTACATCGAAAACATGCATGAGAAACCCAGAAGTTGGTACACCGTGTGATCGGGAAAGGTTTCTAAAACGCACCTCATTTCTCATCTCCTTGTGCTCGGGTTCGCCATTCCAGCCGCTTTACTAGCAAACTCCCTCCTTGGAGAATCAGTACCTTTAACCTCCTGTTCCGTACAGGTTGCAATTTGTCCTGAGGATGAACGGGAAGAGGGGGAACCAATGAGAGACAAGCTCTAGGTGTTGGGACAGGCACAGGTCACTCTATTTTCCCATCAGGAAGAAGAATTAACCACAGGCTCAGCCTGCCGCCCGGGACCACAGTAGGGCCTGAAGCAATCCTGCGCTTTTGCGGCCAGCTCCCAAGAAAGCGAGTTGAAAAATGGAGCTCAGGGGCACTGCAATTCACAAACCTGCAGACTTATACATGATCACTCTCGTCCACAAATATATTGAGGGAAGGCAACGAAGAGGATTTGAAAGCAAGGCAGAATTGCAGGAAACACATTTCAGGAGGGAGATTCGAATCGCCTTTAAAGCACAGGAAATGCGGCAAAACCTCGACAATGATGCCCTTGGCCAAAAAGGGCGTATGCGTTTTTTCCTGAATATATTCAGGAAAAAACGCATACGCCCTTTTTGGCCAACCAAGCAACCTGGAAAGGCAAATCAGCACTACAAAGAAGTCTCGCTTCTCATCGGTCAAAAGGGCCATGCTGAATAAAGTGTCAAAACAAGAAATGCAGGACAGGCCATGGAGAAACGGGAACCTTGCTACGCTGATGGGCAGGATGTAAATTGCCAACAGCCACTCTGGAGAAGTGTACGGTGTGTCCTGAAACATCTAAAAAACTCAGCTTAGAGAGCATAGGGCACTTCCACTCATGGGCGTATAAATTGGGAAAACTAAAAATCAGCAAGACACAGGCACCCCAAAGTTTAGGGCTGCTCTGTTGACAAGAACCTCCACTTCGTTACACCTTAAATATCCCAGGAAGGAGAAAAATGGATAAAGAAGATGTGGTCCTTATATACAATGGAATATCACTCAGCCATGAAATCAACGTCATAAGGCTAGTAGCAGCATGATGAGTGGATTTAGGAACGACGATTCTAAGTGAAATAAGTCACACAGTAAAAGACACTTACCATAAGATATCACTTATAGAGGGAATGTAAAAATTGCTACCCTTGAACTGAATTACAAAAGAGAACAGAGTCACACGTTTAGAAAACACACTATGGCTGCTTAACGGGAAAGGTGAGGTGGGGTGATGCATAAAACAAGGGTTTCAAATTAGCTCAGATACCGTTCCATAAACCCAATAGGTAATAGACAAGACCTACTCCTTGCTCAGTGAATTGGACTCAACACCCCCTATTCACCGCACAAGAATATATCTGACTAGTAAGAATCTTAAAACCTATGTATTGATATCTCTCTGTAAGTGAGTCAAGTGGGTGTAAAGCGGCATAAACACAGCAGTGAAAGCAGCTAAACCCCATTATAAAAATCAATTACTTTTAAAAACCCGTGAAACAAAGACAGTGAAGGAGAGAGAAATTCTTACAAAATTCGTTCAGGGGCTGTGATGCCACCTGGATTGACCATATCTAGACCCACAGCTGATTGAGACATAAGGGTGGACACTCTTGGGGCTGAGAGGTTTGGTGAGGTTGGGTGAGCAAACGCAGACCCTTTAAAGTAATACTGCGTGGTACCCATCCCATGGGTCCCAAATCTCCAGGTTCAAGGGCATCTTCCTACATCGAAAACATGCACGAGAAACCCAGAAGATGGTACACCGTGTGATCGGGAAAGGTTTCTGAAACGCACCTCATTTCTCATCTCCTTGTGCTCGGGTTCGCCATTCCAGCCGCTTTACTAGCAATCTCCCTCCTTGGAGAATCAGCACCTTTAACCTCCTGTTCCGTCCAGGTTGCAATTTGTCCTGAGGATGAACGGGAAGAGGGGGAACCAATGAGAGACTAGCTCTAGGTGTTGGGACAGGCACAGGTCACTCTATTTTCCCATCAGGAAGAAGAATTAACCACAGGCTCAGCCTGCCGCCCGGGACCACAGTAGGGACTGAAGCAATCCTGCGCTTTTGCGGCCAGCTCCCAAGAAAGCGAGTTGAAAAATGGAGCTCAGGGGCACTGCAATTCACAAACCTGCAGACTTATACATGATCACTCTCGTCCACAAATATATTGAGGGAAGGAAACGAAGAGGATTTGAAAGCAAGGCAGAATTACAGGAAACAGATTTCAGGAGGGAGATTCGAATCGCCTTTAAAGCACAGGAAAAGCGGGAAAACCTCGACAATGATGCCCTTGGCCAAAAAGGGCGTATGCGTTTTTTCCTGAATATATTCAGGAAAAAACGCATACGCCCTTTTTGGCCAACCAAGCAACCTGGAAAGGCAAATCAGCGCTACAAAGAAGTCTCGCTTCCCATCGGTCAAAAGGGCCATGCTGAATAAAGTGTCAAAACCAGAAATGCAGGACAGGCCATGGAGAAACGGGAGCCTTGCTACGCTGATGGGCAGGATGTAAATTGCCAACAGCCACTCTGGAGAAGTGTACGGTGTGTCCTGAAACATCTAAAAAACTCAGCTTAGAGAGCATAGGGCACTTCCACTCATGGGCGTATAAATTGGGAAAACTAAAAATCAGCAAGACACAGGCACCCCAAAGTTTAGGGCTGCTCTGTTGACAAGAACCTCCACTTCGTTACACCTTAAATATCCCAGGAAAGAGAAAAATGGATAAAGAAGTTGTGGTCCTTATGTACAATGGAATATCACTCAGTCATGAAATCAACGTCTTAAGGCTAGTAGCAGCATGATGAGTGTATTTAGGTACGACGATTCTAAGTGAAATAAGTCACACAGAAAAAGACACTTATCATAAGATATCACTTATAGAGGGAATGTAAAAACCGCTACCCTTGAACTGAATTACAAAACAGAACAGAGTCACACGTTTAGAAAACACACTATGGCTGCCTAACGGGAAAGGTGAGGTGGGGTGATGCATAAAACAAGGGTTTCAAATTAGCTCAGATACCGTTCCATAAACCCAATAGGTAATAGACAAGACCTACTCCTTGCTCAGTGAATTGGACTCAACACACCCTATTCACCGCCCAAGAATATATCTGACTAGTAAGAATCTTAAAACCTATATATTGATATCTCTCTGTAAGTGAGTCAAGTGGGTGTAAAGCGGCATAAACACAGCAGTGAAAAGCAGCTAAACCCCATTATAAAAATCAATTACTTTTAAAAACCCGTGAAACAAAGACAGTGAAGGAGAGAGAAATTCTTACAAAATTCGTTCAGTGGCTGAGATGCCACCTGGATTGACCATATCTAGACCCACACCTGATTGAGACATAAGGGTGGACACTATTGGGGCTGAGAGGTTTGGTGAGGTTGGGTGAGCAAACGCAGACCCTTTAAAGTAATACTGCGTGGTACCCATCCCATGGGTCCCAAATCTCCAGTTTCAAGAGCATCTTCCTACATCGAAAACATGCATGAGAAACCCAGAAGTTGGTACACCGTGTGATCGGGAAAGGTTTCTAAAACGCACCTCATTTCTCATCTCCTTGTGCTCGGGTTCGCCATTCCAGCCGCTTTACTAGCAATCTCCCTCCTTGGAGAATCAGTACCTTTAACCTCCTGTTCCGTACAGGTTGCAATTTGTCCTGAGGATGAACGGGAAGAGGGGGAACCAATGAGAGACTAGCTCTAGGTGTTGGGACAGGCACAGGTCACTCTATTTTCCCATCAGGAAGAAGAATTAACCACAGGCTCAGCCTGCCGCCCGGGACCACAGTAGGGCCTGAAGGAATCCTGTGCTTTTGCGGCCAGCTCCCAAGAAAGCGAGTTGAAAAATGGAGCTCAGGGGCACTGCAATTCACAAACCTGCAGACTTATACATGATCACTCTCGTCCACAAATATATTGAGGGAAGGCAACGAAGAGGATTTGAAAGCAAGGCAGAATTGCAGGAAACAGATTTCAGGAGGGAGATTCGAATCGCCTTTAAAGCACAGGAAAAGCGGCAAAACCTCGACAATGATGCCCTTGGCCAAAAAGGGCGTATGCGTTTTTTCCTGAATATATTCAGGAAAAAACGCATACGCCCTTTTTGGCCAACCAAGCAACCTGGAAAGGCAAATCAGCGCTACAAAGAAGTCTCGCTTCCCATCGGTCAAAAGGGCCATGCTGAATAAAGTGTCAAAACCAGAAATGCAGGACAGGCCATGGAGAAACGGGAGCCTTGCTACGCTGATGGGCGAGATGTAAATTGCCAACAGCCACTCAGGAGAAGTGTACGCTGTGTCCTGAAACATCTAAAAAACTCAGCTTAGAGAGCATAGGGCACTTCCACTCATGGGCGTATAAATTGGGAAAACTAAAAATCAGCAAGACACAGGCACCCCAAAGGTTAGGGCTGCTCTGTTGACAAGAAACTCCACTTCGTTACACCTTAAATATCCCAGGAAAGAGAAAAATGGATTAAGAAGTTGTGGTTCCTATGTACAACGGAATATCACTCAGCCATGAAATCAACGTCATAACTCTAGTAGCAGCATGATGAGTGGATTTAGGTACGACGATTCTAAGTGAAATAAGTCACACAGAAAAAGACACTTATCATGAGATATCACTTATAGAGGGAATGTAAAAACCGCTACCCTTGAACTGAATTACAAAACAGAACAGAGTCACACGTTTAGAAAACACACTATGGCTGCTTAACGGGAAAGGTGAGGTGGGGTGATGCATAAAACAAGGGTTTCATTTGAGCTCAGATACCGTTCCATAAACCCAATAGGTAATAGACAAGACCTACTCCTTGCTCAGTGAATTGGACTCAACACCCCCTATTCACCGCCCAAGAATATATCTGACTAGTAAGAATCTTAAAAACTATGTATTGATATCTCTCTGTAAGTGAGTCAAGAGGGTGTAAAGCGGCATAAACACAGCAGTGAAAAGCAGCTAAACCCCATTATAAAAATCAATTACTTTTAAAAACCCGTGAAAAAAGACAGTGAAGGAGAGAGAAATTCTTACAAAATTCGTTCAGGGGCTGTGATGCCACCTGGATTGACCATATCTAGACCCACAGCTGATTGAGACATAAGGGTGGACACTATTGGGGCTGAGAGGTTTGGTGAGGTTGGGTGAGCAAACGCAGACCCTTTAAAGTAATACTGCGTGGTACCCATCCCATGGGTCCCAAATCTCCAGTTTCAAGAGCATCTTCCTACATCGAAAACATGCATGAGAAACCCAGAAGTTGGTACACCGTGTGATCGGGAAAGGTTTCTAAAACGCACCTCATTTCTCATCTCCTTGTGCTCGGGTTCGCCATTCCAGCCGCTTTACTAGCAAACTCCCTCCTTGGAGAATCAGTACCTTTAACCTCCTGTTCCGTACAGGTTGCAATTTGTCCTGAGGATGAACGGGAAGAGGGGGAACCAATGAGAGACAAGCTCTAGGTGTTGGGACAGGCACAGGTCACTCTATTTTCCCATCAGGAAGAAGAATTAACCACAGGCTCAGCCTGCCGCCCGGGACCACAGTAGGGCCTGAAGCAATCCTGCGCTTTTGCGGCCAGCTCCCAAGAAAGCGAGTTGAAAAATGGAGCTCAGGGGCACTGCAATTCACAAACCTGCAGACTTATACATGATCACTCTCGTCCACAAATATATTGAGGGAAGGCAACGAAGAGGATTTGAAAGCAAGGCAGAATTGCAGGAAACACATTTCAGGAGGGAGATTCGAATCGCCTTTAAAGCACAGGAAATGCGGCAAAACCTCGACAATGATGCCCTTGGCCAAAAAGGGCGTATGCGTTTTTTCCTGAATATATTCAGGAAAAAACGCATACGCCCTTTTTGGCCAACCAAGCAACCTGGAAAGGCAAATCAGCACTACAAAGAAGTCTCGCTTCTCATCGGTCAAAAGGGCCATGCTGAATAAAGTGTCAAAACAAGAAATGCAGGACAGGCCATGGAGAAACGGGAACCTTGCTACGCTGATGGGCAGGATGTAAATTGCCAACAGCCACTCTGGAGAAGTGTACGGTGTGTCCTGAAACATCTAAAAAACTCAGCTTAGAGAGCATAGGGCACTTCCACTCATGGGCGTATAAATTGGGAAAACTAAAAATCAGCAAGACACAGGCACCCCAAAGTTTAGGGCTGCTCTGTTGACAAGAACCTCCACTTCGTTACACCTTAAATATCCCAGGAAGGAGAAAAATGGATAAAGAAGATGTGGTCCTTATATACAATGGAATATCACTCAGCCATGAAATCAACGTCATAAGGCTAGTAGCAGCATGATGAGTGGATTTAGGAACGACGATTCTAAGTGAAATAAGTCACACAGTAAAAGACACTTACCATAAGATATCACTTATAGAGGGAATGTAAAAATTGCTACCCTTGAACTGAATTACAAAACAGAACAGAGTCACACGTTTAGAAAACACACTATGGCTGCTTAACGGGAAAGGTGAGGTGGGGTGATGCATAAAACAAGGGTTTCAAATTAGCTCAGATACCGTTCCATAAACCCAATAGGTAATAGACAAGACCTACTCCTTGCTCAGTGAATTGGACTCAACACCCCCTATTCACCGCACAAGAATATATCTGACTAGTAAGAATCTTAAAACCTATGTATTGATATCTCTCTGTAAGTGAGTCAAGTGGGTGTAAAGCGGCATAAACACAGCAGTGAAAGCAGCTAAACCACATTATAAAAATCAATTACTTTTAAAAACCCGTGAAACAAAGACAGTGAAGGAGAGAGAAATTCTTACAAAATTCGTTCAGGGGCTGTGATGCCACCTGGATTGACCATATCTAGACCCACAGCTGATTGAGACATAAGGGTGGACACTCTTGGGGCTGAGAGGTTTGGTGAGGTTGGGTGAGCAAACGCAGACCCTTTAAAGTAATACTGCGTGGTACCCATCCCATGGGTCCCAAATCTCCAGGTTCAAGGGCATCTTCCTACATCGAAAACATGCACGAGAAACCCAGAAGATGGTACACCGTGTGATCGGGAAAGGTTTCTGAAACGCACCTCATTTCTCATCTCCTTGTGCTCGGGTTCGCCATTCCAGCCGCTTTACTAGCAATCTCCCTCCTTGGAGAATCAGCACCTTTAACCTCCTGTTCCGTCCAGGTTGCAATTTGTCCTGAGGATGAACGGGAAGAGGGGGAACCAATGAGAGACTAGCTCTAGGTGTTGGGACAGGCACAGGTCACTCTATTTTCCCATCAGGAAGAAGAATTAACCACAGGCTCAGCCTGCCGCCCGGGACCACAGTAGGGCCTGAAGCAATCCTGCGCTTTTGCGGCCAGCTCCCAAGAAAGCGAGTTGAAAAATGGAGCTCAGGGGCACTGCAATTCACAAACCTGCAGACTTATACATGATCACTCTCGTCCACAAATATATTGAGGGAAGGAAACGAAGAGGATTTGAAAGCAAGGCAGAATTACAGGAAACAGATTTCAGGAGGGAGATTCGAATCGCCTTTAAAGCACAGGAAAAGCGGGAAAACCTCGACAATGATGCCCTTGGCCAAAAAGGGCGTATGCGTTTTTTCCTGAATATATTCAGGAAAAAACGCATACGCCCTTTTTGGCCAACCAAGCAACCTGGAAAGGCAAATCAGCGCTACAAAGAAGTCTCGCTTCCCATCGGTCAAAAGGGCCATGCTGAATAAAGTGTCAAAACCAGAAATGCAGGACAGGCCATGGAGAAACGGGAGCCTTGCTACGCTGATGGGCAGGATGTAAATTGCCAACAGCCACTCTGGAGAAGTGTACGGTGTGTCCTGAAACATCTAAAAAACTCAGCTTAGAGAGCATAGGGCACTTCCACTCATGGGCGTATAAATTGGGAAAACTAAAAATCAGCAAGACACAGGCACCCCAAAGTTTAGGGCTGCTCTGTTGACAAGAACCTCCACTTCGTTACACCTTAAATATCCCAGGAAAGAGAAAAATGGATAAAGAAGTTGTGGTCCTTATGTACAATGGAATATCACTCAGTCATGAAATCAACGTCTTAAGGCTAGTAGCAGCATGATGAGTGTATTTAGGTACGACGATTCTAAGTGAAATAAGTCACACAGAAAAAGACACTTATCATAAGATATCACTTATAGAGGGAATGTAAAAACCGCTACCCTTGAACTGAATTACAAAACAGAACAGAGTCACACGTTTAGAAAACACACTATGGCTGCCTAACGGGAAAGGTGAGGTGGGGTGATGCATAAAACAAGGGTTTCAAATTAGCTCAGATACCGTTCCATAAACCCAATAGGTAATAGACAAGACCTACTCCTTGCTCAGTGAATTGGACTCAACACACCCTATTCACCGCCCAAGAATATATCTGACTAGTAAGAATCTTAAAACCTATATATTGATATCTCTCTGTAAGTGAGTCAAGTGGGTGTAAAGCGGCATAAACACAGCAGTGAAAAGCAGCTAAACCCCATTATAAAAATCAATTACTTTTAAAAACCCGTGAAACAAAGACAGTGAAGGAGAGAGAAATTCTTACAAAATTCGTTCAGTGGCTGAGATGCCACCTGGATTGACCATATCTAGACCCACACCTGATTGAGACATAAGGGTGGACACTATTGGGGCTGAGAGGTTTGGTGAGGTTGGGTGAGCAAACGCAGACCCTTTAAAGTAATACTGCGTGGTACCCATCCCATGGGTCCCAAATCTCCAGTTTCAAGAGCATCTTCCTACATCGAAAACATGCATGAGAAACCCAGAAGTTGGTACACCGTGTGATCGGGAAAGGTTTCTAAAACGCACCTCATTTCTCATCTCCTTGTGCTCGGGTTCGCCATTCCAGCCGCTTTACTAGCAATCTCCCTCCTTGGAGAATCAGTACCTTTAACCTCCTGTTCCGTACAGGTTGCAATTTGTCCTGAGGATGAACGGGAAGAGGGGGAACCAATGAGAGACTAGCTCTAGGTGTTGGGACAGGCACAGGTCACTCTATTTTCCCATCAGGAAGAAGAATTAACCACAGGCTCAGCCTGCCGCCCGGGACCACAGTAGGGCCTGAAGCAATCCTGTGCTTTTGCGGCCAGCTCCCAAGAAAGCGAGTTGAAAAATGGAGCTCAGGGGCACTGCAATTCACAAACCTGCAGACTTATACATGATCACTCTCGTCCACAAATATATTGAGGGAAGGCAACGAAGAGGATTTGAAAGCAAGGCAGAATTGCAGGAAACAGATTTCAGGAGGGAGATTCGAATCGCCTTTAAAGCACAGGAAAAGCGGCAAAACCTCGACAATGATGCCCTTGGCCAAAAAGGGCGTATGCGTTTTTTCCTGAATATATTCAGGAAAAAACGCATACGCCCTTTTTGGCCAACCAAGCAACCTGGAAAGGCAAATCAGCGCTACAAAGAAGTCTCGCTTCCCATCGGTCAAAAGGGCCATGCTGAATAAAGTGTCAAAACAAGAAATGCAGGACAGGCCATGGAGAAACGGGAGCCTTGCTACGCTGATGGGCAGGATGTAAATTGCCAACAGCCACTCTGGAGAAGTGTACGGTGTGTCCTGAAACATCTAAAAAACTCAGCTTAGAGAGCATAGGGCACTTCCACTCATGGGCGTATAAATTGGGAAAACTAAAAATCAGCAAGACACAGGCACCCCAAAGGTTAGGGCTGCTCTGTTGACAAGAAACTCCACTTCGTTACACCTTAAATATCCCAGGAAAGAGAAAAATGGATTAAGAAGTTGTGGTTCCTATGTACAACGGAATATCACTCAGCCATGAAATCAACGTCATAACTCTAGTAGCAGCATGATGAGTGGATTTAGGTACGACGATTCTAAGTGAAATAAGTCACACAGAAAAAGACACTTATCATGAGATATCACTTATAGAGGGAATATAAAAACCGCTACCCTTGAACTGAATTACAAAACAGAACAGAGTCACACGTTTAGAAAACACACTATGGCTGCTTAACGGGAAAGGTGAGGTGGGGTGATGCATAAAACAAGGGTTTCATTTGAGCTCAGATACCGTTCCATAAACCCAATAGGTAATAGACAAGACCTACTCCTTGCTCAGTGAATTGGACTCAACACCCCCTATTCACCGCCCAAGAATATATCTGACTAGTAAGAATCTTAAAACCTATGTATTGATATCTCTCTGTAAGTGAGTCAAGAGGGTGTAAAGCGGCATAAACACAGCAGTGAAAAGCAGCTAAACCCCATTATAAAAATCAATTACTTTTAAAAACCCGTGAAAAAAGACAGTGAAGGAGAGAGAAATTCTTACAAAATTCGTTCAGGGGCTGTGATGCCACCTGGATTGACCATATCTAGACCCACAGCTGATTGAGACATAAGGGTGGACACTATTGGGGCTGAGAGGTTTGGTGAGGTTGGGTGAGCAAACGCAGACCCTTTAAAGTAATACTGCGTGGTACCCATCCCATGGGTCCCAAATCTCCAGTTTCAAGAGCATCTTCCTACATCGAAAACATGCATGAGAAACCCAGAAGTTGGTACACCGTGTGATCGGGAAAGGTTTCTAAAACGCACCTCATTTCTCATCTCCTTGTGCTCGGGTTCGCCATTCCAGCCGCTTTACTAGCAAACTCCCTCCTTGGAGAATCAGTACCTTTAACCTCCTGTTCCGTACAGGTTGCAATTTGTCCTGAGGATGAACGGGAAGAGGGGGAACCAATGAGAGACTAGCTCTAGGTGTTGGGACAGGCACAGGTCACTCTATTTTCCCATCAGGAAGAAGAATTAACCACAGGCTCAGCCTGCCGCCCGGGACCACAGTAGGGCCTGAAGCAATCCTGCGCTTTTGCGGCCAGCTCCCAAGAAAGCGAGTTGAAAAATGGAGCTCAGGGGCACTGCAATTCACAAACCTGCAGACTTATACATGATCACTCTCGTCCACAAATATATTGAGGGAAGGCAACGAAGAGGATTTGAAAGCAAGGCAGAATTGCAGGAAACACATTTCAGGAGGGAGATTCGAATCGCCTTTAAAGCACAGGAAATGCGGCAAAACCTCGACAATGATGCCCTTGGCCAAAAAGGGCGTATGCGTTTTTTTCTGAATATATTCAGGAAAAAACGCATACGCCCTTTTTGGCCAACCAAGCAACCTGGAAAGGCAAATCAGCACTACAAAGAAGTCTCGCTTCTCATCGGTCAAAAGGGCCATGCTGAATAAAGTGTCAAAACAAGAAATGCAGGACAGGCCATGGAGAAACGGGAACCTTGCTACGCTGATGGGCAGGATGTAAATTGCCAACAGCCACTCTGGAGAAGTGTACGGTGTGTCCTGAAACATCTAAAAAACTCAGCTTAGAGAGCATAGGGCACTTCCACTCATGGGCGTATAAATTGGGAAAACTAAAAATCAGCAAGACACAGGCACCCCAAAGGTTAGGGCTGCTCTGTTGACAAGAACCTCCACTTCGTTACACCTTAAATATCCCAGGAAAGAGAAAAATGGATAAAGAAGATGTGGTCCTTATATACAATGGAATATCACTCAGCCATGAAATCAACGTCATAAGGCTAGTAGCAGCATGATGAGTGGATTTAGGAACGACGATTCTAAGTGAAATAAGTCACACAGTAAAAGACACTTACCATAAGATATCACTTATAGAGGGAATGTAAAAATTGCTACCCTTGAACTGAATTACAAAACAGAACAGAGTCACACGTTTAGAAAACACACTATGGCTGCTTAACGGGAAAGGTGAGGTGGGGTGATGCATAAAACAAGGGTTTCAAATTAGCTCAGATACCGTTCCATAAACCCAATAGGTAATAGACAAGACCTACTCCTTGCTCAGTGAATTGGACTCAACACCCCCTATTCACCGCACAAGAATATATCTGACTAGTAAGAATCTTAAAACCTATGTATTGATATCTCTCTGTAAGTGAGTCAAGTGGGTGTAAAGCGGCATAAACACAGCAGTGAAAGCAGCTAAACCCCATTATAAAAATCAATTACTTTTAAAAACCCGTGAAACAAAGACAGTGAAGGAGAGAGAAATTCTTACAAAATTCGTTCAGGGGCTGTGATGCCACCTGGATTGACCATATCTAGACCCACAGGTGATTGAGACATAAGGGTGGACACTCTTGGGGCTGAGAGGTTTGGTGAGGTTGGGTGAGCAAACGCAGACCCATTAAAGTAATACTGCGTGGTACCCATCCCATGGGTCCCAAATCTCCAGGTTCAAGGGCATCTTCCTACATCGAAAACATGCATGAGAAACCCAGAAGATGGTACACCGTGTGATCGGGAAAGGTTTCTGAAACGCACCTCATTTCTCATCTCCTTGTGCTCGGGTTCGCCATTCCAGCCGCTTTACTAGCAATCTCCCTCCTTGGAGAATCAGCACCTTTAACCTCCTGTTCCGTCCAGGTTGCAATTTGTCCTGAGGATGAACGGGAAGAGGGGGAACCAATGAGAGACTAGCTCTAGGTGTTGGGACAGGCACAGGTCACTCTATTTTCCCATCAGGAAGAAGAATTAACCACAGGCTCAGCCTGTCGCCCGGGACCACAGTAGGTCCTGAAGCAATCCTGCGCTTTTGCGGCCAGCTCCCAAGAAAGCGAGTTGAAAAATGTAGCTCAGGGGCACTGTAATTCACAAACCTACAGACTTATACATGATCACTCTCGTCCACAAATATATTGAGGGAAGGCAACGAAGAGGATTTGGAAGCAAGGCAGAATTGCAGGAAACAGATTTCAGGAGGGAGATTCGAATCGCCTTTAAAGCACAGGAAAAGCGGCAAAACCTCGACAATGATGCCCTTGGCCAAAAAGGGCGTATGCGTTTTTTCCTGAATATATTCAGGAAAAAACGCATACGCCCTTTTTGGCCAACCAAGCAACCTGGAAAGGCAAATCAGCGCTACAAAGAAGTCTCGCTTCCCATCGGTCAAAAGGGCCATGCTGAATAAAGTGTCAAAACCAGAAATGCAGGACAGGCCATGGAGAAACGGGAGCCTTGCTACGCTGATGGGCAGGATGTAAATTGCCAACAGCCACTCTGGAGAAGTGTACGGTGTGTCCTGAAACATCTAAAAAACTCAGCTTAGAGAGCATAGGGCACTTCCACTCATGGGCGTATAAATTGGGAAAACTAAAAATCAGCAAGACACAGGCACCCCAAAGTTTAGGGCTGCTCTGTTGACAAGAACCTCCACTTCGTTACACCTTAAATATCCCAGGAAAGAGAAAAATGGATAAAGAAGTTGTGGTCCTTATGTACAATGGAATATCACTCAGTCATGAAATCAACGTCATAAAGCTAGTAGCAGCATGATGAGTGTATTTAGGTACGACGATTCTAAGTGAAATAAGTCACACAGAAAAAGACACTTATCATAAGATATCACTTATAGAGGGAATGTAAAAACCGCTACCCTTGAACTGAATTACAAAACAGAACAGAGTCACACGTTTAGAAAACACACTATGGCTGCCTAACGGGAAAGGTGAGGTGGCGTGATGCATAAAACAAGGGTTTCAAATTAGCTCAGATACCGTTCCATAAACCCAATAGGTAATAGACAACACCTACTCCTTGCTCAGTGAATTGGACTCAACACACCCTATTCACCGCCCAAGAATATATCTGACTAGTAAGGATCTTAAAACCAATGTATTGATATCTCTCTGTAAGTGAGTCAAGTGGGTGTAAAGCGGCATAAACACAGCAGAGAAAAGCAGCTAAACCCCATTATAAAAATCAATTACTTTTAAAAACCCGTGAAACAAAGACAGTGAAGGAGAGAGAAATTCTTACAAAATTCGTTCAGTGGCTGAGATGCCACCTGGATTGACCATATCTAGACCCACAGCTGATTGAGACATAAGGGTGGACACTATTGGGGCTGAGAGGTTTGGTGAGGTTGGGTGAGCAAACGCAGACCCTTTAAAGTAATACTGCGTGGTACCCATCCCATGGGTCCCAAATCTCCAGTTTCAAGAGCATCTTCCTACATCGAAAACATGCATGAGAAACCCAGAAGTTGGTACACCGTGTGATCGGGAAAGGTTTCTAAAACGCACCTCATTTCTCATCTCCTTGTGCTCGGGTTCGCCATTCCAGCCGCTTTAGTAGCAATCTCCCTCCTTGGAGAATCAGTACCTTTAACCTCCTGTTCCGTCCAGGTTGCAATTTGTCCTGAGGATGAACGGGAAGAGGGGGAACCAATGAGAGACTAGCTCTAGGTGTTGGGACAGGCACAGGTCACTCTATTTTCCCATCAGGAAGAAGAATTAACCACAGGCTCAGCCTGCCGCCCGGGACCACAGTAGGGCCTGAAGCAATCCTGCGCTTTTGCGGCCAGCTCCCAAGAAAGCGAGTTGAAAAATGTAGCTCAGGGGCACTGTAATTCACAAACCTACAGACTTATACATGATCACTCTCGTCCACAAATATATTGAGGGAAGGCAACGAAGAGGATTTGGAAGCAAGGCAGAATTGCAGGAAACAGATTTCAGGAGGGAGATTCGAATCGCCTTTAAAGCACAGGAAAAGCGGCAAAACCTCGACAATGATGCCCTTGGCCAAAAAGGGCGTATGCGTTTTTTCCTGAATATATTCAGGAAAAAACGCATACGCCCTTTTTGGCCAACCAAGCAACCTGGAAAGGCAAATCAGCGCTACAAAGAAGTCTCGCTTCCCATCGGTCAAAAGGGCCATGCTGAATAAAGTGTCAAAACCAGAAATGCAGGACAGGCCATGGAGAAACGGGAGCCTTGCTACGCTGATGGGCAGGATGTAAATTGCCAACAGCCACTCTGGAGAAGTGTACGGTGTGTCCTGAAACATCTAAAAAACTCAGCTTAGAGAGCATAGGGCACTTCCACTCATGGGCGTATAAATTGGGAAAACTAAAAATCAGCAAGACACAGGCACCCCAAAGTTTAGGGCTGCTCTGTTGACAAGAACCTCCACTTCGTTACACCTTAAATATCCCAGGAAAGAGAAAAATGGATAAAGAAGTTGTGGTCCTTATGTACAATGGAATATCACTCAGTCATGAAATCAACGTCATAAAGCTAGTAGCAGCATGATGAGTGTATTTAGGTACGACGATTCTAAGTGAAATAAGTCACACAGAAAAAGACACTTATCATAAGATATCACTTATAGAGGGAATGTAAAAACCGCTACCCTTGAACTGAATTACAAAACAGAACAGAGTCACACGTTTAGAAAACACACTATGGCTGCCTAACGGGAAAGGTGAGGTGGCGTGATGCATAAAACAAGGGTTTCAAATTAGCTCAGATACCGTTCCATAAACCCAATAGGTAATAGACAACACCTACTCCTTGCTCAGTGAATTGGACTCAACACACCCTATTCACCGCCCAAGAATATATCTGACTAGTAAGAATCTTAAAACCAATGTATTGATATCTCTCTGTAAGTGAGTCAAGTGGGTGTAAAGCGGCATAAACACAGCAGAGAAAAGCAGCTAAACCCCATTATAAAAATCAATTACTTTTAAAAACCCGTGAAACAAAGACAGTGAAGGAGAGAGAAATTCTTACAAAATTCGTTCAGTGGCTGAGATGCCACCTGGATTGACCATATCTAGACCCACAGCTGATTGAGACATAAGGGTGGACACTATTGGGGCTGAGAGGTTTGGTGAGGTTGGGTGAGCAAACGCAGACCCTTTAAAGTAATACTGCGTGGTACCCATCCCATGGGTCCCAAATCTCCAGTTTCAAGAGCATCTTCCTACATCGAAAACATGCATGAGAAACCCAGAAGTTGGTACACCGTGTGATCGGGAAAGGTTTCTAAAACGCACCTCATTTCTCATCTCCTTGTGCTCGGGTTCGCCATTCCAGCCGCTTTAGTAGCAATCTCCCTCCTTGGAGAATCAGTACCTTTAACCTCCTGTTCCGTACAGGTTGCAATTTGTCCTGAGGATGAACGGGAAGAGGGGGAACCAATGAGAGACTAGCTCTAGGTGTTGGGACAGGCACAGGTCACTCTATTTTCCCATCAGGAAGAAGAATTAACCACAGGCTCAGCCTGCCGCCCGGGACCACAGTAGGGCCTGAAGCAATCCTGCGCTTTTGCGGCCAGCTCCCAAG
This sequence comes from Balaenoptera physalus, assembly GCF_965194825.1. NCBI lineage: Eukaryota > Metazoa > Chordata > Mammalia > Artiodactyla > Balaenopteridae > Balaenoptera > Balaenoptera physalus. The sequence goes on from NW_028126329.1 coordinate 454,098, forward strand.
AAAGCGAGTTGAAAAATGGAGCTCAGGGGCACTGCAATTCACAAACCTGCAGACTTATACATGATCACTCTCGTCCACAATATATTGAGGGAAGGCTACGAAGAGGATTTGAAAGCAAGGCAGAATTGCAGGAAACAGATTTCAGGAGGGAGATTCGAATCGCCTTTAAAGCACAGGAAAAGCGGCAAAACCTCGACAATGATGCCCTTGGCCAAAAAGGGCGTATGCGTTTTTTCCTGAATATATTCAGGAAAAAACGCATACGCCCTTTTTGGCCAACCAAGCAACCTGGAAAGGCAAATCAACGCTACAAAGAAGTCTCGCTTCCCATCGGTCAAAAGGGCCATGCTGAATAAATTGTCAAAACAAGAAATGCAGGACAGGCCATGGAGAAACGGGAGCCTTGCTACGCTGATGGGCAGGATGTAAATTGCCAACAGCCACTATGGAGAAGTGTACGGTGTGTCCTGAAACATCTAAAAAACTCAGCTTAGAGAGCATAGGGCACTTCCACTCATGGGCGTATAAATTGGGAAAACTAAAAATCAGCAAGACACAGGCACCCCAAAGGTTAGGGCTGCTCTGTTGACAAGAACCTCCACTTCGTTACACCTTAAATATCCCAGGAAAGAGAAACATGGATAAAGAAGTTGTGGTCCTTATGTACAATGGAATATCACTCAGCCATGAAATCAACGTCATAAGGCTAGTAGCAGCATGATGAGTGGATTTAGGTATGACGATTCTAAGTGAAATAAGTCACACAGAAAAAGACACTTATCATGAGATATCACTTATAGAGGGAATATAAAAACCGCTACCCTTGAACTGAATTACAAAACAGAACAGAGTCACACGTTTAGAAAACACACTATGGCTGCTTAACGGGAAAGGTGAGGTGGGGTGATGCATAAAACATGGGTTTCATTTGAGCTCAGATACCGTTCCATAAACCCAATAGGTAATAGACAAGACCTACTCCTTGCTCAGTGAATTGGACTCAACACCCCCTATTCACCGCCCAAGAATATATCTGACTAGTAAGAATCTTAAAACCTATGTATTGATATCTCTCTGTAAGTGAGTCAAGTGGGTGTAAAGCGGCATAAACACAGCAGTGAAAGCAGCTAAACCCCATTATAAAAATCAATTACTTTTAAAAACCCGTGAAACAAAGACAGTGAAGGAGAGAGAAATTCTTACAAAATTCGTTCAGGGGCTGTGATGCCACCTGGATTGACCATATCTAGACCCACAGCTGATTGAGACATAAGGGTGGACACTCTTCGGGCTGAGAGGTTTGGTGAGGTTGGGTGAGCAAACGCAGACCCTTTAAAGTAATACTGCGTGGTACCCATCCCATGGGTCCCAAATCTCCAGGTTCAAGGGCATCTTCCTACATCGAAAACATGCATGAGAAACCCAGAAGATGGTACACGGTGTGATCGGGAAAGGTTTCTAAAATGCACCTCATTTCTCATCTCCTTGTGCTCGGGTTCGCCATTCCAGCCGCTTTACTAGCTATCTCCCTCTTTGAAGAATCAGCACCTTTAACCTCCTGTTCCGTACAGGTTGCAATTTGTTCTGAGAATAAACGGGAAGAGGGGGAACCAATGAGAGACTAGCTCTAGGTGTTGGGACAGGCACAGGTCACTCTATTTTCCCATCAGGAAGAAGAATTAACCTCAGGCTCACCCTGCCGCCCGGGACCAGAATAGGGCCTGAAGCAATCCTGCGCTTTTGCGGCCAGCTCCCAAGAAAGCGAGTTGAAAAATGGAGCTCAGGAGCACTGCAATTCACAAACCTGCAGACTTATACATGATCACTCTCGTCCACAATATATTGAGGGAAGGCAACGAAGAGGATTTGAAAGCAAGGCAGAATTGCAGGAAACAGATTTCAGGAGGGAGATTCGAATCGCCTTTAAAGCACAGGAAAATCGGCAAAACCTCGAAAATGATGCCCTTGGCCAAAAAGGGCGTATGCGTTTTTTCCTGAATATATTCAGGAAAAAACGCATACGCCCTTTTTGGCCAACCAAGCAACCTGGAAAGGCAAATCAGCGCTACAAAGAAGTCTCGCTTCCCATCGGTCAAAAGGGCCATGCTGAATAAAGTGTCAAAACCAGAAATGCAGGACAGGCCATGGAGAAACGGGAGCCTGGCTACGCTGATGGGCAGGATGTAAATTGCCAACAGCCACTCTGGAGAAGTGTACGGTGTGTCCTGAAACATCTAAAAAACTCAGCTTAGAGAGCATAGGGCACTTCCACTCATGGGCGTATAAATTGGGAAAACTAAAAATCAGCAAGACACAGGCACCCCAAAGTTTAGGGCTGCTCTGTTGACAAGAACCTCCACTTCGTTACACCTTAAATATCCCAGGAAAGAGAAACATGGATAAAGAAGTTGTGGTCCTTATGTAAAATGGAATATCACTCAGTCATGAAATCAACGTCATAAGGCTAGTAGCAGCATGATGAGTGTATTTAGGTACGACGATTCTAAGTGAAATAAGTCACAGAGAAAAAGACACTTATCATAAGATATCACTTATAGAGGGAATGTAAAAACCGCTACCCTTGAACTGAATTACAAAACAGAACAGAGTCACACGTTTAGAAAACACACTATGGCTGCCTAACGGGAAAGGTGAGGTGGGGTGATGCATAAAACAAGGGTTTCAAATTAGCTCAGATACTGTTCCATAAACCCAATAGGTAATAGACAAGACCTACTCCGTGCTCAGTGAATTGGACTCAACACCCCCTATTCACCGCCCAAGAATATATCTGACTAGTAAGAATCTTAAAACCTATGTATTGATATCTCTCTGTAAGTGAGTCAAGTGGGTGTAAAGCGGCATAAACACAGTAGTGAAAAGCAGCTAAACCCCATTATAAAAATCAAATACTTTTAAAAACCCGTGAAACAAAGACAGTGAAAGAGAGAGAAATTCTTACAAAATTCGTTCAGGGGCTGTGATGCCACCTGGATTGACCATATCTAGACCCACAGCTGATTGAGACATAAGGGTGGACACTCTTGGGGCTGAGAGGTTTGGTGAGGTTGGGTGAGCAAACGCAGAACCTTTAAAGTAATACTGCGTGGTACCCATCCCATGGGTCCCAAATCTCCAGGTTCAAGGGCATCTTCCTACATCGAAAACATGCATGAGAAACCCAGAAGATGGTACACCGTGTGATCGGGAAAGGTTTCTAAAACGCACCTCATTTCTCATCTCCTTGTGCGCGGGTTCGCCATTCCAGCCGCTTTACAAGCAATCTCCCTCCTTGGAGAATCAGCACCTTTAACCTCCTGTTCCGTACAGGTTGCAATTTGTCCTGAGGATGAACGGGAAGAGGGGGAACCAATGAGAGACTAGCTCTAGGTGTTGGGACAGGCACAGGTCACTCTATTTTCCCATCAGGAAGAAGAATTAACCACAGGCTCAGCCTGCCGCCCGGGACCAGATTAGGGCCTGAAGCAATCCTGCGCTTTTGCGGCCAGCTCCCAAGAAAGAGAGTTGAAAAATGGAGCTCAGGGGCACTGCAATTCACAAACCTGCAGACTTATAAATGATCACTCTCGTCCACAAATATATTGAGGGAAGGCAACGAAGAGGATTTGAAAGCAAGGCAGAATTGCAGGAAACAGATTTCAGGAGGGAGATTCGAATCGCCTTTAAAGCACAGGAAAAGCGGCAAAACCTCGACAATGATGCCCTTGGCCAAAAAGGGCTTATGCGTTTTTTCCTGAATATATTCAGGAAAAAACGCATAAGCCCTTTTTGGCCAACCAAGCAACCTGGAAAGGCAAATCAGCGCTACAAAGAAGTCTCGCTTCCCATCGGTCAAAAGGGCCATGCTGAATAAAGTGTCAAAACCAGAAATGCAGGACAGGCCATGGAGAAACGATAGCCTTGCTACGCTGATGGGCGAGATGTAAACTGACAACAGCCACTCTGGAGAAGTGTACGGTGTGTCCTGAAACATCTAAAAAACTCAGCTTAGAGAGCATAGGGCACTTCCACTTATGGGCGTATAAATTGGGAAAACTAAAAATCAGCAAGACACAGGCACCCCAAAGTTTAGGGCTGCTCTGTTGACAAGAACCTCCACTTCGTTACACCTTAAATATCCCAGGAAAGAGAAAAATGGATAAAGAAGTTGTGGTCCTTATGTACAATGGAATATCACTCAGCCATGAAATCAACGTCATAAGGCTAGCAGCAGCATGATGAGTGGATTTAGGTACGACGATTCTAAGTGAAATAAGTCACACAGAAAAAGACACTTATCATAAGATATCACTTATAGAGGGAGTGTAAACACCGCTACCCTTGAACTGAATTACAAAACAGAACAGAGTCCCACGTTTAGAAAACACACTATGGCTGCTTAACGGGAAAGGTGAGGTGGGGTGATGCATAAAACAAGGGTTTCAAATTAGCTCAGATACCGTTCCATAAACCCAGTTTGTAATAGACAAGACTTACTCCTAGCTCAGTGAATTGGACTCAACACCCCCTATTCACCGCCCAAGAATATATCTGACTAGTAAGAATCTTAAAACCTATGTATTGATATCTCTCTGTAAGTGAGTCAAGTGGGTGTAAAGCGGCATAAACACAGCAGTGAAAAGCAGCTAAACCCCATGATAAAAATCAATTACTTTTAAAAACCCGTGAAACAAAGACAGTGAAAGAGAGAGAAATTCTTCCAAAATTCGTTCAGGGGCTGTGATGCCACCTGGATTGACCATATCTAGACCCACAGCTGATTGAGACATAAGGCTGGACACTCTTGGGGCTGAGAGGTTTGGTGAGGTTGGGTGAGCAAACGCAGACCCTTTAACGTAATACTGCGTGGTACCCATCCCATGGGTCCCAAATCTCCAGGTTCAAGGGCATCTTCCTACATCGAAAACATGCATGAGAAACCCAGAAGATGCTACACCGTGTGATCGGGAAAGGTTTCTAAAACGCACCTCATTTCTCATCTCCTTGTGCGCGGGTTCGCCATTCCAGCCGCTTTACAAGGAATCTCCCTCCTTGGAGAATCAGCACCTTTAACCTCCTGTTCCGTACAGGATGCAATTTGTCCTGAGGATGAACGGGAAGAGGGGGAACCAATGAGAGACTAGCTCTAGGTGTTGGGACAGGCACAGGTCACTCTATTTTCCCATCAGGAAGAAGAATTAACCACAGGCTCAGCCTGCTGCCCGGGACCAGAGTAGGGCCTGAAGCAATCCTGCGCTTTTGCGGCCAGCTCCCAAGAAAGCGAGTTGAAAAATGGAGCTCAGGGGCACTGCAATTCACAAACCTACAGACTTATAAATGATCACTCTCGTCCACAAATATATTGAGGGAAGGCAACGAAGAGGATTTGAAAGCAAGGCAGAATTGCAGGAAACAGATTTCAGGAGGGAGATTCGATTCGCCTTTAAATCACAGGAAAAGCGGCAAAAGCTCGACAATGATGCCCTTGGCCAAAAAGGGCGTATGCGTTTTTTCTTGAATATATTCAGGAAAAAACGCATACGCCCTTTTTGGCCAACCAAGCAACCTGGAAAGGCAAATCAGCGCTACAAAGAAGTCTCGCTTCCCATCGGTCAAAAGGGCCATGCTGAATAAAGTGTCAAAACCAGAAATGCAGGACAGGCCATGGAGAAACGGGAGCCTGGCTACGCTGATGGGCGGGATGTAAATTGCCAACAGCCACTCTGGAGAAGTGTACGGTGTGTCCTGAAACATCTAAAAGACTCAGCTTAGAGAGCATAGGGCACTTCCACTCATAGGCGTAGAAATTGGTAAAACTAAAAATCAGCAAGACACAGGCACCTCAAAGTTTAGGGCTGCTCTGTTGACAAGAACCTCCACTTCGTTACACCTTAAATATCCCAGGAAAGAGAAAAATGGATAAAGAATTTGTGGTCCTTATGTACAATGGAATATCACTCAGCCATGATATCAACGTCATAAGGCCAGTAGGAGGATGATGAGTGGATTTAGGTACGACGATTCTAAGTGAAATAAGTCACACAGAAAAAGACACTTATCATAAGATATCACTTATAGAGGGAATGTAAAAACCGCTACCCTTGAACTGAATTACAAAACAGAACAGAGTCACACGTTTAGAAAACACACTATGGCTGCTTAACGGGAAAGGTGAGGTGGGGTGATGCATAAAACAAGGGTTTCAAATTAGCTCAGATACCGTTCCATAAACCCAGTTTGTAATAGACAAGACCTACTCCGTGCTCAGTGAATTGGACTCAAGACCCCCTATTCACCGCCCAAGAATATATCTGACTAGTAAGAATCTTAAAACCTATGTATTGCTATCTCTCTGTAAGTGAGTCAAGTGGGTGTAAAGCGGCATAAACACAGTAGTGAAAAGCAGCTAAACCCCATTATAAAAATCAAATACTTTTAAAAACCCGTGAACCAAAGACAGTGAAAGAGAGAGAAATTCTTCCAAAATTCGTTCAGGGGCTGTGATTCCACATGGATTGACCATATCTAGACACACAGCTGATTGACACATAAGGGTGGACACTCTTGGGGCTGAGAGGTTTGGTGAGGTTGGGTGAGCAAACGCAGACCCTTTAAAGTAATACTGCGTGGTACCCATCCCATGGGTCCCAAATCTCCAGGTTCAAGGGCATCTTCCTACATCGAAAACATGCATGAGAAACACAGAAGATGTTACACTGTGTGATCGGGAAAGGTTTCTAAAACGCACCTCATTTCTCATCTCCTTGTGCTCGGGTTCGCCATTCCAGCCGCTTTACTAGCAATCTCCCTACTTGGAGAATCAGCACCTTTAACCTCCTGTTCCGTACAGGTTGCAATTTGTCCTGAGGATGAACGGGAAGAGGGGGAACCAATGAGAGACTAGCTCTAGGTGTTGGGACAGTCACAGGTCACTCTATTTTCCCATCAGGAAGAAGAATTAACCACAGGCTCAGCCTGCCGCCCGGGACCAGAATAGGGCCTGAAGCAATCCTGCGCTTTTGCGGCCAGCTCCCAAGAAAGCGAGTTGAAAAATGGAGCTCAGGGGCGCTGCAATTCACACACCTGAAGATTTATAAATGATCACTCTCGTCCACAAATATATTGAGGGAAGGCAACGAAGAGGATTTGAAAGCAAGGCAGAATTGCAGGAAACATATTTCAGGAAGGAGATTCGAATCGCCTTTAAAGAACAGGAAAAGCGGCAAAACCTCGACAATGATGCCCTTGGCCAAAAAGGGCGTATGCGTTTTTTCCTGAATGTATTCAGGAAAAAACGCATACGCACTTTTTGGCCAACCAAGCAACCTGGAAAGGCAAATCAGCGCTACAAAGAAGTCTCGCTTCCCATCGGTCAAAAGGGCCATGCTGAATAAAGTGTCAAATCCAGAAATGCAGGACAGGCCATGGAGAAACGGGAGCCTTGCTATGCTGATGGGCAGGATGTAAATTGCCAACAGCCACTCTGGAGAAGTGTACGGTGTGTCCTGAAACATCTAAAAAACTCAGCTTAGGGAGCATAGGGCACTTCCACTTATGGGCGTATACATTGGGAAAACTAAAAATCAGCAAGACACAGGAACCCCAAAGTTTAGGGCTGCTCTGTTGACAAGAACCTCCACTTCGTTACACCTTAAATATCCCAGGAAAGAAAAAATGGATAAAGAAGTTGTGGTCCTTATGTACAATGGAATATCACTCAGCCATGAAATCAACGTCATAAGGCTAGTAGCAGCATGATGATTGGATTTAGGTACGACGATTCTAAGTGAAATAAGTCACACAGAAAAAGACACTTATCATAAGATATCACTTATAGAGGGAGTGTAAAAACCGCAACCCTTGAACTGAATTACAAAACAGAACAGAGTCACACGTTTAGAAAACACACTATGGCTGCTTAACGGGAAAGGTGAGGTGGGGTGGTGCATAAAACAAATATTTCAAATTAGCTCAGATACCGTTCCATAAACCCAATAGGTAATAGACAAGACCTACTGCTAGTTCAGTGAATTGGACTCAACACCCCCTATTCACCGCCCAAGAATATATCTGACTAGTAAGAATCTTTAAACCTATGTATTGATATCTCTCTTTAAGTGAGTCAAGTGGGTGTAAAGCGGCATAAACACAGCAGTGAAAAGCAGCTAAACCCCATTATAAAAATCAATTACTTTTAAAAACCCGTGAAACAAAGACAGTGAAAGAGAGAGAAATTCTTCCAAAATTCGTTCAGGGGCTGTGATGCCACCTGGATTGACCATATCTAGACCCACAGCTGATTGAGACATAAAGGTGGACACTCTTGGGGCTGAGAGGTTTGGTGAGGTTGGGTGAGCAAACGTAGACCCTTTAAAGTAATACTGCGTGGTAACCATCCCATGGGTCCCAAATCTCCAGGTTCAAGGGCATCTTCCTACATCGAAAACATGCATGAGAAACCCAGAAGATGCTACACCGCGTGATCGGGAAACGTTTCTAAAACGCACCTCATTTCTCATCTCCTTCTGCTCGGGTTCGCCATTCCAGCCGCTTTACTAGCAATCTCCCTCCTTGGAGAATCAGCACCTTTAACCTCCTGTTCCGTACAGGTTGCAATTTGTCCTGAGGATGAACGGGAAGAGGGGGAACCAATGAGAGACAAGCTCTAGGTGTTGGGACAGGCACAGGTCACTCTATTTTCCCATCAAGAAGAAGAATTAACCACAGGTTCAGCCTGCTGCCCGGGACCAGAGTAGGGCCTGAAGCAATCCTGCGCTTTTGCGGCCAGCTCCCAAGAAAGCGAGTTGAAAAATGGAGCTCAGGAGCGCTGCAATTCACAAACCTGGAGACTTATAAATGATCACTCTCGTCCACAAATATATTGAGGGAAGGCAACGAAGAGGATTTGAAAGCAAGGCAGAATTGCAGGAAACAGATTTCAGGAGGGAGATTCGAATCGCCTTTAAAGCACAGGAAAAGCGGCAAAACCTCGACAATGATGCCCTTGGCCAAAAAGGGCGTATGCGTTTTTTCGTGAATATATTCAGGAAAAAACGCATACGCCCTTTTTGGCCAACCAAGCAACCTGGAAAGGCAAATCAGCGCTACAAAGAAGTCTCGCTTCCCATTGGTCAAAAGGGCCATGCTGAATAAAGTGTCAAAACCAGAAATGCAGGACAGGCCATGGAGAAACGGGAGCCTTGCTACGCTGATGGGCAGGATGTAAATTGCCAACAGCCACTCTGGAGAAGTGTACGGTGTGTCCTGAAACATCTAAAAAACTCAGCTTAGAGAGCATAGGGCACTTCCACTCATGGGCGTATAAATTGGGAAAACTAAAAATCAGCAAGACACAGGCACCCCAAAGGTTAGGGCTGCTCTGTTGAGAAGAACCTCCACTTCGTTACACCTTAAATATCCCAGGAAAGAGAAAAATGGATAAAGAAGTTGTGGTCCTTATGTACAATGGAATATCACTCAGCCATGAAATCAACGTCATAAGGCTAGTAGCAGCATGATGAGTGGATTTAGGTACGACGATTCTAAGTGAAATAAGTCACACAGAAAAAGACACTTATCATGAGATATCACTTATAGAGGGAATGTAAAAACCGCTACCCTTGAACTGAATTACTAAACAGAACAGAGTCACACGTTTAGAAAACACACTATGGCTGCTTAATGGGAAAGGTGAGGTGGGGTGATGCATAAAACAAGGGTTTCATTTTAGCTCAGATACCATTCCATAAACCCAATAGGTAATAGACAAGACCTACTCCTTGTTCAGTGAATTGGACTCAACACCCCCTATTCACCGCCAAAGAATATATCTGACTAGTAAGAATCTTAAAACCTATGTATTGATATCTCTCTGTAACTGAGTCAAGTGGGTGTAAAGCGGCAGAAACACAGCAGTGAAAAGCAGCTAAACCCCATTATAAAAATCAATTACTTTTAAAAACCCGTGAAACAAAGACAGTGAAAGAGAGAGAAATTCTTACAAAATTCGTTCAGGGGCTGTGATGCCACCTGGATTGACCATATCTAGACCCACAGCTGATTGAGACATAAGGGTGGACACTCTTGGGGCTGAGAGGTTTGGTGAGGTTGGGTGGGCAACGCAGACTCTTTAAAGTAATACTGCGTGGTACTCATCCCATGGGTCCCAAATCTCCAGGTTCAAGGGCATCTTCCTACATCGAAAACATGCATGAGAAACCCAGAAGATGGTACACCGTGTGATCGGGAAAAGTTTCTAAAACGCACCTAATTTCTCATCTCCTTGTGCTCAGGTTCGCCATTCCAGCCGCTTTACTAGCAATCTCCCTCTTTGAAGAATCAGCACCTTTAACCTCCTGTTCCGTACAGGTTGCAATTTGTCCTGAGGATGAACGGGAAGAGGGGGAACCAATGAGAGACTAGCTCTAGGTGTTGGGACAGTCACAGGTCACTCTATTTTCCCATCAGGAAGAAGAATTAACCACAGGCTCAGCCTGCCGCCCGGGACCAGAGTAGGGCCTGAAGCAATCCTGCGCTTTTGCGGCCAGCTCCCAAGAAAGCGAGTTGAAAAATGGAGCTCAGGGGCGCTGCAATTCACACACCTGAAGATTTATAAATGATCACTCTCGTCCACAAATATATTGAGGGAAGGCAACGAAGAGGATTTGAAAGCAAGGCAGAATTGCAGGAAACATATTTCAGGAAGGAGATTCGAATCGCCTTTAAAGAACAGGAAAAGCGGCAAAACCTCGACAATGATGCCCTTAGCCAAAAAGGGCGTATGCGTTTTTTCCTGAATGTATTCAGGAAAAAACGCATACGCACTTTTTGGCCAACCAAGCAACCTGGAAAGGCAAATCAGCGCTACAAAGAAGTCTCGCTTCCCATCGGTCAAAAGGGCCATGCTGAATAAAGTGTCAAATCCAGAAATGCAGGACAGGCCATGGAGAAACGGGAGCCTTGCTATGCTGATGGGCAGGATGTAAATTGCCAACAGCCACTCAGGAGAAGTGTACGGTGTGTCCTGAAACATCTAAAAAACTCAGCTTAGAGAGCATAGGGCATTTCCACTCATGGGCATATAAATTGGGAAAACTAAAAATCAGCAAGACACAGGCACCCCAAAGGTTATGGCTGCTCTGTTGACAAGAACCTCCACTTCGTTACACCTTAAATATCCCAGGAAACAGAAAAATGGATAAAGAAGTTGTGGTCCTTATGTACAATGGAATATCACTCAGCCATGAAATCAACGTCATAAGGCTAGTAGCAGCATGATGAGTGGATTTAGGTACGACGATTCTAAGTGAAATAAGTCACACAGAAAAAGACACTTATCATAAGATATCACTTATAGAGGGAATGTAAAAACCGCTACCCTTGAACTGAATTACAAAACAGAACAGAGTCACACGTTTAGAAAACACACTATGGCTGCTTAACGGGAAAGGTGAGGTGGGGTGATGCATAAAACAAGGGTTTCAAATTAGCTCAGATACCGTTCCATAAACCCAATAGGTAATAGACAAGACCTACTCCTTGCTCAGTGAATTGGACTCAACACCCCCTATTCACCGCCCAAGAATATATCTGACTAGTAAGAATCTTAAAATCTATGTATTGATATCTCTCTGTAAGTGAGTCAAGTGGGTGTAAAGCGGCATAAACACAGCAATGAAAAGCAGCTAAACCCCATTATAAAAATCAATTACTTTTAAACACCCGTGAAACAAAGACAGTGAAGGAGAGAGAAATTCTTACAAAATTCGTTCAGGGGCTGTGATGCCACCTGGATTGACCATATCTAGACCCACAGCTGATTGAGACATAAGGGTGGACACTCTTGGGGCTGAGAGGTTTGGTGAGGTTGGGTGAGCAAACGCAGACCCTTTAAAGTAATACTGCGTGGTACCCATCCCATGGGTCCCAAATCTCCAGGTTCAAGGGCATCTTCCTACATCGAAAACATGCATGAGAAACCCAGAAGATGGTACACCGTGTGATCGGGAAAGGTTTCTGAAACGCACCTCATTTCTCATCTCCTTGTGCTCGGGTTCGCCATTCCAGCCGCTTTACTAGCAATCTCCCTCCTTGGAGAATCAGCATCTTTAATCTCCTGTTCCCTACAGGTTGCAATTTGTCCTGAGGATGAACGGGAAGAGGGGGAACCAATGAGAGACTAGCTCTAGGTGTTGGGACTGGCACAGGTCACTCTATTTTCCCATCAAGAAGAAGAATTAACCACAGGTTCAGCCTGCTGCCCGGGACCAGAGTAGGGCCTGAAGCAATCCTGCGCTTTTGCGGCCAGCTCCCAAGAAAGCGAGTTGAAAAATGGAGCTCAGGAGCGCTGCAATTCACAAACCTGGAGACTTATAAATGATCACTCTCGTCCACAAATATATTGAGGGAAGGCAACGAAGAGGATTTGAAAGAAAGGCAGAATTGCAGGAAACAGATTTCAGGAGGGAGAATCGAATCGCCTTTAAATCACAGGAAAAGCGGCAAAACCTCGACAATGATGCCCTTGGCCAAAAAGGGCGTATGCGTTTTTTCGTGAATATATTCAGGAAAAAACGCATACGCCCTTTTTGGCCAACCAAGCAACCTGGAAAGGCAAATCAGCGCTACAAAGAAGTCTCGCTTCCCATTGGTCAAAAGGGCCATGCTGAATAAAGTGTCAAAACCAGAAATGCAGGACAGGCCATGGAGAAACGGGAGCCTTGCTACGCTGATGGGCAGGATGTAAATTGCCAACAGCCACTCTGGAGAAGTGTACGGTGTGTCCTGAAACATCTAAAAAACTCAGCTTAGAGAGCATAGGGCACTTCCACTCATGGGCGTATAAATTGGGAAAACTAAAAATCAGCAAGACACAGGCACCCCAAAGGTTAGGGCTGCTCTGTTGAGAAGAACCTCCACTTCGTTACACCTTAAATATCCCAGGAAAGAGAAAAATGGATAAAGAAGTTGTGGTCCTTATGTACAATGGAATATCACTCAGCCATGAAATCAACGTCATAAGGCTAGTAGCAGCATGATGAGTGGATTTAGGTACGACGATTCTAAGTGAAATAAGTCACACAGAAAAAGACACTTATCATGAGATATCACTTATAGAGGGAATGTAAAAACCGCTACCCTTGAACTGAATTACTAAACAGAACAGAGTCACACGTTTAGAAAACACACTATGGCTGCTTAATGGGAAAGGTGAGGTGGGGTGATGCATAAAACAAGGGTTTCATTTTAGCTCAGATACCATTCCATAAACCCAATAGGTAATAGACAAGACCTACTCCTTGTTCAGTGAATTGGACTCAACACCCCCTATTCACCGCCAAAGAATATATCTGACTAGTAAGAATCTTAAAACCTATGTATTGATATCTCTCTGTAACTGAGTCAAGTGGGTGTAAAGCGGCAGAAACACAGCAGTGAAAAGCAGCTAAACCCCATTATAAAAATCAATTACTTTTAAAAACCCGTGAAACAAAGACAGTGAAAGAGAGAGAAATTCTTACAAAATTCGTTCAGGGGCTGTGATGCCACCTGGATTGACCATATCTAGACCCACAGCTGATTGAGACATAAGGGTGGACACTCTTGGGGCTGAGAGGTTTGGTGAGGTTGGGTGGGCAACGCAGACTCTTTAAAGTAATACTGCGTGGTACTCATCCCATGGGTCCCAAATCTCCAGGTTCAAGGGCATCTTCCTACATCGAAAACATGCATGAGAAACCCAGAAGATGGTACACCGTGTGATCGGGAAAAGTTTCTAAAACGCACCTAATTTCTCATCTCCTTGTGCTCAGGTTCGCCATTCCAGCCGCTTTACTAGCAATCTCCCTCTTTGAAGAATCAGCACCTTTAACCTCCTGTTCCGTACAGGTTGCAATTTGTCCTGAGGATGAACGGGAAGAGGGGGAACCAATGAGAGACTAGCTCTAGGTGTTGGGACAGTCACAGGTCACTCTATTTTCCCATCAGGAAGAAGAATTAACCACAGGCTCAGCCTGCCGCCCGGGACCAGAGTAGGGCCTGAAGCAATCCTGCGCTTTTGCGGCCAGCTCCCAAGAAAGCGAGTTGAAAAATGGAGCTCAGGGGCGCTGCAATTCACACACCTGAAGATTTATAAATGATCACTCTCGTCCACAAATATATTGAGGGAAGGCAACGAAGAGGATTTGAAAGCAAGGCAGAATTGCAGGAAACATATTTCAGGAAGGAGATTCGAATCGCCTTTAAAGAACAGGAAAAGCGGCAAAACCTCGACAATGATGCCCTTAGCCAAAAAGGGCGTATGCGTTTTTTCCTGAATGTATTCAGGAAAAAACGCATACGCACTTTTTGGCCAACCAAGCAACCTGGAAAGGCAAATCAGCGCTACAAAGAAGTCTCGCTTCCCATCGGTCAAAAGGGCCATGCTGAATAAAGTGTCAAATCCAGAAATGCAGGACAGGCCATGGAGAAACGGGAGCCTTGCTATGCTGATGGGCAGGATGTAAATTGCCAACAGCCACTCAGGAGAAGTGTACGGTGTGTCCTGAAACATCTAAAAAACTCAGCTTAGAGAGCATAGGGCATTTCCACTCATGGGCATATAAATTGGGAAAACTAAAAATCAGCAAGACACAGGCACCCCAAAGGTTATGGCTGCTCTGTTGACAAGAACCTCCACTTCGTTACACCTTAAATATCCCAGGAAACAGAAAAATGGATAAAGAAGTTGTGGTCCTTATGTACAATGGAATATCACTCAGCCATGAAATCAACGTCATAAGGCTAGTAGCAGCATGATGAGTGGATTTAGGTACGACGATTCTAAGTGAAATAAGTCACACAGAAAAAGACACTTATCATAAGATATCACTTATAGAGGGAATGTAAAAACCGCTACCCTTGAACTGAATTACAAAACAGAACAGAGTCACACGTTTAGAAAACACACTATGGCTGCTTAACGGGAAAGGTGAGGTGGGGTGATGCATAAAACAAGGGTTTCAAATTAGCTCAGATACCGTTCCATAAACCCAATAGGTAATAGACAAGACCTACTCCTTGCTCAGTGAATTGGACTCAACACCCCCTATTCACCGCCCAAGAATATATCTGACTAGTAAGAATCTTAAAATCTATGTATTGATATCTCTCTGTAAGTGAGTCAAGTGGGTGTAAAGCGGCATAAACACAGCAATGAAAAGCAGCTAAACCCCATTATAAAAATCAATTACTTTTAAACACCCGTGAAACAAAGACAGTGAAGGAGAGAGAAATTCTTACAAAATTCGTTCAGGGGCTGTGATGCCACCTGGATTGACCATATCTAGACCCACAGCTGATTGAGACATAAGGGTGGACACTCTTGGGGCTGAGAGGTTTGGTGAGGTTGGGTGAGCAAACGCAGACCCTTTAAAGTAATACTGCGTGGTACCCATCCCATGGGTCCCAAATCTCCAGGTTCAAGGGCATCTTCCTACATCGAAAACATGCATGAGAAACCCAGAAGATGGTACACCGTGTGATCGGGAAAGGTTTCTGAAACGCACCTCATTTCTCATCTCCTTGTGCTCGGGTTCGCCATTCCAGCCGCTTTACTAGCAATCTCCCTCCTTGGAGAATCAGCATCTTTAACCTCCTGTTCCCTACAGGTTGCAATTTGTCCTGAGGATGAACGGGAAGAGGGGGAACCAATGAGAGACTAGCTCTAGGTGTTGGGACTGGCACAGGTCACTCTATTTTCCCATCAAGAAGAAGAATTAACCACAGGTTCAGCCTGCTGCCCGGGACCAGAGTAGGGCCTGAAGCAATCCTGCGCTTTTGCGGCCAGCTCCCAAGAAAGCGAGTTGAAAAATGGAGCTCAGGAGCGCTGCAATTCACAAACCTGGAGACTTATAAATGATCACTCTCGTCCACAAATATATTGAGGGAAGGCAACGAAGAGGATTTGAAAGCAAGGCAGAATTGCAGGAAACAGATTTCAGGAGGGAGAATCGAATCGCCTTTAAATCACAGGAAAAGCGGCAAAACCTCGACAATGATGCCCTTGGCCAAAAAGGGCGTATGCGTTTTTTCCTGAATATATTCAGGAAAAAACGCATACGCCCTTTTTGGCCAACCAAGCAACCTGGAAAGGCAAATCAGCGCTACAAAGAAGTCTCGCTTCCCATTGGTCAAAAGGGCCATGCTGAATAAAGTGTCAAAACCAGAAATGCAGGACAGGCCATGGAGAAACGGGAGCCTTGCTACGCTGATGGGCAGGATGTAAATTGCCAACAGCCACTCTGGAGAAGTGTACGGTGTGTCCTGAAACATCTAAAAAACTCAGCTTAGAGAGCATAGGGAACTTCCACTCATGGGCGTATAAATTGGGAAAACTAAAAATCAGCAAGACACAGGCACCCCAAAGGTTAGGGCTGCTCTGTTGAGAAGAACCTCCACTTCGTTACACCTTAAATATCCCAGGAAAGAGAAAAATGGATAAAGAAGTTGTGGTCCTTATGTACAATGGAATATCACTCAGCCATGAAATCAACGTCATAAGGCTAGTAGCAGCATGATGAGTGGATTTAGGTACGACGATTCTAAGTGAAATAAGTCACACAGAAAAAGACACTTATCATGAGATATCACTTATAGAGGGAATGTAAAAACCGCTACCCTTGAACTGAATTACTAAACAGAACAGAGTCACACGTTTAGAAAACACACTATGGCTGCTTAACGGGAAAGGTGAGGTGGGGTGATGCATAAAACAAGGGTTTCATTTTAGCTCAGATACCATTCCATAAACCCAATAGGTAATAGACAAGACCTACTCCTTGTTCAGTGAATTGGACTCAACACCCCCTATTCACCGCCAAAGAATATATCTGACTAGTAAGAATCTTAAAACCTATGTATTGATATCTCTCTGTAACTGAGTCAAGTGGGTGTAAAGCGGCATAAACACAGCAGTGAAAAGCAGCTAAACCCCATTATAAAAATCAATTACTTTTAAAAACCCGTGAAACAAAGACAGTGAAAGAGAGAGAAATTCTTACAAAATTCGTTCAGGGGCTGTGATGCCACCTGGATTGACCATATCTAGACCCACAGCTGATTGAGACATAAGGGTGGACACTCTTGGGGCTGAGAGGTTTGGTGAGGTTGGGTGGGCAACGCAGACTCTTTAAAGTAATACTGCGTGGTACTCATCCCATGGGTCCCAAATCTCCAGGTTCAAGGGCATCTTCCTACATCGAAAACATGCATGAGAAACCCAGAAGATGGTACACCGTGTGATCGGGAAAAGTTTCTAAAACGCACCTAATTTCTCATCTCCTTGTGCTCAGGTTCGCCATTCCAGCCGCTTTACTAGCAATCTCCCTCTTTGAAGAATCAGCACCTTTAACCTCCTGTTCCGTACAGGTTGCAATTTGTCCTGAGGATGAACGGGAAGAGGGGGAACCAATGAGAGACTAGCTCTAGGTGTTGGGACAGTCACAGGTCACTCTATTTTCCCATCAGGAAGAAGAATTAACCACAGGCTCAGCCTGCCGCCCGGGACCAGAGTAGGGCCTGAAGCAATCCTGCGCTTTTGCGGCCAGCTCCCAAGAAAGCGAGTTGAAAAATGGAGCTCAGGGGCGCTGCAATTCACACACCTGAAGATTTATAAATGATCACTCTCGTCCACAAATATATTGAGGGAAGGCAACGAAGAGGATTTGAAAGCAAGGCAGAATTGCAGGAAACATATTTCAGGAAGGAGATTCGAATCGCCTTTAAAGAACAGGAAAAGCGGCAAAACCTCGACAATGATGCCCTTAGCCAAAAAGGGCGTATGCGTTTTTTCCTGAATGTATTCAGGAAAAAACGCATACGCACTTTTTGGCCAACCAAGCAACCTGGAAAGGCAAATCAGCGCTACAAAGAAGTCTCGCTTCCCATCGGTCAAAAGGGCCATGCTGAATAAAGTGTCAAATCCAGAAATGCAGGACAGGCCATGGAGAAACGGGAGCCTTGCTATGCTGATGGGCAGGATGTAAATTGCCAACAGCCACTCAGGAGAAGTGTACGGTGTGTCCTGAAACATCTAAAAAACTCAGCTTAGAGAGCATAGGGCATTTCCACTCATGGGCATATAAATTGGGAAAACTAAAAATCAGCAAGACACAGGCACCCCAAAGGTTATGGCTGCTCTGTTGACAAGAACCTCCACTTCGTTACACCTTAAATATCCCAGGAAACAGAAAAATGGATAAAGAAGTTGTGGTCCTTATGTACAATGGAATATCACTCAGCCATGAAATCAACGTCATAAGGCTAGTAGCAGCATGATGAGTGGATTTAGGTACGACGATTCTAAGTGAAATAAGTCACACAGAAAAAGACACTTATCATAAGATATCACTTATAGAGGGAATGTAAAAACCGCTACCCTTGAACTGAATTACAAAACAGAACAGAGTCACACGTTTAGAAAACACACTATGGCTGCTTAACGGGAAAGGTGAGGTGGGGTGATGCATAAAACAAGGGTTTCAAATTAGCTCAGATACCGTTCCATAAACCCAATAGGTAATAGACAAGACCTACTCCTTGCTCAGTGAATTGGACTCAACACCCCCTATTCACCGCCCAAGAATATATCTGACTAGTAAGAATCTTAAAATCTATGTATTGATATCTCTCTGTAAGTGAGTCAAGTGGGTGTAAAGCGGCATAAACACAGCAATGAAAAGCAGCTAAACCCCATTATAAAAGTCAATTACTTTTAAACACCCGTGAAACAAAGACAGTGAAGGAGAGAGAAATTCTTACAAAATTCGTTCAGGGGCTGTGATGCCACCTGGATTGACCATATCTAGACCCACAGCTGATTGAGACATAAGGGTGGACACTCTTGGGGCTGAGAGGTTTGGTGAGGTTGGGTGAGCAAACGCAGACCCTTTAAAGTAATACTGCGTGGTACCCATCCCATGGGTCCCAAATCTCCAGGTTCAAGGGCATCTTCCTACATCGAAAACATGCATGAGAAACCCAGAAGATGGTACACCGTGTGATCGGGAAAGGTTTCTGAAACGCACCTCATTTCTCATCTCCTTGTGCTCGGGTTCGCCATTCCAGCCGCTTTACTAGCAATCTCCCTCCTTGGAGAATCAGCATCTTTAACCTCCTGTTCCCTACAGGTTGCAATTTGTCCTGAGGATGAACGGGAAGAGGGGGAACCAATGAGAGACTAGCTCTAGGTGTTGGGACAGGCACAGGTCACTCTATTTTCCCATCAGGAAGAAGAATTAACCACAGGCTCAGCCTGCCGCCCGGGACCAGAGTAGGGCCTGAACCAATCCTGCGCTTTTGCGGCCAGCTCCCAAGAAAGCGAGTTGAAAAATGGAGCTCAGGGGCACTGCAATTCACAAACCTGCAGACTTATAAATGATCACTCTCGTCCACACATATATTGAGGGAAGGCAACGAAGAGGATTTGAAAGCAAGGCAGAATTGCAGGAAACAGATTTCAGGAGGGAGATTCGAATCGCCTTTAAAGCACAGGAAAAGCGGCAAAACCTCGACAATGATGCCCTTGGCCAAAAAGGGCGTATGCGTTCAGGAAAAAACGCATACGCCCTTTTTGGCCAACCAAGCAACCTGGAAAGGCAAATCAGCGCTACAAAGAAGTCTCGCTTCCCATCGGTCAAAAGGGCCATGCTGAATAAAGTGTCAAAACCAGAAATGCAAGACAGACCATGGAGAAACGGGAGCATTGCTACGGTGATGGGCAGGATGTAAATTGCCAACAGCCACTCTGGAGAAGTGTACGGTGTGTCCTGAAACATCTAAAAAACTCAGCTTAGAGAGCATAGGGCATTTCCACTCATGGGCATATAAATTGGGAAAACTAAAAATCAGCAAGACACAGGCACCCCAAAGTTTAGGGCTGCTCTGTCCACAAGAACCTCCACTTCGTTACACCTTAAATATCCCAGGAAAGAGAAAAATGGATAAAGAAGTTGTGGTCCTTATGTACAATGGAATATCACTCAGCCATGAAATCAACGTCATAAGGCTAGTAGCAGCATGATGAGTGGATTCAGGTACGACGATTCTAAGTGAAATAAGTCACACAGAAAAAGACACTTATCATAAGATATCACTTATAGAGGGAGTGTAAAAACCGCTACCCTTGAACTGAATTACAAAACAGAACAGAGTCACACGTTTAGAAAACACACTATGGCTGCTTAACGGGAAAGGTGAGGTGGGGTGATGCGTAAAACAAGGGTTTCAAATTACCTCAGATACCGTTCCATAAACCCAATATGTAATAGAAAAGACATACTCCTAGTTCAGTGAATTGGACTCAACACCCTCTATTCACCGCCCAAGAATATATCTGACTAGTAAGAATCTTAAAACCTATGTATTGATATCTCTCTGTAAGTGATTCAAGTGGGTGTAAAACGGCATAAACTCAGCAGTGAAAAGCAGCTAAACCCCATTATAAAAATCAATTACTTTTAAAAACCCGTGAAACAAAGACAGTGAAAGAGAGAGAAATTATTAAAAAATTCGTTCAGGGGCTGTGATGCCACCTGGATTGACCATATCTAGACCCACAGCTGATTGAGACATAAGGGTGGACACTCTTGGGGCTGAGAGTTTTGTTGAGGTTGGGTGAGCAAACGCAGACCCTTTAAAGTAATACTGCGTGGTACTCATCCCATGGGTCTCAAATCTCCAGGTTCAAGGGCATCTTCCTACATCGAAAACATGCATGAGAAACCCAGAAGATGGTACACCGTGTGATCGGGAAACGTTTCTAAAACGCACCTAATTTCTCATCTCCTTGTGCTCGGGTTCGCCATTCCAGCCGCTTTACTAGCAATCTCCCTCTTTGAAGAATCAGCACCTTTAACCTCCTGTTCCGTACAGGTTGCAATTTGTCCTGAGGATGAACGGGAGGAGGGGGAACCAATGAGAGACTAGCTCTAGGTGTTGGGACAGGCACAGGTCACTCTATTTTCCCATCAGGAAGAAGATTTAACCACAGGCTCAGCCTGCCGCCCGGGACCAGAGTAGGGCCTGAAGCAATGCTGCGCTTTTGCGGCCAACTCCCAAGAAAGCGAGTTGAAAAATGGAGCTCAGGGGCACTGCAATTCACAAACCTGCAGACTTATAAATGATCACTCTCGTCCACAAATATATTGAGGGAAGGCAATGAAGAGGATTTGAAAGCAAGGCAGAATTGCAGGAAACAGATTTCAGGAGGGAGATTCGAATCGCCTTTAAAGCACAGGAAAAGCGGCAAAACCTCGACAATGATGCCCTTGGCCAAAAAGGGCGTATGCGTTTTTTCCTGAATATATTCAGGAAAAAACGCATACGCCCTTTTTGGCCAACCAAGCAACCTGGAAAGGCAAATCAGCGCTACAAAGAAGTCTCGCTTCCCATCGGTCAAAAGGGCCATGCTGAATAAAGTGTCAAAACCAGAAATGCAGGACAGGCCATGGAGAAACGGGAGCCTTGCTACGCTGATGGACAGGATGTAAATTGACAACAGCCACTCTGGAGAAGTGTACCGTGTGTCCTGAAACATCTAAAAAACTCAGCTTAGAGAGCATAGGGCACTTCCACTTATGGGCGTATAAATTGGGAAAACTAAAAATCAGCAAGACACAGGCACCCCAAAGTTTAGGGCTGCTCTGTTGACAAGAACCTCCACTTCGTTACACCTTAAATATCCCAGGAAAGAAAAAATGGATAAAGAAGTTGTGGTCCTTATGTACAATGGAATATCACTCAGCCATGAAATCAACGTCATAAGGCTAGTAGCAGCATGATGAGTGGATTTAGGTACGACGATTCTAAGTGAAATAAGTCACACAGAAAAAGACACTTATCATAAGATATCACTTATAGAGGGAGTGTAAAAACCGCTACCCTTGAACTGAATTACAAAACAGAACAGAGTCACACGTTTAGAAAACACACTATGGCTGATTCACGGGAAAGGTGAGGTGGGGTGATGCATAAAACAATGGTTTCAAATTAGCTCAAATACCGTTCCATAAACCCAATAGGTAATAGACAAGACCTACTGCTAGTTCAGTGAATTGGACTCAACACCCCCTATTCACCGCCCAAGAATATATCTGACTAGTAAGAATCTTTAAACCTATGTATTGATATCTCTCTTTAAGTGAGTCAAGTAGGTGTAAAGCGGCATAAACACAGCAGTGAAAAGCAGCTAAACCCCATTA
This sequence comes from Balaenoptera physalus, assembly GCF_965194825.1. Classification (NCBI taxonomy): domain Eukaryota; kingdom Metazoa; phylum Chordata; class Mammalia; order Artiodactyla; family Balaenopteridae; genus Balaenoptera; species Balaenoptera physalus. Next base: position 476,336 of record NW_028126329.1, read on the forward strand.
TAAAAATCAATTACTTTTAAAAACCCGTGAAACAAAGACAGTGAAAGAGACAGAAATTCTTCCAAAATTCGTTCAGGGGCTGTGATGCCACCTGGATTTACCATATCTAGACCCACAGCTGATTGAGACATAAAGGTGGACACTCTTGGGGCTGAGAGGTTTGGTGAGGTTGGGAGAGCAAACGCAGACCCTTTAAAGTAATACTGCGTGGTAACCATCCCATGGGTCCCAAATCTCCAGGTTCAAGGGCATCTTCCTACATCGAAAACATGCATGAGAAACCCAGAAGATGCTACACCGTGTGATCGGGAAACGTTTCTAAAACGCACCTCATTTCTCATCTCCTTGTGCTCGGGTTCGCCATTCCAGCCGCTTTACTAGCAATCTCCCTCCTTGGAGAATCAGCACCTTTAACCTCCTGTTCCGTACAGGTTGCAATTTGTCCTGAGGATGAACGGGAAGAGGGGGAACCAATGAGAGACTAGCTCTAGGTGTTGGGACAGGCACAGGTCACTCTATTTTCCCATCAGGAAGAAGAATTAACCACAGGCTCAGCCTGCTGCCCGGGACCAGAGTAGGGCCTGAAGCAATCCTGCGCTTTTGCGGCCAGCTCCCAAGAAAGCGAGTTGAAAAATGGAGCTCAAGGGCGCTGCAATTCACAAACCTGGAGACTTATAAATGATCACTCTCGTCCACAAATATATTGAGGGAAGGCAACGAAGAGGATTTGAAAGCAAGGCAGAATTGCAGGAAACAGATTTCAGGAGGGAGAATCGAATCGCCTTTAAAACACAGGAAAAGCGGCAAAACCTCGACAATGATGCCCTTGGCCAAAAAGGGCGTATGCGTTTTTTCGTGAATATATTCAGGAAAAAACGCATACGCCCTTTTTGGCCAACCAAGCAACCTGGAAAGGCAAATCAGCGCTACAAAGAAGTCTCGCTTCCCTTCGGTCAAAAGGGCCATGCTGAATAAAGTATCAAAACCAGAAATGCAGGACAGGCCATGGAGAAACGGGAGCCTTGCTACGCTGATGGGCGAGATGTAAATTGCCAACAGCCACTCTCGAGAAGTGTACGGTGTGTCCTGAAACATCTAAAAAACTCAGCTTAGAGAGCATAGGGCACTTCCACTCATGGGCGTATAAATTGGGAAAACTAAATATCAGCAAGACACAGGCACCCCAAAGGTTAGGGCTGCTCTGTTGACAAGAACCTCCACTTCGTTACACCTTAAATATCCCAGGAAAGAGAAAAATGGATAAAGAAGTTGTGGTCCTTATGTACAATGGAATATCACTCAGCCATGAAATCAACCTCATAAGGCTAGTAGCAGCATGATGAGTGGATTTAGGTACGACGATTCTAAGTGAAATAAGTCACACACAAAAAGACACTTATCATAAGATATCACTTATAGAGGGAATGTAAAAACCGCTACCCTTGAACTGAATTACAAAACAGAACAGAGTCACACGTTTAGAAAACACACTATGGCTGCTTAACGGGAAAGGTGAGGTGGGGTGATGCATAAAACAAGGGTTTCAAATTAGCTCAGATACCGTTCCATAAACCCAATAGGTAATAGACAAGACCTACTCCTTGCTCAGTGAATTGGACTCAACACCCCTTATTCACCGCCCAAGAATATATCTGACTAGTAAGAATCTTAAAACCTATGTATTGATATCTCTCTGTAAGTGAGTCAAGAGGGTGTAAAGCGGCATAAACACAGCAGTGAAAAGCAGCTAAACCCCATTATAAAAATCAATTACTTTTAAAAACCCGTGAAACAAAGACAGTGAAGGAGAGAGAAATTCTTACAAAATTCGTTCAGGGGCTGTGATGCCACCTGGAATGACCATATCTAGACCCACAGCTGATTGAGACATAAGGGTGGACACTCTTGGGGCTGAGAGGTTTGGTGAGGTTTGGTGAGCAAACGCAGACCCTTTAAAGTAATACTGCGTGGTACCCATCCCATGGGTCCCAAATCTCCAGGTTCAAGGGCATCTTCCTACATCGAAAACATGCATGAGAAACCCAGAAGATGGTATACCGTGTGATCGGGAAAGGTTTCTAAAACGCACCTCATTTCTCATCTCCTTGTGCTCGGGTTCGCCATTCCAGCCGCTTTACTAGCAATCTCCCTCCTTGGACAATCAGCACCTTTAACCTACTGTTCCGTCCAGGTTGAAATTTGTCCTGAGGATGAACGGGCAGAGGGGGAACCAATGAGAGACTAGCTCTAGGTGTTGGGACAGGCACAGGTCACTCTATTTTCCCATCAGGAAGAAGAATTAACCACAGGCTCAGCCTGCCGCCTTGGACCAGAATAGGGCCTGAAGCAATCCTTCGCTTTTGCGGCCATCTCCCAAGAAAGCGAGTTGAAAAATGGAGCTCAGGGGCACTGCAATTCACAAACCTGCAGACTTATAAATGATCACTCTCGTCCACAAATATATTGAGGGAAGGCAACGAAGAGGATTTGAAAGCAAGGCAGAATTGCAGGAAACAGATTTCAGGAGGGAGATTCGAATCGCCTTTAAAGCACAGGAAAAGCGGCAAAACCTCGACAATGATGCCCTTGGCCAAAAAGGGCGTATGCGTTTTTTCCTGAATATATTCAGGAAAAAACGCATACGCCCTTTTTGGCCAACCAAGCAACCTTAAAGGCAAATCAGCGCTACAAAGAAGTCTCGCTTCCCATCGGTCAAAAGGGCCATGCTGAATAAAGTGTCAAAACCAGAAATGCAGGACAGGCCATGGAGAAACGGGAGCCTTGCTACGCTGATGGGCGAGATGTAAATTGCCAACAGCCACTCAGGAGAAGTGTACGGTGTGTCCTGAAACATCTAAAAAACTCAGCTTAGAGAGCATAGGGCATTTCCACTCATGGGCATATAAATTGGGAAAACTAAAAATCAGCAAGACACAGGCACCCCAAAGGTTATGGCTGCTCTGTTGAGAAGAACCTCCACTTCGTTACACCTTAAATATCCCAGGAAACAGAAAAATGGATAAAGAAGTTGTGGTCCTTATGTACAATGGAATATCACTCAGCCATGAAATCAACGTCATAAGGCTAGTAGCAGCATGATGAGTGGATTTAGGTACGACGATTCTAAGTGAAATAAGTCACACAGAAAAAGACACTTATCATAAGATATCACTTATAGAGGGAATGTAAAAACCGCTACCCTTGAACTGAATTACAAAACAGAACAGAGTCACACGTTTAGAAAACACACTATGGCTGCTTAACGGGAAAGGTGAGGTGGGGTGATGCATAAAACAAGGGTTTCAAATTAGCTCAGATACCGTTCCATAAACCCAATAGGTAATAGACAAGACCTACTCCTTGCTCAGTGAATTGGACTCAACACCCCCTATTCACCGCCCAAGAATATATCTGACTAGTAAGAATGTTAAAATCTATGTATTGATATCTCTCTGTAAGTGAGTCAAGTGGGTGTAAAGCGGCATAAACACAGCAATGAAAAGCAGCTAAACCCCATTATAAAAATCAATTACTTTTAAACACCCGTGAAACAAAGACAGTGAAGGAGAGAGAAATTCTTCCAAAATTCGTTCAGGGGCTGTGATGCCACCTGGATTTACCATATCTAGACCCACAGCTGATTGAGACATAAAGGTGGACACTCTTGGGGCTGAGAGGTTTGGTGAGGTTGGGAGAGCAAACGCAGACCCTTTAAAGTAATACTGCGTGGTAACCATCCCATGGGTCCCAAATCTCCAGGTTCAAGGGCATCTTCCTACATCGAAAACATGCATGAGAAACCCAGAAGATGCTACACCGTGTGATCGGGAAACGTTTCTAAAACGCACCTCATTTCTCATCTCCTTGTGCTCGGGTTCGCCATTCCAGCCGCTTTACTAGCAATCTCCCTCCTTGGAGAATCAGCACCTTTAACCTCCTGTTCCGTACAGGTTGCAATTTGTCCTGAGGATGAACGGGAAGAGGGGGAACCAATGAGAGACTAGCTCTAGGTGTTGGGACAGGCACAGGTCACTCTATTTTCCCATCAGGAAGAAGAATTAACCACAGGCTCAGCCTGCTGCCCGGGACCAGAGTAGGGCCTGAAGCAATCCTGCGCTTTTGCGGCCAGCTCCCAAGAAAGCGAGTTGAAAAATGGAGCTCAAGGGCGCTGCAATTCACAAACCTGGAGACTTATAAATGATCACTCTCGTCCACAAATATATTGAGGGAAGGCAACGAAGAGGATTTGAAAGCAAGGCAGAATTGCAGGAAACAGATTTCAGGAGGGAGAATCGAATCGCCTTTAAAACACAGGAAAAGCGGCAAAACCTCGACAATGATGCCCTTGGCCAAAAAGGGCGTATGCGTTTTTTCGTGAATATATTCAGGAAAAAACGCATACGCCCTTTTTGGCCAACCAAGCAACCTGGAAAGGCAAATCAGCGCTACAAAGAAGTCTCGCTTCCCTTCGGTCAAAAGGGCCATGCTGAATAAAGTATCAAAACCAGAAATGCAGGACAGGCCATGGAGAAACGGGAGCCTTGCTACGCTGATGGGCGAGATGTAAATTGCCAACAGCCACTCTCGAGAAGTGTACGGTGTGTCCTGAAACATCTAAAAAACTCAGCTTAGAGAGCATAGGGCACTTCCACTCATGGGCGTATAAATTGGGAAAACTAAATATCAGCAAGACACAGGCACCCCAAAGGTTAGGGCTGCTCTGTTGACAAGAACCTCCACTTCGTTACACCTTAAATATCCCAGGAAAGAGAAAAATGGATAAAGAAGTTGTGGTCCTTATGTACAATGGAATATCACTCAGCCATGAAATCAACCTCATAAGGCTAGTAGCAGCATGATGAGTGGATTTAGGTACGACGATTCTAAGTGAAATAAGTCACACACAAAAAGACACTTATCATAAGATATCACTTATAGAGGGAATGTAAAAACCGCTACCCTTGAACTGAATTACAAAACAGAACAGAGTCACACGTTTAGAAAACACACTATGGCTGCTTAACGGGAAAGGTGAGGTGGGGTGATGCATAAAACAAGGGTTTCAAATTAGCTCAGATACCGTTCCATAAACCCAATAGGTAATAGACAAGACCTACTCCTTGCTCAGTGAATTGGACTCAACACCCCTTATTCACCGCCCAAGAATATATCTGACTAGTAAGAATCTTAAAACCTATGTATTGATATCTCTCTGTAAGTGAGTCAAGAGGGTGTAAAGCGGCATAAACACAGCAGTGAAAAGCAGCTAAACCCCATTATAAAAATCAATTACTTTTAAAAACCCGTGAAACAAAGACAGTGAAGGAGAGAGAAATTCTTACAAAATTCGTTCAGGGGCTGTGATGCCACCTGGAATGACCATATCTAGACCCACAGCTGATTGAGACATAAGGGTGGACACTCTTGGGGCTGAGAGGTTTGGTGAGGTTGGGTGAGCAAACGCAGACCCTTTAAAGTAATACTGCGTGGTACCCATCCCATGGGTCCCAAATCTCCAGGTTCAAGGGCATCTTCCTACATCGAAAACATGCATGAGAAACCCAGAAGATGGTATACCGTGTGATCGGGAAAGGTTTCTAAAACGCACCTCATTTCTCATCTCCTTGTGCTCGGGTTCGCCATTCCAGCCGCTTTACTAGCAATCTCCCTCCTTGGACAATCAGCACCTTTAACCTACTGTTCCGTCCAGGTTGAAATTTGTCCTGAGGATGAACGGGCAGAGGGGGAACCAATGAGAGACTAGCTCTAGGTGTTGGGACAGGCACAGGTCACTCTATTTTCCCATCAGGAAGAAGAATTAACCACAGGCTCAGCCTGCCGCCTTGGACCAGAATAGGGCCTGAAGCAATCCTTCGCTTTTGCGGCCATCTCCCAAGAAAGCGAGTTGAAAAATGGAGCTCAGGGGCACTGCAATTCACAAACCTGCAGACTTATAAATGATCACTCTCGTCCACAAATATATTGAGGGAAGGCAACGAAGAGGATTTGAAAGCAAGGCAGAATTGCAGGAAACAGATTTCAGGAGGGAGATTCGAATCGCCTTTAAAGCACAGGAAAAGCGGCAAAACCTCGACAATGATGCCCTTGGCCAAAAAGGGCGTATGCGTTTTTTCCTGAATATATTCAGGAAAAAACGCATACGCCCTTTTTGGCCAACCAAGCAACCTTAAAGGCAAATCAGCGCTACAAAGAAGTCTCGCTTCCCATCGGTCAAAAGGGCCATGCTGAATAAAGTGTCAAAACCAGAAATGCAGGACAGGCCATGGAGAAACGGGAGCCTTGCTACGCTGATGGGCGAGATGTAAATTGCCAACAGCCACTCAGGAGAAGTGTACGGTGTGTCCTGAAACATCTAAAAAACTCAGCTTAGAGAGCATAGGGCATTTCCACTCATGGGCATATAAATTGGGAAAACTAAAAATCAGCAAGACACAGGCACCCCAAAGGTTATGGCTGCTCTGTTGAGAAGAACCTCCACTTCGTTACACCTTAAATATCCCAGGAAACAGAAAAATGGATAAAGAAGTTGTGGTCCTTATGTACAATGGAATATCACTCAGCCATGAAATCAACGTCATAAGGCTAGTAGCAGCATGATGAGTGGATTTAGGTACGACGATTCTAAGTGAAATAAGTCACACAGAAAAAGACACTTATCATAAGATATCACTTATAGAGGGAATGTAAAAACCGCTACCCTTGAACTGAATTACAAAACAGAACAGAGTCACACGTTTAGAAAACACACTATGGCTGCTTAACGGGAAAGGTGAGGTGGGGTGATGCATAAAACAAGGGTTTCAAATTAGCTCAGATACCGTTCCATAAACCCAATAGGTAATAGACAAGACCTACTCCTTGCTCAGTGAATTGGACTCAACACCCCTTATTCACCGCCCAAGAATATATCTGACTAGTAAGAATCTTAAAACCTATGTATTGATATCTCTCTGTAAGTGAGTCAAGAGGGTGTAAAGCGGCATAAACACAGCAGTGAAAAGCAGCTAAACCCCATTATAAAAATCAATTACTTTTAAACACCCGTGAAACAAAGACAGTGAAGGAGAGAGAAATTCTTCCAAAATTCGTTCAGGGGCTGTGATGCCACCTGGATTGACCATATCTAGACCCACAGCTGATTGAGACATAAGGGTGGACACTCTTGGGGCTGAGAGGTTTGGTGAGGTTGGGTGAGCAAACGCAGACCCTTTAAAGTAATCCTGCGTGGTACCCATCCCATGGGTCCCAAATCTCCAGGTTCAAGGGCATCTTCCTACATCGAAAACATGCATGAGAAACCCAGAAGATGGTACACCGTGTGATCGGGAAAGGTTTCTGAAACGCACCTCATTTCTCATCTCCTTGTGCTCGGGTTCGCCATTCCAGCCGCTTTACTAGCAATCTCCCTCCTTGGAGAATCAGCATCTTTAACCTCCTGTTCCCTACAGGTTGCAATTTGTCCTGAGGATGAACGGGAAGAGGGGGAACCAATGAGAGACTAGCTCTAGGTGTTGGGACAGGCACAGGTCACTCTATTTTCCCATCAGGAAGAAGAATTAACCACAGGCTCAGCCTGCCGCCCGGGACCAGAGTAGGGCCTGAACCAATCCTGCGCTTTTGCGGCCAGCTCCCAAGAAAGCGAGTTGAAAAATGGAGCTCAGGGGCACTGCAATTCACAAACCTGCAGACTTATAAATGATCACTCTCGTCCACACATATATTGAGGGAAGGCAACGAAGAGGATTTGAAAGCAAGGCAGAATTGCAGGAAACAGATTTCAGGAGGGAGATTCGAATCGCCTTTAAAGCACAGGAAAAGCGGCAAAACCTCGACAATGATGCCCTTGGCCAAAAAGGGCGTATGCGTTCAGGAAAAAACGCATACGCCCTTTTTGGCCAACCAAGCAACCTGGAAAGGCAAATCAGCGCTACAAAGAAGTCTCGCTTCCCATCGGTCAAAAGGGCCATGCTGAATAAAGTGTCAAAACCAGAAATGCAAGACAGACCATGGAGAAACGGGAGCATTGCTACGGTGATGGGCAGGAGGTAAATTGCCAACAGCCACTCTGGAGAAGTGTACGGTGTGTCCTGAAACATCTAAAAAACTCAGCTTAGACAGCATAGGGCACTTCCACTCATGGGCGTATAAATTGGGAAAACTAAAAATCAACAAGACACAGGCACCCCAAAGTTTAGGGCTGCTCTGTCCACAAGAACCTCCACTTCGTTACACCTTAAATATCCCAGGAAAGAGAAAAATGGATAAAGAAGTTGTGGTCCTTATGTACAATGGAATATCACTCAGCCATGAAATCAACGTCATAAGGCTAGTAGCAGCATGATGAGTGGATTCAGGTACGACGATTCTAAGTGAAATAAGTCACACAGAAAAAGACACTTATCATAAGATATCACTTATAGAGGGAGTGTAAAAACCGCTACCCTTGAACTGAATTACAAAACAGAACAGAGTCACACGTTTAGAAAACACACTATGGCTGCTTAACGGGAAAGGTGAGGTGGGGTGATGCATAAAACAAGGGTTTCAAATTACCTCAGATACCGTTCCATAAACCCAATATGTAATAGAAAAGACATACTCCTAGTTCAGTGAATTGGACTCAACACCCTCTATTCACCGCCCAAGAATATATCTGACTAGTAAGAATCTTAAAACCTATGTATTGATATCTCTCTGTAAGTGATTCAAGTGGGTGTAAAACGGCATAAACTCAGCAGTGAAAAGCAGCTAAACCCCATTATAAAAATAAATTACTTTTAAAAACCCGTGAAACAAAGACAGTGAAAGAGAGAGAAATTATTAAAAAATTCGTTCAGGGGCTGTGATGCCACCTGGATTGACCATATCTAGACCCACAGCTGATTGAGACATAAGGGTGGACACTCTTGGGGCTGAGAGGTTTGGTGAGGTTGGGTGAGCAAACGCGGACCCTTTAAAGTAATACTGCGTGGTACCCATCCCATGGGTCCCAAATCTCCAGGTTCAAGGGCATCTTCCTACATCGAAAACATGCATGAGAAACCCAGAAGATGGTATACCGTGTGATCGGGAAAGGTTTCTAAAACGCACCTCATTTCTCATCTCCTTGTGCTCGGGTTCGCCATTCCAGCCGCTTTACTAGCAATCTCCCTCCTTGGACAATCAGCACCTTTAACCTACTGTTCCGTCCAGGTTGAAATTTGTCCTGAGGATGAACGGGCAGAGGGGGAACCAATGAGAGACTAGCTCTAGGTGTTGGGACAGGCACAGGTCACTCTATTTTCCCATCAGGAAGAAGAATTAACCACAGGCTCAGCCTGCCGCCTTGGACCAGAATAGGGCCTGAAGCAATCCTTCGCTTTTGCGGCCATCTCCCAAGAAAGCGAGTTGAAAAATGGAGCTCAGGGGCACTGCAATTCACAAACCTGCAGACTTATAAATGATCACTCTCGTCCACAAATATATTGAGGGAAGGCAACGAAGAGGATTTGAAAGCAAGGCAGAATTGCAGGAAACAGATTTCAGGAGGGAGATTCGAATCGCCTTTAAAGCACAGGAAAAGCGGCAAAACCTCGACAATGATGCCCTTGGCCAAAAAGGGCGTATGCGTTTTTTCCTGAATATATTCAGGAAAAAACGCATACGCCCTTTTTGGCCAACCAAGCAACCTTAAAGGCAAATCAGCGCTACAAAGAAGTCTCGCTTCCCATCGGTCAAAAGGGCCATGCTGAATAAAGTGTCAAAACCAGAAATGCAGGACAGGCCATGGAGAAACGGGAGCCTTGCTACGCTGATGGGCGAGATGTAAATTGCCAACAGCCACTCAGGAGAAGTGTACGGTGTGTCCTGAAACATCTAAAAAACTCAGCTTAGAGAGCATAGGGCATTTCCACTCATGGGCATATAAATTGGGAAAACTAAAAATCAGCAAGACACAGGCACCCCAAAGGTTATGGCTGCTCTGTTGAGAAGAACCTCCACTTCGTTACACCTTAAATATCCCAGGAAACAGAAAAATGGATAAAGAAGTTGTGGTCCTTATGTACAATGGAATATCACTCAGCCATGAAATCAACGTCATAAGGCTAGTAGCAGCATGATGAGTGGATTTAGGTACGACGATTCTAAGTGAAATAAGTCACACAGAAAAAGACACTTATCATAAGATATCACTTATAGAGGGAATGTAAAAACCGCTACCCTTGAACTGAATTACAAAACAGAACAGAGTCACACGTTTAGAAAACACACTATGGCTGCTTAACGGGAAAGGTGAGGTGGGGTGATGCATAAAACAAGGGTTTCAAATTAGCTCAGATACCGTTCCATAAACCCAATAGGTAATAGACAAGACCTACTCCTTGCTCAGTGAATTGGACTCAACACCCCTTATTCACCGCCCAAGAATATATCTGACTAGTAAGAATCTTAAAACCTATGTATTGATATCTCTCTGTAAGTGAGTCAAGAGGGTGTAAAGCGGCATAAACACAGCAGTGAAAAGCAGCTAAACCCCATTATAAAAATCAATTACTTTTAAACACCCGTGAAACAAAGACAGTGAAGGAGAGAGAAATTCTTCCAAAATTCGTTCAGGGGCTGTGATGCCACCTGGATTGACCATATCTAGACCCACAGCTGATTGAGACATAAGGGTGGACACTCTTGGGGCTGAGAGGTTTGGTGAGGTTGGGTGAGCAAACGCAGACCCTTTAAAGTAATCCTGCGTGGTACCCATCCCATGGGTCCCAAATCTCCAGGTTCAAGGGCATCTTCCTACATCGAAAACATGCATGAGAAACCCAGAAGATGGTACACCGTGTGATCGGGAAAGGTTTCTGAAACGCACCTCATTTCTCATCTCCTTGTGCTCGGGTTCGCCATTCCAGCCGCTTTACTAGCAATCTCCCTCCTTGGAGAATCAGCATCTTTAACCTCCTGTTCCCTACAGGTTGCAATTTGTCCTGAGGATGAACGGGAAGAGGGGGAACCAATGAGAGACTAGCTCTAGGTGTTGGGACAGGCACAGGTCACTCTATTTTCCCATCAGGAAGAAGAATTAACCACAGGCTCAGCCTGCCGCCCGGGACCAGAGTAGGGCCTGAACCAATCCTGCGCTTTTGCGGCCAGCTCCCAAGAAAGCGAGTTGAAAAATGGAGCTCAGGGGCACTGCAATTCACAAACCTGCAGACTTATAAATGATCACTCTCGTCCACACATATATTGAGGGAAGGCAACGAAGAGGATTTGAAAGCAAGGCAGAATTGCAGGAAACAGATTTCAGGAGGGAGATTCGAATCGCCTTTAAAGCACAGGAAAAGCGGCAAAACCTCGACAATGATGCCCTTGGCCAAAAAGGGCGTATGCGTTCAGGAAAAAACGCATACGCCCTTTTTGGCCAACCAAGCAACCTGGAAAGGCAAATCAGCGCTACAAAGAAGTCTCGCTTCCCATCGGTCAAAAGGGCCATGCTGAATAAAGTGTCAAAACCAGAAATGCAAGACAGACCATGGAGAAACGGGAGCATTGCTACGGTGATGGGCAGGAGGTAAATTGCCAACAGCCACTCTGGAGAAGTGTACGGTGTGTCCTGAAACATCTAAAAAACTCAGCTTAGACAGCATAGGGCACTTCCACTCATGGGCGTATAAATTGGGAAAACTAAAAATCAACAAGACACAGGCACCCCAAAGTTTAGGGCTGCTCTGTCCACAAGAACCTCCACTTCGTTACACCTTAAATATCCCAGGAAAGAGAAAAATGGATAAAGAAGTTGTGGTCCTTATGTACAATGGAATATCACTCAGCCATGAAATCAACGTCATAAGGCTAGTAGCAGCATGATGAGTGGATTCAGGTACGACGATTCTAAGTGAAATAAGTCACACAGAAAAAGACACTTATCATAAGATATCACTTATAGAGGGAGTGTAAAAACCGCTACCCTTGAACTGAATTACAAAACAGAACAGAGTCACACGTTTAGAAAACACACTATGGCTGCTTAACGGGAAAGGTGAGGTGGGGTGATGCATAAAACAAGGGTTTCAAATTACCTCAGATACCGTTCCATAAACCCAATATGTAATAGAAAAGACATACTCCTAGTTCAGTGAATTGGACTCAACACCCTCTATTCACCGCCCAAGAATATATCTGACTAGTAAGAATCTTAAAACCTATGTATTGATATCTCTCTGTAAGTGATTCAAGTGGGTGTAAAACGGCATAAACTCAGCAGTGAAAAGCAGCTAAACCCCATTATAAAAATAAATTACTTTTAAAAACCCGTGAAACAAAGACAGTGAAAGAGAGAGAAATTATTAAAAAATTCGTTCAGGGGCTGTGATGCCACCTGGATTGACCATATCTAGACCCACAGCTGATTGAGACATAAGGGTGGACACTCTTGGGGCTGAGAGTTTTGTTGAGGTTGGGTGAGCAAACGCAGACCCTTTAAAGTAATACTGCGTGGTACTCATCCCATGGGTCTCAAATCTCCAGGTTCAAGGGCATCTTCCTACATCGAAAACATGCATGAGAAACCCAGAAGATGGTACACCGTGTGATCGGGAAACGTTTCTAAAACGCACCTAATTTCTCATCTCCTTGTGCTCGGGTTCGCCATTCCAGCCGCTTTACTAGCAATCTCCCTCTTTGAAGAATCAGCACCTTTAACCTCCTGTTCCGTACAGGTTGCAATTTGTCCTGAGGATGAACGGGAGGAGGGGGAACCAATGAGAGACTAGCTCTAGGTGTTGGGACAGGCACAGGTCACTCTATTTTCCCATCAGGAAGAAGATTTAACCACAGGCTCAGCCTGCCGCCCGGGACCAGAGTAGGGCCTGAAGCAATGCTGCGCTTTTGCGGCCAACTCCCAAGAAAGCGAGTTGAAAAATGGAGCTCAGGGGCACTGCAATTCACAAACCTGCAGACTTATAAATGATCACTCTCGTCCACAAATATATTGAGGGAAGGCAATGAAGAGGATTTGAAAGCAAGGCAGAATTGCAGGAAACAGATTTCAGGAGGGAGATTCGAATCGCCTTTAAAGCACAGGAAAAGCGGCAAAACCTCGACAATGATGCCCTTGGCCAAAAAGGGCGTATGCGTTTTTTCCTGAATATATTCAGGAAAAAACGCATACGCCCTTTTTGGCCAACCAAGCAACCTGGAAAGGCAAATCAGCCCTACAAAGAAGTCTCGCTTCCCATCGGTCAAAAGGGCCATGCTGAATAAAGTGTCAAAACCAGAAATGCAGGACAGGCCATGGAGAAACGGGAGCCTTGCTACGCTGATGGACAGGATGTAAATTGACAACAGCCACTCTGGAGAAGTGTACCGTGTGTCCTGAAACATCTAAAAAACTCAGCTTAGAGAGCATAGGGCACTTCCACTTATGGGCGTATAAATTGGGAAAACTAAAAATCAGCAAGACACAGGCACCCCAAAGTTTAGGGCTGCTCTGTTGACAAGAACCTCCACTTCGTTACACCTTAAATATCCCAGGAAAGAAAAAATGGATAAAGAAGTTGTGGTCCTTATGTACAATGGAATATCACTCAGCCATGAAATCAACGTCATAAGGCTAGTAGCAGCATGATGAGTGGATTTAGGTACGACGATTCTAAGTGAAATAAGTCACACAGAAAAAGACACTTATCATAAGATATCACTTATAGAGGGAGTGTAAAAACCGCTACCCTTGAACTGAATTACAAAACAGAACAGAGTCACACGTTTAGAAAACACACTATGGCTGATTCACGGGAAAGGTGAGGTGGGGTGATGCATAAAACAATGGTTTCAAATTAGCTCAAATACCGTTCCATAAACCCAATAGGTAATAGACAAGACCTACTGCTAGTTCAGTGAATTGGACTCAACACCCCCTATTCACCGCCCAAGAATATATCTGACTAGTAAGAATCTTTAAACCTATGTATTGATATCTCTCTTTAAGTGAGTCAAGTGGGTGTAAAGCGGCATAAACACAGCAGTGAAAAGCAGCTAAACCCCATTATAAAAATCAATTACTTTTAAAAACCCGTGAAACAAAGACAGTGAAAGAGACAGAAATTCTTCCAAAATTCGTTCAGGGGCTGTGATGCCACCTGGATTTACCATATCTAGACCCACAGCTGATTGAGACATAAAGGTGGACACTCTTGGGGCTGAGAGGTTTGGTGAGGTTTGGAGAGCAAACGCAGACCCTTTAAAGTAATACTGCGTGGTAACCATCCCATGGGTCCCAAATCTCCAGGTTCAAGGGCATCTTCCTACATCGAAAACATGCATGAGAAACCCAGAAGATGCTACACCGCGTGATCGGGAAACGTTTCTAAAACGCACCTCATTTCTCATCTCCTTCTGCTCGGGTTCGCCATTCGAGCCGCTTTACTAGCAATCTCCCTCCTTGGAGAATCAGCACCTTTAACCTCCTGTTCCGTACAGGTTGCAATTTGTCCTGAGGATGAACGGGAAGAGGGGGAACCAATGAGAGACAAGCTCTAGGTGTTGGGACAGGCACAGGTCACTCTATTTTCCCATCAAGAAGAAGAATTAACCACAGGTTCAGCCTGCTGCCCGGGACCAGAGTAGGGCCTGAAGCAATCCTGCGCTTTTGCGGCCAGCTCCCAAGAAAGCGAGTTGAAAAATGGAGCTCAGGAGCGCTGCAATTCACAAACCTGGAGACTTATAAATGATCACTCTCGTCCACAAATATATTGAGGGAAGGCAACGAAGAGGATTTGAAAGCAAGGCAGAATTGCAGGAAACAGATTTCAGGAGGGAGAATCGAATCGCCTTTAAATCACAGGAAAAGCGGCAAAACCTCGACAATGATGCCCTTGGCCAAAAAGGGCGTATGCGTTTTTTCGTGAATATATTCAGGAAAAAACGCATACGCCCTTTTTGGCCAACCAAGCAACCTGGAAAGGCAAATCAGCGCTACAAAGAAGTCTCGCTTCCCATTGGTCAAAAGGGCCATGCTGAATAAAGTGTCAAAACCAGAAATGCAGGACAGGCCATGGAGAAACGGGAGCCTTGCTACGCTGATGGGCAGGATGTAAATTGCCAACAGCCACTCTGGAGAAGTGTACGGTGTGTCCTGAAACATCTAAAAAACTCAGCTTAGACAGCATAGGGCACTTCCACTCATGGGCGTATAAATTGGGAAAACTAAAAATCAACAAGACACAGGCACCCCAAAGTTTAGGGCTGCTCTGTCCACAAGAACCTCCACTTCGTTACACCTTAAATATCCCAGGAAAGAGAAAAATGGATAAAGAAGTTGTGGTCCTTATGTACAATGGAATATCACTCAGCCATGAAATCAACGTCATAAGGCTAGTAGCAGCATGATGAGTGGATTCAGGTACGACGATTCTAAGTGAAATAAGTCACACAGAAAAAGACACTTATCATAAGATATCACTTATAGAGGGAGTGTAAAAACCGCTACCCTTGAACTGAATTACAAAACAGAACAGAGTCACACGTTTAGAAAACACACTATGGCTGCTTAACGGGAAAGGTGAGGTGGGGTGATGCGTAAAACAAGGGTTTCAAATTACCTCAGATACCGTTCCATAAACCCAATATGTAATAGAAAAGACATACTCCTAGTTCAGTGAATTGGACTCAACACCCTCTATTCACCGCCAAAGAATATATCTGACTAGTAAGAATCTTAAAACCTATGTATTGATATCTCTCTGTAAGTGATTCAAGTGGGTGTAAAACGGCATAAACTCAGCAGTGAAAAGCAGCTAAACCCCATTATAAAAATAAATTACTTTTAAAAACCCGTGAAACAAAGACAGTGAAAGAGACAGAAATTATTAAAAAATTCGTTCAGGGGCTGTGATGCCACCTGGATTGACCATATCTAGACCCACAGCTGATTGAGACATAAGGGTGGACACTCTTGGGGCTGAGAGTTTTGTTGAGGTTGGGTGAGCAAACGCAGACCCTTTAAAGTAATACTGCGTGGTACTCATCCCATGGGTCTCAAATCTCCAGGTTCAAGGGCATCTTCCTACATCGAAAACATGCATGAGAAACCCAGAAGATGGTACACCGTGTGATCGGGAAACGTTTCTAAAACGCACCTAATTTCTCATCTCCTTGTGCTCGGGTTCGCCATTCCAGCCGCTTTACTAGCAATCTCCCTCTTTGAAGAATCAGCACCTTTAACCTCCTGTTCCGTACAGGTTGCAATTTGTCCTGAGGATGAACGGGAGGAGGGGGAACCAATGAGAGACTAGCTCTAGGTGTTGGGACAGGCACAGGTCACTCTATTTTCCCATCAGGAAGAAGATTTAACCACAGGCTCAGCCTGCCGCCCGGGACCAGAGTAGGGCCTGAAGCAATGCTGCGCTTTTGCGGCCAACTCCCAAGAAAGCGAGTTGAAAAATGGAGCTCAGGGGCACTGCAATTCACAAACCTGCAGACTTATAAATGATCACTCTCGTCCACAAATATATTGAGGGAAGGCAATGAAGAGGATTTGAAAGCAAGGCAGAATTGCAGGAAACAGATTTCAGGAGGGAGATTCGAATCGCCTTTAAAGCACAGGAAAAGCGGCAAAACCTCGACAATGATGCCTTTGGCCAAAAAGGGCGTATGCGTTTTTTCCTGAATATATTCAGGAAAAAACGCATACGCCCTTTTTGGCCAACCAAGCAACCTGGAAAGGCAAATCAGCGCTACAAAGAAGTCTCGCTTCCCATCGGTCAAAAGGGCCATGCTGAATAAAGTGTCAAAACCAGAAATGCAGGACAGGCCATGGAGAAACGGGAGCCTTGCTACGCTGATGGACAGGATGTAAATTGACAACAGCCACTCTGGAGAAGTGTACCGTGTGTCCTGAAACATCTAAAAAACTCAGCTTAGAGAGCATAGGGCACTTCCACTTATGGGCGTATAAATTGGGAAAACTAAAAATCAGCAAGACACAGGCACCCCAAAGTTTAGGGCTGCTCTGTTGACAAGAACCTCCACTTCGTTACACCTTAAATATCCCAGGAAAGAAAAAATGGATAAAGAAGTTGTGGTCCTTATGTACAATGGAATATCACTCAGCCATGAAATCAACGTCATAAGGCTAGTAGCAGCATGATGAGTGGATTTAGGTACGACGATTCTAAGTGAAATAAGTCACACAGAAAAAGACACTTATCATAAGATATCACTTATAGAGGGAGTGTAAAAACCGCTACCCTTGAACTGAATTACAAAACAGAACAGAGTCACACGTTTAGAAAACACACTATGGCTGATTCACGGGAAAGGTGATGTGGGGTGATGCATAAAACAATGGTTTCAAATTAGCTCAAATACCGTTCCATAAACCCAATAGGTAATAGACAAGACCTACTGCTAGTTCAGTGAATTGGACTCAACACCCCCTATTCACCGCCCAAGAATATATCTGACTAGTAAGAATCTTTAAACCTATGTATTGATATCTCTCTTTAAGTGAGTCAAGTGGGTGTAAAGCGGCATAAACACAGCAGTGAAAAGCAGCTAAACCCCATTATAAAAATCAATTACTTTTAAAAACCCGTGAAACAAAGACAGTGAAAGAGACAGAAATTCTTCCAAAATTCGTTCAGGGGCTGTGATGCCACCTGGATTTACCATATCTAGACCCACAGCTGATTGAGACATAAAGGTGGACACTCTTGGGGCTGAGAGGTTTGGTGAGGTTGGGAGAGCAAACGCAGACCCTTTAAAGTAATACTGCGTGGTAACCATCCCATGGGTCCCAAATCTCCAGGTTCAAGGGCATCTTCCTACATCGAAAACATGCATGAGAAACCCAGAAGATGCTACACCGTGTGATCGGGAAACGTTTCTAAAACGCACCTCATTTCTCATCTCCTTGTGCTCGGGTTCGCCATTCCAGCCGCTTTACTAGCAATCTCCCTCCTTGGAGAATCAGCACCTTTAACCTCCTGTTCCGTACAGGTTGCAATTTGTCCTGAGGATGAACGGGAAGAGGGGGAACCAATGAGAGACTAGCTCTAGGTGTTGGGACAGGCACAGGTCACTCTATTTTCCCATCAGGAAGAAGAATTAACCACAGGCTCAGCCTGCTGCCCGGGACCAGAGTAGGGCCTGAAGCAATCCTGCGCTTTTGCGGCCAGCTCCCAAGAAAGCGAGTTGAAAAATGGAGCTCAAGGGCGCTGCAATTCACAAACCTGGAGACTTATAAATGATCACTCTCGTCCACAAATATATTGAGGGAAGGCAACGAAGAGGATTTGAAAGCAAGGCAGAATTGCAGGAAACAGATTTCAGGAGGGAGAATCGAATCGCCTTTAAAACACAGGAAAAGCGGCAAAACCTCGACAATGATGCCCTTGGCCAAAAAGGGCGTATGCGTTTTTTCGTGAATATATTCAGGAAAAAACGCATACGCCCTTTTTGGCCAACCAAGCAACCTGGAAAGGCAAATCAGCGCTACAAAGAAGTCTCGCTTCCCTTCGGTCAAAAGGGCCATGCTGAATAAAGTATCAAAACCAGAAATGCAAGACAGGCCATGGAGAAACGGGAGCCTTGCTACGCTGATGGGCGAGATGTAAATTGCCAACAGCCACTCTCGAGAAGTGTACGGTGTGTCCTGAAACATCTAAAAAACTCAGCTTAGAGAGCATAGGGCACTTCCACTCATGGGCGTATAAATTGGGAAAACTAAATATCAGCAAGACACAGGCACCCCAAAGGTTAGGGCTGCTCTGTTGACAAGAACCTCCACTTCGTTACACCTTAAATATCCCAGGAAAGAGAAAAATGGATAAAGAAGTTGTGGTCCTTATGTACAATGGAATATCACTCAGCCATGAAATCAACCTCATAAGGCTAGTAGCAGCATGATGAGTGGATTTAGGTACGACGATTCTAAGTGAAATAAGTCACACACAAAAAGACACTTATCATAAGATATCACTTATAGAGGGAATGTAAAAACCGCTACCCTTGAACTGAATTACAAAACAGAACAGAGTCACACGTTTAGAAAACACACTATGGCTGCTTAACGGGAAAGGTGAGGTGGGGTGATGCATAAAACAAGGGTTTCAAATTAGCTCAGATACCGTTCCATAAACCCAATAGGTAATAGACAAGACCTACTCCTTGCTCAGTGAATTGGACTCAACACCCCTTATTCACCGCCCAAGAATATATCTGACTAGTAAGAATCTTAAAACCTATGTATTGATATCTCTCTGTAAGTGAGTCAAGAGGGTGTAAAGCGGCATAAACACAGCAGTGAAAAGCAGCTAAACCCCATTATAAAAATCAATTACTTTTAAACACCCGTGAAACAAAGACAGTGAAGGAGAGAGAAATTCTTCCAAAATTCGTTCAGGGGCTGTGATGCCACCTGGATTTACCATATCTAGACCCACAGCTGATTGAGACATAAAGGTGGACACTCTTGGGGCTGAGAGGTTTGGTGAGGTTGGGAGAGCAAACGCAGACCCTTTAAAGTAATACTGCGTGGTAACCATCCCATGGGTCCCAAATCTCCAGGTTCAAGGGCATCTTCCTACATCGAAAACATGCATGAGAAACCCAGAAGATGCTACACCGTGTGATCGGGAAACGTTTCTAAAACGCACCTCATTTCTCATCTCCTTGTGCTCGGGTTCGCCATTCCAGCCGCTTTACTAGCAATCTCCCTCCTTGGAGAATCAGCACCTTTAACCTCCTGTTCCGTACAGGTTGCAATTTGTCCTGAGGATGAACGGGAAGAGGGGGAACCAATGAGAGACTAGCTCTAGGTGTTGGGACAGGCACAGGTCACTCTATTTTCCCATCAGGAAGAAGAATTAACCACAGGCTCAGCCTGCTGCCCGGGACCAGAGTAGGGCCTGAAGCAATCCTGCGCTTTTGCGGCCAGCTCCCAAGAAAGCGAGTTGAAAAATGGAGCTCAAGGGCGCTGCAATTCACAAACCTGGAGACTTATAAATGATCACTCTCGTCCACAAATATATTGAGGGAAGGCAACGAAGAGGATTTGAAAGCAAGGCAGAATTGCAGGAAACAGATTTCAGGAGGGAGAATCGAATCGCCTTTAAAACACAGGAAAAGCGGCAAAACCTCGACAATGATGCCCTTGGCCAAAAAGGGCGTATGCGTTTTTTCCTGAATATATTCAGGAAAAAACGCATACGCCCTTTTTGGCCAACCAAGCAACCTGGAAAGGCAAATCAGCGCTACAAAGAAGTCTCGCTTCCCTTCGGTCAAAAGGGCCATGCTGAATAAAGTATCAAAACCAGAAATGCAAGACAGGCCATGGAGAAACGGGAGCCTTGCTACGCTGATGGGCGAGATGTAAATTGCCAACAGCCACTCTCGAGAAGTGTACGGTGTGTCCTGAAACATCTAAAAAACTCAGCTTAGAGAGCATAGGGCACTTCCACTCATGGGCGTATAAATTGGGAAAACTAAATATCAGCAAGACACAGGCACCCCAAAGGTTAGGGCTGCTCTGTTGACAAGAACCTCCACTTCGTTACACCTTAAATATCCCAGGAAAGAGAAAAATGGATAAAGAAGTTGTGGTCCTTATGTACAATGGAATATCACTCAGCCATGAAATCAACCTCATAAGGCTAGTAGCAGCATGATGAGTGGATTTAGGTACGACGATTCTAAGTGAAATAAGTCACACACAAAAAGACACTTATCATAAGATATCACTTATAGAGGGAATGTAAAAACCGCTACCCTTGAACTGAATTACAAAACAGAACAGAGTCACACGTTTAGAAAACACACTATGGCTGCTTAACGGGAAAGGTGAGGTGGGGTGATGCATAAAACAAGGGTTTCAAATTAGCTCAGATACCGTTCCATAAACCCAATAGGTAATAGACAAGACCTACTCCTTGCTCAGTGAATTGGACTCAACACCCCTTATTCACCGCCCAAGAATATATCTGACTAGTAAGAATCTTAAAACCTATGTATTGATATCTCTCTGTAAGTGAGTCAAGAGGGTGTAAAGCGGCATAAACACAGCAGTGAAAAGCAGCTAAACCCCATTATAAAAATCAATTACTTTTAAAAACCCGTGAAACAAAGACAGTGAAGGAGAGAGAAATTCTTACAAAATTCGTTCAGGGGCTGTGATGCCACCTGGAATGACCATATCTAGACCCACAGCTGATTGAGACATAAGGGTGGACACTCTTGGGGCTGAGAGGTTTGGTGAGGTTGGGTGAGCAAACGCAGACCCTTTAAAGTAATACTGCGTGGTACCCATCCCATGGGTCCCAAATCTCCAGGTTCAAGGGCATCTTCCTACATCGAAAACATGCATGAGAAACCCAGAAGATGGTATACCGTGTGATCGGGAAAGGTTTCTAAAACGCACCTCATTTCTCATCTCCTTGTGCTCGGGTTCGCCATTCCAGCCGCTTTACTAGCAATCTCCCTCCTTGGACAATCAGCACCTTTAACCTACTGTTCCGTCCAGGTTGAAATTTGTCCTGAGGATGAACGGGCAGAGGGGGAACCAATGAGAGACTAGCTCTAGGTGTTGGGACAGGCACAGGTCACTCTATTTTCCCATCAGGAAGAAGAATTAACCACAGGCTCAGCCTGCCGCCTTGGACCAGAATAGGGCCTGAAGCAATCCTTCGCTTTTGCGGCCATCTCCCAAGAAAGCGAGTTGAAAAATGGAGCTCAGGGGCACTGCAATTCACAAACCTGCAGACTTATAAATGATCACTCTCGTCCACAAATATATTGAGGGAAGGCAACGAAGAGGATTTGAAAGCAAGGCAGAATTGCAGGAAACAGATTTCAGGAGGGAGATTCGAATCGCCTTTAAAGCACAGGAAAAGCGGCAAAACCTCGACAATGATGCCCTTGGCCAAAAAGGGCGTATGCGTTTTTTCCTGAATATATTCAGGAAAAAACGCATACGCCCTTTTTGGCCAACCAAGCAACCTTAAAGGCAAATCAGCGCTACAAAGAAGTCTCGCTTCCCATCGGTCAAAAGGGCCATGCTGAATAAAGTGTCAAAACCAGAAATGCAGGACAGGCCATGGAGAAACGGGAGCCTTGCTACGCTGATGGGCGAGATGTAAATTGCCAACAGCCACTCAGGAGAAGTGTACGGTGTGTCCTGAAACATCTAAAAAACTCAGCTTAGAGAGCATAGGGCATTTCCACTCATGGGCATATAAATTGGGAAAACTAAAAATCAGCAAGACACAGGCACCCCAAAGGTTATGGCTGCTCTGTTGAGAAGAACCTCCACTTCGTTACACCTTAAATATCCCAGGAAACAGAAAAATGGATAAAGAAGTTGTGGTCCTTATGTACAATGGAATATCACTCAGCCATGAAATCAACGTCATAAGGCTAGTAGCAGCATGATGAGTGGATTTAGGTACGACGATTCTAAGTGAAATAAGTCACACAGAAAAAGACACTTATCATAAGATATCACTTATAGAGGGAATGTAAAAACCGCTACCCTTGAACTGAATTACAAAACAGAACAGAGTCACACGTTTAGAAAACACACTATGGCTGCTTAACGGGAAAGGTGAGGTGGGGTGATGCATAAAACAAGGGTTTCAAATTAGCTCAGATACCGTTCCATAAACCCAATAGGTAATAGACAAGACCTACTCCTTGCTCAGTGAATTGGACTCAACACCCCCTATTCACCGCCCAAGAATATATCTGACTAGTAAGAATTTTAAAATCTATGTATTGATATCTCTCTGTAAGTGAGTCAAGTGGGTGTAAAGCGGCATAAACACAGCAATGAAAAGCAGCTAAACCCCATTATAAAAATCAATTACTTTTAAACACCCGTGAAACAAAGACAGTGAAGGAGAGAGAAATTCTTACAAAATTCGTTCAGGGGCTGTGTTGCCACCTGGATTGACCATATCTAGACCCACAGCTGATTGAGACATAAGGGTGGACACTCTTGGGGCTGAGAGGTTTGGTGAGGTTGGGTGAGCAAACGCAGACCCTTTAAAGTAATCCTGCGTGGTACCCATCCCATGGGTCCCAAATCTCCAGGTTCAAGGGCATCTTCCTACATCGAAAACATGCATGAGAAACCCAGAAGATGGTACACCGTGTGATCGGGAAAGGTTTCTGAAACGCACCTCATTTCTCATCTCCTTGTGCTCGGGTTCGCCATTCCAGCCGCTTTACTAGCAATCTCCCTCCTTGGAGAATCAGCATCTTTAACCTCCTGTTCCCTACAGGTTGCAATTTGTCCTGAGGATGAACGGGAAGAGGGGGAACCAATGAGAGACTAGCTCTAGGTGTTGGGACAGGCACAGGTCACTCTATTTTCCCATCAGGAAGAAGAATTAACCACAGGCTCAGCCTGCCGCCCGGGACCAGAGTAGGGCCTGAACCAATCCTGCGCTTTTGCGGCCAGCTCCCAAGAAAGCGAGTTGAAAAATGGAGCTCAGGGGCACTGCAATTCACAAACCTGCAGACTTATAAATGATCACTCTCGTCCACACATATATTGAGGGAAGGCAACGAAGAGGATTTGAAAGCAAGGCAGAATTGCAGGAAACAGATTTCAGGAGGGAGATTCGAATCGCCTTTAAAGCACAGGAAAAGCGGCAAAACCTCGACAATGATGCCCTTGGCCAAAAAGGGCGTATGCGTTCAGGAAAAAACGCATACGCCCTTTTTGGCCAACCAAGCAACCTGGAAAGGCAAATCAGCGCTACAAAGAAGTCTCGCTTCCCATCGGTCAAAAGGGCCATGCTGAATAAAGTGTCAAAACCAGAAATGCAAGACAGACCATGGAGAAACGGGAGCATTGCTACGGTGATGGGCAGGATGTAAATTGCCAACAGCCACTCTGGAGAAGTGTACGGTGTGTCCTGAAACATCTAAAAAACTCAGCTTAGACAGCATAGGGCACTTCCACTCATGGGCGTATAAATTGGGAAAACTAAAAATCAACAAGACACAGGCACCCCAAAGTTTAGGGCTGCTCTGTCCACAAGAACCTCCACTTCGTTACACCTTAAATATCCCAGGAAAGAGAAAAATGGATAAAGAAGTTGTGGTCCTTATGTACAATGGAATATCACTCAGCCATGAAATCAACGTCATAAGGCTAGTAGCAGCATGATGAGTGGATTCAGGTACGACGATTCTAAGTGAAATAAGTCACACAGAAAAAGACACTTATCATAAGATATCACTTATAGAGGGAGTGTAAAAACCGCTACCCTTGAACTGAATTACAAAACAGAACAGAGTCACACGTTTAGAAAACACACTATGGCTGCTTAACGGGAAAGGTGAGGTGGGGTGATGCGTAAAACAAGGGTTTCAAATTACCTCAGATACCGTTCCATAAACCCAATATGTAATAGAAAAGACATACTCCTAGTTCAGTGAATTGGACTCAACACCCTCTATTCACCGCCCAAGAATATATCTGACTAGTAAGAATCTTAAAACCTATGTATTGATATCTCTCTGTAAGTGATTCAAGTGGGTGTAAAACGGCATAAACTCAGCAGTGAAAAGCAGCTAAACCCCATTATAAAAATCAATTACTTTTAAAAACCCGTGAAACAAAGACAGTGAAAGAGAGAGAAATTATTAAAAAATTCGTTCAGGGGCTGTGATGCCACCTGGATTGACCATATCTAGACCCACAGCTGATTGAGACATAAGGGTGGACACTCTTGGGGCTGAGAGTTTTGTTGAGGTTGGGTGAGCAAACGCAGACCCTTTAAAGTAATACTGCGTGGTACTCATCCCATGGGTCTCAAATCTCCAGGTTCAAGGGCATCTTCCTACATCGAAAACATGCATGAGAAACCCAGAAGATGGTACACCGTGTGATCGGGAAACGTTTCTAAAACGCACCTAATTTCTCATCTCCTTGTGCTCGGGTTCGCCATTCCAGCCGCTTTACTAGCAATCTCCCTCTTTGAAGAATCAGCACCTTTAACCTCCTGTTCCGTACAGGTTGCAATTTGTCCTGAGGATGAACGGGAGGAGGGGGAACCAATGAGAGACTAGCTCTAGGTGTTGGGACAGGCACAGGTCACTCTATTTTCCCATCAGGAAGAAGATTTAACCACAGGCTCAGCCTGCCGCCCGGGACCAGAGTAGGGCCTGAAGCAATGCTGCGCTTTTGCGGCCAACTCCCAAGAAAGCGAGTTGAAAAATGGAGCTCAGGGGCACTGCAATTCACAAACCTGCAGACTTATAAATGATCACTCTCGTCCACAAATATATTGAGGGAAGGCAATGAAGAGGATTTGAAAGCAAGGCAGAATTGCAGGAAACAGATTTCAGGAGGGAGATTCGAATCGCCTTTAAAGCACAGGAAAAGCGGCAAAACCTCGACAATGATGCCCTTGGCCAAAAAGGGCGTATGCGTTTTTTCCTGAATATATTCAGGAAAAAACGCATACGCCCTTTTTGGCCAACCAAGCAACCTGGAAAGGCAAATCAGCGCTACAAAGAAGTCTCGCTTCCCATCGGTCAAAAGGGCCATGCTGAATAAAGTGTCTAATCCATAAATGCAGGACAGGCCATGGAGAAACGGGAGCCTTGCTATGCTGATGGGCGAGATGTAAATTGCCAACAGCCACTCTCGAGAAGTGTATGGTGTGTCCTGAAACATCTAAAAAACTCAGCTTAGGGAGCATAGGGCACTTCCACTTATGGGCGTATACATTGGGAAAACTAAAAATCAGCAAGACACAGGAACCCCAAAGTTTAGGGCTGTTTTGCTGACAAGAACCTCCACTTCGTTACACCTTAAATATCCCAGGAAAGAGAAAAATGGATAAAGAAGTTGCGGTCCTTATGTACAATGGAATATCACTCAGCCATGAAATCAACCTCATAAGGCTAGTAGCAGCATGATGAGTGGGTTTAGGTACGACGATTCTAAGTGAAATAAGTCACACACAAAAAGACACTTATCATAAGATATCACTTATAGAGGGAATGTAAAAACCGCTACCCTTGAACTGAATTACAAAACAGAACAGAGTCACACGTTTAGAAAACACACTATGGCTGCTTAACGGGAAAGGTGAGGTGGGGTGATGCATAAAACAAGGGTTTCAAATTAGCTCAGATACCGTTCCATAAACCCAATAGGTAATAGACAAGACCTACTCCTTGCTCAGTGAATTGGACTCAACACCCCTTATTCACCGCCCAAGAATATATCTGACTAGTAAGAATCTTAAAACCTATGTATTGATATCTCTCTGTAAGTGAGTCAAGAGGGTGTAAAGCGGCATAAACACAGCAGTGAAAAGCAGCTAAACCCCATTATAAAAATCAATTACTTTTAAACACCCGTGAAACAAAGACAGTGAAGGAGAGAGAAATTCTTACAAAATTCGTTCAGGGGCTGTGATGCCACCTGGATTGACCATATCTAGACCCACAGCTGATTGAGACATAAGGGTGGACACTCTTGGGGCTGAGAGGTTTGGTGAGGTTGGGTGAGCAAACGCAGACCCTTTAAAGTAATACTGCGTGGTACCCATCCCATGGGTCCCAAATCTCCAGGTTCAAGGGCATCTTCCTACATCGAAAACATGCATGAGAAACCCAGAAGATGGTATACCGTGTGATCGGGAAAGGTTTCTAAAACGCACCTCATTTCTCATCTCCTTGTGCTCGGGTTCGCCATTCCAGCCGCTTTACTAGCAATCTCCCTCCTTGGACAATCAGCACCTTTAACCTACTGTTCCGTCCAGGTTGCAATTTGTCCTGAGGATGAACGGGAAGAGGGGGAACCAATGAGAGACTAGCTCTAGGTGTTGGGACAGGCAGAGGTCACTCTATTTTCCCATCAGGAAGAAGAATTAACCACAGGCTCAGCCTGCCGCCTTGGACCAGAATAGGGCCTGAAGCAATCCTTCGCTTTTGCGGCCAGCTCCTAAGAAAGCGAGTTGAAAAATGGAGCTCAGGGGCACTGCAATTCACAAACCTGCAGACTTATAAATGATCACTCTCGTCCACAAATATATTGAGGGAAGGCAACGAAGAGGATTTGAAAGCAAGGCAGAATTGCAGGAAACAGATTTCAGGAGGGAGATTCGAATCGCCTTTAAAGCACAGGAAAAGCGGCAAAACCTCGACAATGATGCCCTTGGCCAAAAAGGGCGTATGCGTTTTTTCCTGAATATATTCAGGAAAAAACGCATACGCCCTTTTTGGCCAACCAAGCAACCTTAAAGGCAAATCAGCGCTACAAAGAAGTCTCGCTTCCCATCGGTCAAAAGGGCCATGCTGAATAAAGTGTCAAAACCAGAAATGCAGGACAGGCCATGGAGAAACGGGAGCCTTGCTACGCTGATGGGCGAGATGTAAATTGCCAACAGCCACTCAGGAGAAGTGTACGGTGTGTCCTGAAACATCTAAAAAACTCAGCTTAGAGAGCATAGGGCATTTCCACTCATGGGCATATAAATTGGGAAAACTAAAAATCAGCAAGACACAGGCACCCCAAAGGTTATGGCTGCTCTGTTGAGAAGAACCTCCACTTCGTTACACCTTAAATATCCCAGGAAACAGAAAAATGGATAAAGAAGTTGTGGTCCTTATGTACAATGGAATATCACTCAGCCATGAAATCAACGTCATAAGGCTAGTAGCAGCATGATGAGTGGATTTAGGTACGACGATTCTAAGTGAAATAAGTCACACAGAAAAAGACACTTATCATAAGATATCACTTATAGAGGGAATGTAAAAACCGCTACCCTTGAACTGAATTACAAAACAGAACAGAGTCACACGTTTAGAAAACACACTATGGCTGCTTAACGGGAAAGGTGAGGTGGGGTGATGCATAAAACAAGGGTTTCAAATTAGCTCAGATACCGTTCCATAAACCCAATAGGTAATAGACAAGACCTACTCCTTGCTCAGTGAATTGGACTCAACACCCCCTATTCACCGCCCAAGAATATATCTGACTAGTAAGAATTTTAAAATCTATGTATTGATATCTCTCTGTAAGTGAGTCAAGTGGGTGTAAAGCGGCATAAACACAGCAATGAAAAGCAGCTAAACCCCATTATAAAAATCAATTACTTTTAAACACCCGTGAAACAAAGACAGTGAAGGAGAGAGAAATTCTTACAAAATTCGTTCAGGGGCTGTGTTGCCACCTGGATTGACCATATCTAGACCCACAGCTGATTGAGACATAAGGGTGGACACTCTTGGGGCTGAGAGGTTTGGTGAGGTTGGGTGAGCAAACGCAGACCCTTTAAAGTAATCCTGCGTGGTACCCATCCCATGGGTCCCAAATCTCCAGGTTCAAGGGCATCTTCCTACATCGAAAACATGCATGAGAAACCCAGAAGATGGTACACCGTGTGATCGGGAAAGGTTTCTGAAACGCACCTCATTTCTCATCTCCTTGTGCTCGGGTTCGCCATTCCAGCCGCTTTACTAGCAATCTCCCTCCTTGGAGAATCAGCATCTTTAACCTCCTGTTCCCTACAGGTTGCAATTTGTCCTGAGGATGAACGGGAAGAGGGGGAACCAATGAGACACTAGCTCTAGGTGTTGGGACAGGCACAGGTCACTCTATTTTCCCATCAGGAAGAAGAATTAACCACAGGCTCAGCCTGCCGCCCGGGACCAGAGTAGGGCCTGAACCAATCCTGCGCTTTTGCGGCCAGCTCCCAAGAAAGCGAGTTGAAAAATGGAGCTCAGGGGCACTGCAATTCACAAACCTGCAGACTTATAAATGATCACTCTCGTCCACAAATATATTGAGGGAAGGCAACGAAGAGGATTTGAAAGCAAGGCAGAATTGCAGGAAACAGATTTCAGGAGGGAGAATCGAATCGCCTTTAAATCACAGGAAAAGCGGCAAAACCTCGACAATGATGCCCTTGGCCAAAAAGGGCGTATGCGTTTTTTCGTGAATATATTCAGGAAAAAACGCATACGCCCTTTTTGGCCAACCAAGCAACCTGGAAAGGCAAATCAGCGCTACAAAGAAGTCTCGCTTCCCTTCGGTCAAAAGGGCCATGCTGAATAAAGTATCAAAACCAGAAATGCAGGACAGGCCATGGAGAAACGGGAGCCTTGCTACGCTGATGGGCGAGATGTAAATTGCCAACAGCCACTCTCGAGAAGTGTACGGTGTGTCCTGAAACATCTAAAAAACTCAGCTTAGAGAGCATAGGGCACTTCCACTCATGGGCGTATAAATTGGGAAAACTAAATATCAGCAAGACACAGGCACCCCAAAGGTTAGGGCTGCTCTGTTGACAAGAACCTCCACTTCGTTACACCTTAAATATCCCAGGAAAGAGAAAAATGGATAAAGAAGTTGCGGTCCTTATGTACAATGGAATATCACTCAGCCATGAAATCAACCTCATAAGGCTAGTAGCAGCATGATGAGTGGATTTAGGTACGACGATTCTAAGTGAAATAAGTCACACACAAAAAGACACTTATCATAAGATATCACTTATAGAGGGAATGTAAAAACCGCTACCCTTGAACTGAATTACAAAACAGAACAGAGTCACACGTTTAGAAAACACACTATGGCTGCTTAACGGGAAAGGTGAGGTGGGGTGATGCATAAAACAAGGGTTTCAAATTAGCTCAGATACCGTTCCATAAACCCAATAGGTAATAGACAAGACCTACTCCTTGCTCAGTGAATTGGACTCAACACCCCTTATTCACCGCCCAAGAATATATCTGACTAGTAAGAATCTTAAAACCTATGTATTGATATCTCTCTGTAAGTGAGTCAAGTGGGTGTAAAGCGGCATAAACACAGCAGTGAAAAGCAGCTAAACCCCATTATAAAAATCAATTCCTTTTAAAAACCCGTGAAACAAAGACAGTGAAAGAGAGAGAAATTCTTATACAATTCGTTCAGGGGCTGTGATGCCACCTGGATTGACCATATCTAGACCCACAGCTGATTGAGACATAAGGGTGGACACTCTTGGGGCTGAGAGGTTTGGTGAGGTTGGGTGAGGAAACGCAGACCGTTTAAAGTAATACTGCGTGGTACCCATCCTATGGGTCCCAAATCTCCAGGTTCAAGGGCATCTTCCTACATCGAAAACATGCATGAGAAACCCAGAAGATGGTACACTGTGTGATCGGGAAAGGTTTCTAAAACGCACCTCATTTCTCATCTCCTTGTACTCAGGTTCGCCATTCCAGCCGCTTTAATAGAAATCTCCCTCCTTGGAGAATCAGCACCTTTAACCTCCTGTTCCGTCCAGGTTGCAATTTGTCCTGAGGATGAACGGGAAGAGGGGGAACCAATGAAAGACTAGCTCTAGGTGTTGGGACAGGCACAGGTCACTCTATTTTCCCATCAGGAAGAAGAATTAACCACAGGCTCAGCCTGCCGCCCGGGACCATAGTAGGGCCTGAAGCAATCCTGAGCTTTTGCGGTCAGCTCCCAAGAAAGCGAGTTGAAAAATGGAGCTCAGGGGCACTGCAATTCACAAACCTGCAGACATATAAATGATCACTCTCGTCCACAAATATATTGAGGGAAGGCAACGAAGAGGATTTGAAAGCAAGGCAGATTTGCAGGAAACAGATTTCAGGAGGGAGATTCGAATCGCCTTTAAAGCACAGGAAAAGCGGCAAAACCTCGACAATGATGCCCTTGGCCAAAAAGGGCATATGCGTTCAGGAAAAAACGCATACGCCCTTTTTGGCCAACCAAGCAACTTGGAAAGGCAAATTAGTGCTACAAAGAAGTCTCGCTTCCCATCGGTCAAAAGGGCCATGCTGAATAAAGTGTGAAAACCAGAAATGCAGGACAGGCCATGGAGAAACGGGAGCCTTGCTAACCTGATGGGCAGGATGTCAATTGCCAACAGCCACTCTGCAGAACTGTATGGTGTGTCCTGAAACATTTAAAAAACTGAGCTTAGAGAGCATAGGGCACTTCCACTCATAGGCGTATAAATTGGGAAAACTAAAAATCAGCAAGACACAGGCACCCCAAAGTCTAGGGCTGCTCTGTTGACGAGAACCTCCACTTCGTTACACCTTAAATATCCCAGGAAAGAGCAAAATGGATAAAGAAGTTGTGGTCCTTATGTACAATGGAATATCATTCAGCTATGAAATCAACGTCATAACGCTAGTAGCAGCATGATGAGTGATTTTACGTACGACGATTCTAAGTGAAATAAGTCACACAGAAAAAGACACTTATCATAAGATGTCACTTATAGAGGGAATGTAAAAACCGCTACCCTTGAACTGATTTACAAAACAGAACAGAGTCACACGTTTAGAAAACACACTATGGCTGCTTAACGTGAAAGGTGAGGTAGGGTGGTGCATAAAACAAGCGTTTCAAATTAGCTCAGATACCGTTCGATAAACCCAATATGTAATAGACAAGACCTACTCCTAGTTCAGTGCATTGGACTCAACACCTCCTATTCACCGCCCAAGAATATATCTGACTAGTAAGAATCTTAAAACCTATGTATTGATATCTCTCTGTAAGTGATTCAAGTGGGTGTAAAGCGGCATAACCACAGCAGTGAAAAGCAGCTAAACCCCAGTATAAAAATCAATTACTTTTAAACACCCGTGAAACAAAGACAGTGAAAGAGAGAGAAATTCTTACAAAATTCGTTCAGGGGCTGTGATGCCACCTGGATTGACCATATCTAGACCCACAGCTGATTGAGACATAAGGGTGGACACTCTTGGGGCTGAGAGGTTTGGTGAGGTTGGGTGAGCAAACGCAGATCCTTTAAAGTAATACTGCGTGGTACCCATCCCATGGGGCCCAAATCTCCAGGTTCAAGGGCATCTTCCTACATCGAAAACATGCATGAGAAACCCAGAAGATGGTACACCGTGTGATCGGGAAAGGTTTCTAAAACGCACCTCATTTCTCATCTCCTTGTGCTCGGGTTCGCCATTCCAGCCGCTTTACTAGCAATCTCCAACCTTGGAGAATCAGCACCTTTAACCTCCTGTTCCGTACAGGTTGCAATTTGTCCTGAGGATGAACGGGAAGAGGGGGAACCAATGAGAGACTAGCTCTAGGTGTTGGGACAGGCACAGGTCACTCTGTTTTCCCATCAGGAAGAAGAATTAACCACAGGCTCAGCCTGCCGCCCGGGACCAGAGTAGGGCCTGAAGCAATCCTGCGCTTTTGCGGCCAGCTCCCAAGAAAGCGAGTTGAAAAATGGAGCTCAGGGGCACTGCAATTCACAAACCTGCAGACTTATAAATGATCACTCTCGTCCACAAATATATTGAGGGAAGGCAACGAAGAGGATTTGAAAGCAAGGCAGAATTGCAGGAAACAGATTTCAGGAGGGAGATTCGAATCGCCTTTAAAGCACAGGAAAAGCGGCAAAACCTCGACAATGATGCCCTTGGCCAAAAAGGGCGTATGCATTTTTTCCTGAATATATTCAGGAAAAAACGCATACGCCCTTTTTGGCCAACCAAGCAACCTGGAAAGGCAAATCAGCGCTACAAAGAAGTCTCGCTTCCCATCGGTCAAAAGGGCCATGCTGAAAAAAGTGTCAAAACCAGAAATGCAGGACAGGCCATGGAGAAAAGGGAGCCTGGCTACGCTGATGGGCAGGATGTAAATTGCCAACAGCCACTCTGGAGAAGTGTACGGTGTGTCCTGAAATATCTAAAAAAACTCACCTTAGAGAGCATAGGGCAATTCCACTCATGGGCGTATAAATTGGGGAAACTAAAAATCAGCAAGACACAGGCACCCCATAGTTTAGGGCTGCTCTGTTGAGAAGAACCTGCACTTCGTTACACCTTAAATAACCCAGGAAAGAGAAAAATGGATAAAGAAGTTGTGGTCCTTATGTACAATGGAATATCACTCAGCCATGAAATCAACCTCATAAGGCTAGTAGCAGCATGATGAGTGGATTTAGGTATGACGATTCTAAGTGAAATAAGTCACACAGAAAAAGACACTTATCATAAGATATCACTTATAGAGGGAATGTAAAAACCGCTACCCTTGAACTGAATTACAAAACAGAACAGAGTCACACGTTTAGAAAACACACTATGGCTGCTTAACGGGAAAGGTGAGGTGGGGTGATGCATAAAACAAGGGTTTCAAATTAGCTCAGATACCGTTCCATAAACCCAATAGGTAATAGACAAGACCTACTCTTTGCTCAGTGAATTGGACTCAACAACCCCTATTCACTGCCCAAGAATATATCTGACTAGTAAGAATCTTAAAACCTATGTATTGATATCTCTCTGTAAGTGAGTCAAGTGGGTGTAAAGCGGCATAAACACAGCAGTGAAAAGCAGCTAAACCTCATTATAAAAATCAATTCCTTTTAAAAACCCGTGAAACAAAGACAGTGAAAGAGAGAGAAATTCTTATAAAATTCGTTCAGGGGCTGTGATGCCAGCTGGATTGACCATATCTAGACCCACAGCTGATTGAGACATAAGGGTGGACACTCTTGGGGCTGAGAGGTTTGGTGAGGTTGGGTGAGGAAACGTAGACCGTTTAAAGTAATACTGCGTGGTACCCATCCCATGGGTCCCAAATCTCCAGGTTCAAGGGCATCTTCCTACATCGAAAACATGCATGAGAAACCCAGAAGATGGTACACTGTGTGATCGGGAAAGGTTTCTAAAACGCACCTCATTTCTCATCTCCTTGTACTCAGGTTCGCCATTCCAGCCGCTTTAATAGAAATCTCCCTCCTTGGAGAATCAGCACCTTTAACTTCCTGTTCCGTACAGGTTGCAATTTGTCCTGAGGATGAACGGGAAGAGGGGGAACCAATGAAAGACTAGCTCTAGGTGTTGGGACAGGCACAGGTCACTCTATTTTCCCATCAGGAAGAAGAATTAACCACAGGCTCAGCCTGCCGCCCGGGACCATAGTAGGGCCTGAAGCAATCCTGAGCTTTTGCGGTCAGCTCCCAAGAAAGCGAGTTGAAAAATGGAGCTCAGTGGCACTGCAATTCACAAACCTGCAGACATATAAATGATCACTCTCGTCCACAAATATATTGAGGGAAGGCAACGAAGAGGATTTGAAAGCAAGGCAGAATTGCAGGAAACAGATTTCAGGAGGGAGATTCGAATCGCCTTTAAAGCACAGGAAAAGCGGCAAAACCTCGACAATGATGCCCTTGGCCAAAAAGGGCATATGCGTTCAGGAAAAAACGCATACGCCCTTTTTGGCCAACCAAGCAACTTGGAAAGGCAAATCAGTGCTACAAAGAAGTCTCGCTTCCCATCGGTCAAAAGTGCCATGCTGAATAAAGTGTCAAAACCAGAAATGCAGGACAGGCCATGGTGAAACGGGAGCCTTGCTAAGCTGATGGGCAGGATGTAAATTGCCAACAGCCACTCTGGAGAAGTGTACGGTGTGTCCTGAAACATCTAAAAAACTCAGCTTAGAGAGCATAGGGCACTTCCACTCATGGGCGTATAAATTGGGAAAACTAAAAATCAGCAAGACACAGGCACCCCAAAGTTTAGGGCTGCTCTGTTGACAAGAACCTCCACTTTGTTAAACATTAAATATCCCACGAAAGAGAAAAATGGATAAAGAAGTTGTGGTCCTTATGTACAATGGAATATCACTCAGCCATGAAATCAACGTCATAAGGCTAGTAGCAGCATGATGAGTGGATTTAGGTACGACGATTCTAAGTGAAATAAGTCACACAAAAAAAGACACTTATCATAAGATATCACTTATAGAGGGAACGTAAAAACCGCTACCCTTGAACTGAATTAAAAAACAGAACAGAGTCACACGTTTAGAAAACACACTATGGCTGCTTAACGGGAAAGGTGAGGTGGGGTGATGCATAAAACAAGGGTTTCAAATTAGCTCAGATAGCGTTCCATAAACCCAATAGGTAATAGACAAGACCTACTCCTAGTTCAGTGAATTGGATTCAACACCCCCTATTCACAGCCCAAGAATATATCTGACTAGTAAGAATGTTAAAACCTATGTATTGATATCTCTCTGGAAGTGAGTCCAGTGGGTGTAAAGCGGCATAAACACAGCAGTGAAAAGCAGCTAAACCCCATTATAAAAATCAATTACTTTTAAAAACCCGTGAAACAAAGACAGTGAAAGAGAGAGAAATTCTTCCAAAATTCGTTCAGGGGCTGTGATGCCACCTGGATTGACCATATCTAGACCCACAGCTGATTGAGACATAAGGGTGGACACTCTGGGGCTGAGAGGTTTGGTGAGGTTGGGTGAGCAAACGCAGACGCTTTAAAGTAATACTGCGTGGTACCCATCCCATGGGTCCCAAATCTCCAGGTTCAAGGGCATCTTCCTACATCGAAAACATGCATGAGAAACCCAGAAGATGGTACACCGTGTGATCGGGAAAGGTTTCTAAAACGCACCTCATTTCTCATCTCCTTGTGCTCGGGTTCGCCATTCCAGCCACTTTACTAGCAATCTCCCTCTTTGAAGAATCAGCACCTTTAACCTCCTGTTCCGTACAGGTTGCAATTTGTCCTGAGGATGAACGGGAAGAGGGGGAACCAATGAGAGACTAGCTCTAGGTGTTGGGACAGGCACAGGTCACTCTATTTTCCCATCAGGAAGAAGAATTAACCACAGGCTCAGCCTGCCGCCCGGGACCAGAGTAGGGCCTGAAGCAATCCTGCGCTTTTGACGCCAGCTCCCAAGAAAGCGAGTTGAAAAATGGAGCTCAGGGGCACTGCAATTCACACACCTGCAGACTTATAAATGATCACTCTCGTCCACAAATATATTGAGGCAAGGCAACGAAGAGGATTTGAAAGCAAGGCAGAATTGCAGGAAACAGATTTCAGGAGGGAGATTCGAATCGCCTTTAAAGCACACGAAAAGCGGCAAAACCTCGACAATGATGCCCTTGGCCAAAAAGGGCGTATGCGTTTTTTCCTGAATATATTCAGGAAAAAACGCATACGCCCTTTTTGGCCAACCAAGCAACCTGGAAAGGCAAATCAGCGCTACAAAGAAGTCTCGCTTCCCATCGGTCAAAAG
This sequence comes from Balaenoptera physalus, assembly GCF_965194825.1. Taxonomy (NCBI): domain Eukaryota; kingdom Metazoa; phylum Chordata; class Mammalia; order Artiodactyla; family Balaenopteridae; genus Balaenoptera; species Balaenoptera physalus. Next base: position 512,409 of record NW_028126329.1, read on the forward strand.
GGCCATGCTGAATAAAGTGTCAAAACCAGAAATGCAGGACAGGCCATGGAGAAACGGGAGCCTTGCTACGCTGATGGGCAGGATGTAAATTGCCAACAGCCACTCTGGAGAAGTGTACGGTGTGTCCTGAAACATCTAAAAAAACTCAGCTTAGAGAGCATAGGGCACTTCCACTCATGGGCGTATAAATTGGGAAAACTAAAAATCAGCAAGACACAGGCACCCCAAAGTTTAGGGCTGCTCTGTTGACAAGAACCTCCACTTCGTTACACCTTAAATATCCCAGGAAAGAGAAAAATGGATAAAGAAGTTGTGGTCCTTATGTACAACGGAATATCACTCAGCCATGAAATCAACGTCATAAGGCTAGTAGCAGCATGATGAGTGGATTTAGGTACGACGATTCTAAGTGAAATAAGTCACACAGAAAAAGACACTTATCATAAGATATCACTTATACAGAGAGTGTAAAAAACGCTACCCTTGAACTGAATTACAAAACAGAACAGAGTCACACGTTTAGAAAACACACTATGGCTGCTTCACGGGAAAGGTGAGGTGGGGTGATGCATAAAACAAGGGTTTCAAATTAGCTGAGATGCAGTTCCATAAACCCAATATGTAATAGAAAAGACCAACTCCTAGCTCAGTGAATTGGACTCAACACCTCCTATTCACCGCCCAAGAATATATCTGACTAGTAAGAATCTTAAAACCTATGTATTGCTATATCTCTGTAAGTGAGTCAAGTGTGTGTAAAGCGGCAGAAACACAGCAGTGAAAAGCAGCTAAACCCCATTATAAAAATCAATTACTTTTAAACACGCGTGAAACAAAGACAGTGAAAGAGAGAGAAATTCTTACAAAATTCGTTCAGGGGCTGTGATGCCACCGGGATTGACCATATCTAGACCCACAGCTGATTGAGACATAAGGGTGGACACTCTTGGGGCTGAGAGGTTTGGTGAGGTTGGGTGAGCAAACGCAGACCCTTTAAAGTAATACTGCGTGGTACTCATCCCATGGGTCCCAAATCTCCAGGTTCAAGGGCATCTTCCTACATCAAAAACATGCATGAGAAACTCAGAAGATGGTACACCGTGTGATCGGGAAAGGTTTCTAAAACGCACCTCATTTCTCATCTCCTTGTGCTCGGGTTCGTCATTCCAGCCGCTTTACTAGCAATCTCCCTCCTTGGAGAATCAGCACCTTTAACCTCCTGTTCCGTACAGGTTGGAATTTGTCCTGAGGATGAACGGGAAGAGGGGGAACCAATGAGAGACTAGCTCTAGGTGTTGGGACAGGCACAGGTCACTCTATTTTCCTATCAGGAAGAAGAATTAACCACAGGCTCAGCCTGCCGCCCGGGACCAGATTAGGGCCTGAAGCAATCCTGCGCTTTTGCGGACAGCTCCCAAGAAACCGAGTTGAAAAATGGAGCTAAGGGGCACTGCAATTCACAAACCTGCAGACTTATAAATGATAACTCTCGTCCACAAATATATTGAGGGAAGGCAACGATGAGGATTTGAAAGCAAGGCAGAATTGCAGGAAACAGATTTCATGAGGGAGATTAGAATCGCCTTTAAAGCACAGGAAAAGCGGCAAAACCTCGGCAATGATGCCCTTGGCCAAAAAGGGCGTATGCGTTTTTTCCTGAATATATTCAGGAAAAAACGCATACGCCCTTTTTGGCCAACAAAGCAATCTGGAAAGGCAAATCAGCGCTACAAAGAAGTCTGGCTTCCCATCGGTCAAAAGGGCCATGCTGAATAAAGTTTCAAAACCAGAAATGTAGGACAGGCCATGGAGAAACGGGAGCCTTGCTACGCTGATGGGCGAGAAGTAAATTGACAACAGCCACTCTGGAGAAGTGTACGGTGTGTCCTGAAACATCTAAAACAATCAGCTTAGAGAGCATAGGTCACTTCAACTTAGGGGCGTATAAATTGGGAAAACTAAAAATCAGCAAGACACAGGAACCCCAAAAGTTTAGGGCTGCTCTGTTGACAAGAACCTCCACTTCATTACACCTTAAATATCCCAGGTAATAGAAAAATCGATAAAGAAGTTGTGGTCCTTATGTACAATGGAATATCACTCAGCCATGAAATCAACGTCATAAGGCTAGTAGCAGCATGATGAGTGGATTTAGGTACGACGATTCTAAGTGAAATAAGTCACACAGAAAAAGACACTTATCATAAGATATCACTTATAGATGGAGTGTAAAAACCGCAACCCTTGAACTGAATTACAAAACAGAACAGAATCACAAGTTTAGAAAACACACTATGGCTGCTTAACGGGAAAGGTGAGGTGTGGTGGTGCATAAAACAAGGGTTTCAAATTAGCTCAGATACCGTTCCATAAACCCAATAGGTAATAGAGAAGACCTACTCCTTTCTCAGTGAATTGGACTCAACACCCCCTATTCACCGCCCAAGAATATATCTGACTAGTAAGAATCTTAAAACCTATGTATTGATATCTCTCTGTAATTGACTCAAGTGGGTGTAAAGCGGCATAAACACAGCAGTGAAAAGCAGCTAAACCCCATTATAAAAATCAATTACTTTTAAAAACCCGTGAAACAAAGACAGTGAAAGAGAGAGAAATTCTTACAAAATTCGTTCAGGGGCTGTGATGCCACCTGGATTGACCATATCTAGACCCACAGCTGATTGAGACATAAGGGTGGACACTCTTGGGACTGAGAGTTTTCGTGAGGTTGGGTGAGCAAATGCAGACCCTTTAAAGTAATACTGCGTGGTACCCATCCCATTGGTCCCAAATCTCCAGGTTCAAGGGCATCTTCCTACATCGAAAACATGCATGAGAAACCCAGAAGATGGTACACCGTGTGATCGGGAAACGTTTCTAAAACGCACCTCATTTCTCATCTCCTTGTGCTCGGGTTCGCCATTCCAGCCGCTTTACTAGCAATCTCCCTCCTTGGAGAATCAGCACCTTTAACCTCCTGTTCCGTACAGGTTGCAATTTGTGCTCAGGATGAACGGGAAGAGGGGGAACCAATGAGAGACTAGCTCTAGGTGTTGGGACAGGCACAGGTCACTCTATTTTCCCATAAGGAAGAAGAATTAACCACAGGCTCAGCCTGCCGCCCGGGACCAGAATAGGGCCTGAAGCAAACCTGCGCTTTTGCGGCCAGCTCCCAAGAAAGCGAGTTGAAAAATGGAGCTCAGGGGCACTGTAATTCACAAACCTGCAGTCTTATAAATGATCACTCTCGTCCACAAATATATTGAGGGAAGGCAACGAAGAGGATTTGAAAGCAAGGCAGAATTGCAGGAAAGAGATTACAGGAGGGAGATTCGAATCGCCTTTAAAGCACAGGAAAAGCGGCAAAACCTCGACAATGATGCCGTTGCCAAAAAAGGGCATATGCGTTTTTTCCTGAATATATTCAGGAAAAAACGCATACGCCCTTTTTGGCCAACCAAGCAACCTGGAAAGGCAAATCAGCGCTACAAAGAAGTCTCGCTTTCCATCGGTCAAAAGGGCCATGCTGAATAAAGTGTCAAAACCAGAAATGCAGGACAGGCCATGGAGAAACGGGAGCCTTGGTACGCTGATGGGCAGGATGTAAATTGCCAACAGTCACTCTGGAGAAGTGTACGGTGTGTCCTAAAACATCTAAAAAACTCAGCTTAGAGAGCATAGGGCACTTCCACTCATGGGCGTATAAATTGGGAAAACTAAAAATCAGCAAGACACAGGAACCCCAAAGTTTAGGGCTGCTCTGTTGCCAACAACCTCCACTTCGTTACACCTTAAATATCCCAGGAAAGAGAAAAATGGATAATGAAGCTGTGGTCCTTATGTACAATGGAATATCACTCAGCCATGAAATCAACGTCATAAGGCTAGTAGCAGCATGATGAGTGGATTTAGGTACGACGATTCTAAGTGAAATAAGTCACACAGAAAAAGACACTTATCATAAGATATCACTTATAGAGGGAGTGTAAAAACCGCTACCCTTGAACTGAATTACAAAACAGAACAGAGTCACACGTTTAGAAAACACACTATGGCTGCTTAACGGGAAAGGTGAGGTGGGGTGATGCATAAAACAAGGGTTTCAAATTAGCTCAGATACCGTTCCATAAACCCAATATGTAATAGACAAGACCTACTCCTAGCTCAGTGAATTGGACTCAACACCCCCTATTCACCGCGCAAGAATATATCTGACTAGTAAGAATCTTAAAACCTATGTATTGATATCTCTCTGTAAGTGAGTCAAGTGGGTTTAAAGCGGCATAATCACAGCAGTGAAAAGCAGCTAAACCCCATTTTAAAAATCAATTACTTTTAAAAACCCGTGAAACAAAGACAGTGAAAGAGAGAGAAATTCTTACAAAATTCGTTCAGGGGCTGTGATGCCACCTGGATTGACCATATCTAGGCCCACAGCTGATTGAGACATAAGGGTGGACACTCTTGGGGCTGAGAGGTTTGGTGAGGTTGGGTGAGCAAACACAGACCCTTTAAAGTAATACTGCGTGGTACCCATCCCATGGGTCCCAAATCTCCAGGTTCAAGGGCATCTTCCTACATCGAAAACATGCATGAGAAACCCAGAAGATGGTACACCATGTGATCGGGAATCGTTTCTAAAACGCACCTAATTTCTCATCTCCTTGTGCTTGGGTTCGCCATTCCAGCCGCTTTACTAGGAATCTCCCTCTTTGAAGAATCAGCACCTTTAACCTCCTGTTCCGTACAGGTTGCAATTTGTGCTGAGGATGAACGGGAAGAGGGGAAACCAATGAGAGACTAGCTCTAGGTGTTGGGACAGGCACAGGTCACTCTATTTTCCCATCAGGAAGAAGTATTAACCACAGGCTCAGCCTGCCGCCCGGGACCAGAATAGGGCCTGAAGCAAAAATGCGCTTTTGCGGCCAGCTCCCAAGAAAGCGAGTTGAAAAATGGAGCTCAGGGGCACTGTAATTCACAAACCTGCAGTCTTATAAATGATCACTCTCGTCCACAAATATATTGAGGGAAGGCAACGAAGAGGATTTGAAAGCAAGGCAGAATTGCAGGAAAGAGATTACAGGAGGGAGATTCGAATCGCCTTTAAAGCACAGGAAAAGCGGCAAAACCTCGACAATGATGCCGTTGGCAAAAAAGGGCGTATGCGTTTTTTCCTGAATATATTCAGGAAAAAACGCATACGCCCTTTTTGGTCAACCAAGCAACCTGGAAAGGTAAATCAGCGCTACAAAGAAGTCTCGCTTCCCATTGGTCAAAAGGGCCATGCTGAATAAAGTGTCAAAACCAGAAATGCAGGACAGGCCATGGAGAAACGGGAGCCTTGCTACGCTGATGGGCAGGATGTAAATTGCCAACAGCCACTCTGGAGAAGTGTACAGTATGTCCTGAAACATCTAAAAAACTCAGCTTAGAGAGCATAGGGCACTTCCACTCATGGGCGTATAAATTGGGAAAACTAAAAATCAGCAAGACACAGGCACCCCAAAGGTTAGGGCTGCTCTGTTGACAACAACCTCCACTTCGTTACACCTTAAATATCCCAGGAAAGAGAAAAATGGATAAAGAATTTGTGGTCCTTATGTACAATGGAATATCACTCAGCCATGAAATCAACGTCATAAGGCTAGTAGCAGCATGATGAGTGGATTTAGGTACGACGATTCTAAGTGAAATAAGTCACACAGAAAAAGACACTTATCATGAGATATCACTTATAGAGGGAATGTAAAAACCGCAACCCTTGAACTGAATTACAAAACAGAACAGTCACACGTTTAGAAAACACACTATGGCTGCTTAACGGGAAAGGTGAGGTGGGGTGGTGCATAAAACAAGGGTTTCAAATTAGCTCAGATACCGTTCCATAAACCCAATAGGTAATAGACAAGACCTACTCCTTGCTCAGTGAATTGGACTCAACACTCCTTATTCACCGCCCAAGAATATATCTGACTAGTAAGAATGTTAAAACCTATGTATTGATATCTCTCTGTAAGTGAGTCAAGAGGGTGTAAAGCGGCATAAACACAGCAGTGAAAAGCAGCTAAACCCCATTATAAAAATCAATTACTTTTAAAAACCCGTGAAACAAAGACAGTGAAGGAGAGAGAAATTCTTACAAAATTCGTTCAGGGGCTGTGATGCCACCTGGATTGACCATATCTAGACCCACAGCTGATTGACACATAAGGGTGGACACTCTTGGGGCTGAGAGGTTTGGTGAGGTTGGGTGAGCAAACGCAGACCCTTTAAAGTAATACTGCGTGGTACCCATCCCATGGGTCCCAAATCTCCAGGTTCAAGGGCATCTTCCTACATCCAAAACATGCATGAGAAACCCAGAAGATGGTATACCGTGTGATCGGGAAAGGTTTCTAAAACGCACCTCATTTCTCATCTCCTTGTGCTCGGGTTCGCCATTCCAGCCGCTTTACTAGCAATCTCCCTCCTTGGACAATCAGCACCTTTAACCTCCTGTTCCGTCCAGGTTGCAATTTGTCCTGAGGATGAACGGGAAGAGGGGGAACCAATGAGAGACTACCTCTAGGTGTTGGGACAGGCACAGGTCACTCTATTTTCCCATCAGGAAGAAGAATTAACCACAGGCTCAGCCTGCCGCCTTGGACCAGAATAGGGCCAGAAGCAATCCTTCGCTTTTGCGGCCAGCTCCCAAGAAAGCGAGTTGAAAAATGGAGCTCAGGGGCACTGCAATTCACAAACCTGCAGACTTATAAATGATCACTCTCGTCCACAAATATATTGAGGGAAGGCAACGAAGAGGATTTGAAAGCAAGGCAGAATTGCAGGAAACAGATTTCAGGAGGGAGATTCGAATCGCCTTTAAAGCACAGGAAAAGCGGCAAAACCTCGACAATGATGCCCTTGGCCAAAAGGGCGTATGCGTTTTTTCCTGAATATATTCAGGAAAAAACGCATACGCCCTTTTTGGCCAATCAAGCAACCTGGAAAGGCAAATCAGCGCTACAAAGAAGTCTCGCTTCCCATCGGTCAAAAGGGCCATGCTGAATAAAGTGTCAAAACCAGAAATGCAGGACAGGCCATGGAGAAACGGGAGCCTTGCTACGCTGATGGGCGTGATGTAAATTGCCAACAGCCACTCTGGAGAAGGGTACGGTGTGTCCTGAAACATCTAAAAAACTCAGCTTAGAGAGCATAGGGCACTTCCACTCATGGGCGTATAAACTGGGAAAACTAAAAATCAGCAAGACACAGGCACCCCAAAGTTTAGGGCTGCTCTGTTGACAAGAACCTCCACTTCGTTACACATTAAATATCCCAGGAAAGAGAAAAATGGATTAAGAAGTTGTGGTTCCTATGTACAATGGAATGTCATTCAGCCATGAAATCAACGTCATAAGGCTAGTAGCAGCATGATGAGTGGATTTAGGTACGACGATTCTAAGTGAAATAAGTCACACAGAAAAAGACACTTATCATAAGATATCACTTATAGAGGGACTGTAAAAACCGCTACCCGTGAACTGAATTACAAAACAGAACAGAGTCACACGTTTAGAAAACACACTATGGCTGCTTAACGGGAAAGTTGAGGTGGGGTGATGCATAAAACAGGTGTTTCAAATTAGCTCAGATACCGTTCCATAAACCCAATATGTAATAGACAAGACCTACTCCTAGCTCAGTGAATTGGACTCAACACCCCCTATTCACCGCCCAAGAATATATCTGACTAGTAAGAATCTTAAAACCTATGTATTGATATCTCTCTGTAACTGAGTCAAGTGGGTGTAAAGCGGCATAAACACAGCAGTGAAAAGCAGCTATACCCCATTATAAAAATAAATTACTTTTAAAAACCCGTGAAACAAAGACAGTGAAAGAGAGAGAAATTCTTAAAAAATTCGTTCAGGGGCTGTGATGCCACCTGGATTGACCATATCTAGACCCACAGCTGATTGAGACATAAGGGTGGACACTCTTGGGGCTGAGAAGTTTGGTGAGGTTGGGTGAGCAAACGCAGACTCTTTAAAGTAATACTGCGTGGTACCCATCCCATGGGTCCCAAATCTCCAGGTTCAAGGGCATCTTTCTACATCCAAAACATGCATGAGAATCCCAGAAGATGGTACACCGTGTGATCGGGAAACGTTTCTAAAACGCACCTAATTTCTCATCTCCTTGTGCTCGGGTTCGCCATTCCAGCCGCTTTACTAGCAATCTCCCTCTTTGAAGAATCAGCACCTTTAAACTCCTGTTCCGTACAGGTTGCAATTTGTCCTGAGGATGAACGGGAAGAGGGGGAACCAATGAGAGACTAGCTCTAGGTGTTGGGACAGGCACAGGTCACTCTATTTTCCCATGAGGAAGAAGAATTAACCACAGGCTCAGCCTGCCGCCCGGGACCAGATTAGGGCCTGAAGCAATCCTGCGCTTTTGCGGCCAGCTCCCAAGAAAGCGAGTTGAAAAATGGAGCTCAGGGGCACTGCAATTCACAAACCTGCAGACTTATAAATGATAACTCTCGTCCACAAATATATCGAGGGAAGGCAACGAAGAGGATTTGAAAGCAAGGCAGAATTGCAGGAAACAGATTTCAGGAGGGAGATTCGAATCGCCTTTAAAGCACAGGAAAAGCAGCAAAACCTCGACAATGATTCCCTTGGCCCAAAAGGGCGTATGCCTTTTTCCTGAATATATTCAGGAAAAAACGCATACGCCCTTTTTGGCCAACCAAGCAACCTGGAAAGGCAAATCAGCGCTACAAAGAAGTCTCGCTTTCCATCGGTCAAAAGGGCCATGCTGAATAAAGTGTCAAAACCAGAAATGCAGGACAGGCCATGGAGAAACGGGAGCCTTGCTACGCTGATGGGCAGGATGTAAATTGCCAACAGCCACTCTGGAGAAGTGTACGGTGTGTCCTGAAACATCTAAAAAACTCAGCTTAGAGAGCATAGGGCACTTCCACACATGGGCGTATAAATTGGGAAAACTAAAAATCAGCAAGACACAAGCACCCCAAAGTTTAGGGCTGCTCTGTTGACAAGAACCTCCACTTCGTTTCACCTTAAATATCTCAGGAAAGAGAAAAATGGATAAAGAAGTTGTGGTCCTTATGTACAATGGAATATCACTCAACCATGAAATCAACGTCATAAGGCTAGTAGCAGCATGATGAGTGGATTTAGGTACGACGATTCTAAGTGAAATAAGTCACACAGAAAAAGACACTTATCATAAGATATCACTTATAGATGGAGTGTAAAAACCGCAACCCTTGAACTGACTTACAAAACAGAACAGAGTCACACGTTTAGAAAACACACTATGGCTGCTTAACGGGAAAGGTGAGGTGTGGTGGTGCATAAAACAAGGGTTTCAAATTAGCTCAGATACCGTTCCATAAACCCAATAGGTAATAGACAAGACCTACTCCTTTCTCAGTGAATTGGACTCAACACCCCCTCTTCACCGCCCAAGAATATATCTGACTAGTAAGAATCTTAAAACCTATGTATTGATATCTCTCTGTAATTGACTCAAGTGGGTGTAAAGCGGCATAAACACAGCAGTGAAAAGCAGCTAAACCCCATTATAAAAATCAATTACTTTTAAAAACCCGTGAAACAAAGACAGTGAAAGAGAGAGAAATTCTTACAAAATTCGTTCAGGGGCTGTGATGCCACCTGGATTGACCATATCTAGACCCACAGCTGATTGAGACATAAGGGTGGACACTCTTGGGACTGAGAGGTTTGGTGAGGTTGGGTGAGCAAATGCAGACCCTTTAAAGTAATACTGCGTGGTACCCATCCCATGGGTCCCAAATCTCCAGGTTCAAGGGCATCTTCCTACATCGAAAACATGCATGAGAAACCCAGAAGATGGTACACCGTGTGATCGGGAAAGGTTTCTAAAACGCACCTCATTTCTCATCTCCTTGTGCTCGGGTTCGCCATTCCAGCCGCTTTACTAGCAATCTCCCTCCTTGGAGAATCAGCACCTTTAACCTCCTGTTCCGTACAGGTTGCAATTTGTGCTCAGGATGAACGGGAAGAGGGGGAACCAATGAGAGACTAGCTCTAGGTGTTGGGACAGGCACAGGTCACTCTATTTTCCCATAAGGAAGAAGAATTAACCACAGGCTCAGCCTGCCGCCCGGGACCAGAATAGGGCCTGAAGCAAACCTGCGCTTTTGCGGCCAGCTCCCAAGAAAGCGAGTTGAAAAATGGAGCTCAGGGGCACTGCAATTCACAAACCTGCAGACTTATAAATAATAACTCTCGTCCACAAATATATCGACGGAAGGCAACGAAGAGGTTTTGAAAGCAAGGCAGAATTGCAGGAAACAGATTTCAGGAAGGAGATTCGAATCGCCTTTAAAGCACAGGAAAAGCGGCAAAACCTCGACAATGATGCCCTTGGCCAAAAAGGGCGTATGCCTTTTTCCTGAATATATTCAGGAAAAAACGCATACGCCCTTTTTGGCCAACCAAGCAACCTGGAAAGGCAAATCAGCGCTACAAAGAAGTCTCGCTTTCCATCGGTCAAAAGGGCCATGCTGAATAAAGTGTCAAAACCAGAAATGCAGGACAGGCCATGGAGAAACGGGAGCCTTGCTACGCTGATGGGCAGGATGTAAATTGCCAACAGTCACTCTGGAGAAGTGTACGGTGTGTCCTAAAACATCTAAAAAACTCAGCTTAGAGAGCATAGGGCACTTCCACTCATGGGCGTATAAATTGGGAAAACTAAAAATCAGCAAGACACAGGAACCCCAAAGTTTAGGGCTGCTCTGTTGCCAAGAACCTCCACTTCGTTACACCTTAAATATCCCAGGAAAGAGAAAAATGGATAAAGAAGTTGTGGTCCTTATGTACAATGGAATATCACTCAGCCATGAAATCAACGTCATAAGGCTAGTAGCAGCATGATGAGTGGATTTAGGTACGACGATTCTAAGTGAAATAAGTCACACAGAAAAAGACACTTATCATAAGATATCACTTATAGAGGGAGTGTAAAAACCGCTACCCTTGAACTGAATTACAAAACAGAACAGAGTCACACGTTTAGAAAACACACTATGGCTGCTTAACGGGAAAGGTGAGGTGGGGTGATGCATAAAACAAGGGTTTCAAATTAGCTCAGATACCGTTCCATAAACCCAATATGTAATAGACAAGACCTACTCCTAGCTCAGTGAATTGGACTCAACACGCCCTATTCACCGCGCAAGAATATATCTGACTAGTAAGAATCTTAAAACCTATGTATTGATATCTCTCTGTAAGTGAGTCAAGTGGGTTTAAAGCGGCATAATCACAGCAGTGAAAAGCAGCTAAACCCCATTTTAAAAATCAATTACTTTTAAAAACCCGTGAAACAAAGACAGTGAAAGAGAGAGAAATTCTTACAAAATTCGTTCAGGGGCTGTGATGCCACCTGGATTGACCATATCTAGACCCACAGCTGATTGAGACATAAGGGTGGACACTCTTGGGGTTGAGAGGTTTGGTGAGGTTGGGTGAGCAAATGCAGACCCTTTAAAGTAATACTGCGTGGTACCCATCCCATGGGTCCCAAATCTCCAGGTTCAAGGGCATCTTCCTACATCGAAAACATGCATGAGAAACCCAGAAGATGGTACACCATGTGATCGGGAAACGTTTCTAAAACGCACCTAATTTCTCATCTCCTTGTGCTTGGGTTCGCCATTCCAGCCGCTTTACTAGCAATCTCCCTCTTTGAAGAATCAGCACCTTAAACCTCCTGTTCCGTACAGGTTGCAATTTGTGCTGAGGATGAAAGGGAAGAGGGGAAACCAATGAGAGACTAGCTCTAGGTGTTGGGACAGGCACAGGTCACTCTATTTTCCCATCAGGAAGAAGTATTAACCACAGGCTCAGCCTGCCGCCCGGGACCAGAATAGGGCCTGAAGCAAACCTGCGCTTTTGCGGCCAGCTCCCAAGAAAGCGAGTTGAAAAATGGAGCTCAGGGGCACTGTAATTCACAAACCTGCAGTCTTATAAATGATCACTCTCGTCCACAAATATATTGAGGGAAGGCAACGAAGAGGATTTGAAAGCAAGGCAGAATTGCAGGAAAGAGATTACAGGAGGGAGATTTGAATCGCCTTTAAAGCACAGGAAAAGCGGCAAAACCTCGACAATGATGCCGTTGGCAAAAAAGGGCGTAGGCGTTTTTTCCTGAATATATTCAGGAAAAAACGCATACGCCCTTTTTGCCAACCAAGCAACCTGGAAAGGTAAATCAGCGCTACAAAAAAGTCTCGCTTCCCATCGGTCAAAAGGGCCATGCTGAATAAAGTGTCAAAACCAGAAATGCAGGACAGGCCATGGCGAAACGGGAGCCTTGCTACACTGATGGGCAGGAAGTAAATTGCCAACAGCCACTCTGGAAAAGTGTATGGTGTGTCCTGAAACATCTAAAAAACTCAGCTTAGAGAGCATAGGGCACTACCACTCATTTGCGTATAAACTGGGAAAACTAAAAATCAGCAAGACACAGGCACCCCAAAGTTTAGGGCTGCTCTGTTGACAAGAACCACCACTTCGTTACACCTTAAATATCCCAGGAAAGAGAAAAATGGATAAAGAATTTGTGGTCCTTATGTACAATAGAATATCACTCAGCCATGAAATCAACGTCATAACGCTAGGAGCAGCATGATGAGTGGATTTAGGTACGACGATTCTAAGTGAAATAAGTAACACAGAAAAAGACACTTATCATAAGATATCACTTATAGAGGGAATGTAAAAACCGCTACCCTTGAACTGAATTACAAAACAGAACAGAATCACACGTTTAGAAAACACACTATGGCTGCCTAACGGGAAAGGTGAGGTGGGGTGATGCATAAAACAAGGGTTTCAAATTAGCTCAGATACCGTTCCATATACCCAATAGGTAATAGACAAGACCTACTCCGTGCTCAGTGAATTGGACTCAACACCCCCTATTCACCGCCCAAGAATATATCTGACTAGTAAGAATCTTAAAACCTATGTATTGCTATCTCTCTGTAAGTGAGTCAAGTGGGTGTAAAGCGGCATAAACACAGTAGTGAACAGCAGCTAAACCCCATTATAAAAATCAAATACTTTTAAAAACCCGTGAAACAAACACAGTGAAAGAGAGAGAAATTCTTACAAAATTCGTTCAGGGGCTGTGATTCCACCTGGATTGACCATATCTAGACCCACAGCTGATTGACACATAAGGGTGGACACTCTTGGGGCTGAGAGGTTTGGTGAGGTTGGGTGAGCAAACGCAGACCCTTTAAAGTAATACTGCATGGTACCCATCCCATGGGTCCCAAATCTCCAGGTTCAACGGCATCTTCCTACATCGAAAACATGCATGAGAAACCCAGAAGATGGTACACTGTGTGATCGGGAAAGGTTTCTAAAACGCACCTGATTTCTCATCTCCTTGTGCTCGGGTTCGCCATTCCAGCCGCTTTACTAGCAATCTCCCTCCTTGGAGAATCAGCACCTTTAACCTCCTGTTCCGTACAGTTTGCATTTTGTCCTGAGAATGAACGGGAAGAGGGGGAACCAATGAGAGACTAGCTCTAGGTGTTGGGACAGGCACACGTCACTCTATTTTCCCATCAGGAAGAAGAATTAACCACAGGCTCAGCCTGCCGCCCGGGACCAGAGTAGGGCCTGAAGCAATCCTGCGCTTTTGCGGCCAGCTCCCAAGAAAGCGAGTTGAAAAATGGAGCTCAGGGGCACTGTAATTCACAAACCTGCAGACTTATACAAGATCACTCTCGTCCACAAATATATTGAGGGAAGGCAACGAAGAGGATTTGAAAGCAAGGCAGAATTGCAGGAAACAGATTTCAGGAGGGAGATTCGAATCGCCTTTAAAGCACAGGAAAAGCGGCAAAACCTCGACAATGATGCCCTTGGCCAAAAAGGGCGTATGCGTTTTTTCCTGAATATATTCAGGAAAAAACGCATACGCCCTTTTTGGTCAACCAAGCAACCTGGAAAGGCAAATCAGCGCTACAAAGAAGTCTCGCTTCCCATTGGTCAAAAGGGCCATGCTGAATAAAGTGTCAAAACCAGAAATGCAGGACAGGCCATGGAGAAACGGGAGCCTTGCTACGCTGATGGGCAGGATGTAAATTGCCAACAGCCACTCTGGAGAAGTGTACAGTGTGTCCTGAAACATCTAAAAAACTCAGCTTAGAGAGCATAGGGCACTTCCACTCATGGGCGTATAAATTGGGAAAACTAAAAATCAGCAAGACACAGGCACCCCAAAGGTTAGGGCTGCTCTGTTGACAACAACCTCCACTTCGTTACACCTTAAATATCCCAGGAAAGAGAAAAATGGATAAAGAATTTGTGGTCCTTATGTACAATGGAATATCACTCAGCCATGAAATCAACGTCATAAGGCTAGTAGCAGCATGATGAGTGGATTTAGGTACGACGATTCTAAGTGAAATAAGTCACACAGAAAAAGACACTTATCATGAGATATCACTTATAGAGGGAATGTAAAAACCGCAACCCTTGAACTGAATTACAAAACAGAACAGTCACACGTTTAGAAAACACACTATGGCTGCTTAACGGGAAAGGTGAGGTGGGGTGGTGCATAAAACAAGGGTTTCAAATTAGCTCAGATACCGTTCCATAAACCCAATAGGTAATAGACAAGACCTACTCCTTGCTCAGTGAATTGGACTCAACACTCCTTATTCACCGCCCAAGAATATATCTGACTAGTAAGAATGTTAAAACCTATGTATTGATATCTCTCTGTAAGTGAGTCAAGAGGGTGTAAAGCGGCATAAACACAGCAGTGAAAAGCAGCTAAACCCCATTATAAAAATCAATTACTTTTAAAAACCCGTGAAACAAAGACAGTGAAGGAGAGAGAAATTCTTACAAAATTCGTTCAGGGGCTGTGATGCCACCTGGATTGACCATATCTAGACCCACAGCTGATTGACACATAAGGGTGGACACTCTTGGGGCTGAGAGGTTTGGTGAGGTTGGGTGAGCAAACGCAGACCCTTTAAAGTAATACTGCGTGGTACCCATCCCATGGGTCCCAAATCTCCAGGTTCAAGGGCATCTTCCTACATCCAAAACATGCATGAGAAACCCAGAAGATGGTATACCGTGTGATCGGGAAAGGTTTCTAAAACGCACCTCATTTCTCATCTCCTTGTGCTCGGGTTCGCCATTCCAGCCGCTTTACTAGCAATCTCCCTCCTTGGACAATCAGCACCTTTAACCTCCTGTTCCGTCCAGGTTGCAATTTGTCCTGAGGATGAACGGGAAGAGGGGGAACCAATGAGAGACTACCTCTAGGTGTTGGGACAGGCACAGGTCACTCTATTTTCCCATCAGGAAGAAGAATTAACCACAGGCTCAGCCTGCCGCCTTGGACCAGAATAGGGCCAGAAGCAATCCTTCGCTTTTGCGGCCAGCTCCCAAGAAAGCGAGTTGAAAAATGGAGCTCAGGGGCACTGCAATTCACAAACCTGCAGACTTATAAATGATCACTCTCGTCCACAAATATATTGAGGGAAGGCAACGAAGAGGATTTGAAAGCAAGGCAGAATTGCAGGAAACAGATTTCAGGAGGGAGATTAGAATCGCCTTTAAAGCACAGGAAAAGCGGCAAAACCTCGACAATGATGCCCTTGGCCAAAAGGGCGTATGCGTTTTTTCCTGAATATATTCAGGAAAAAACGCATACGCCCTTTTTGGCCAATCAAGCAACCTGGAAAGGCAAATCAGCGCTACAAAGAAGTCTCGCTTCCCATCGGTCAAAAGGGCCATGCTGAATAAAGTGTCAAAACCAGAAATGCAGGACAGGCCATGGAGAAACGGGAGCCTTGCTACGCTGATGGGCGTGATGTAAATTGCCAACAGCCACTCTGGAGAAGGGTACGGTGTGTCCTGAAACATCTAAAAAACTCAGCTTAGAGAGCATAGGGCACTTCCACTCATGGGCGTATAAACTGGGAAAACTAAAAATCAGCAAGACACAGGCACCCCAAAGTTTAGGGCTGCTCTGTTGACAAGAACCTCCACTTCGTTACACATTAAATATCCCAGGAAAGAGAAAAATGGATTAAGAAGTTGTGGTTCCTATGACAATGGAATGTCATTCAGCCATGAAATCAACGTCATAAGGCTAGTAGCAGCATGATGAGTGGATTTAGGTACGACGATTCTAAGTGAAATAAGTCACACAGAAAAAGACACTTATCATAAGATATCACTTATAGAGGGACTGTAAAAACCGCTACCCGTGAACTGAATTACAAAACAGAACAGAGTCACACGTTTAGAAAACACACTATGGCTGCTTAACGGGAAAGTTGAGGTGGGGTGATGCATAAAACAGGTGTTTCAAATTAGCTCAGATACCGTTCCATAAACCCAATATGTAATAGACAAGACCTACTCCTAGCTCAGTGAATTGGACTCAACACCCCCTATTCACCGCCCAAGAATATATCTGACTAGTAAGAATCTTAAAACCTATGTATTGATATCTCTCTGTAACTGAGTCAAGTGGGTGTAAAGCGGCATAAACACAGCAGTGAAAAGCAGCTATACCCCATTATAAAAATAAATTACTTTTAAAAACCCGTGAAACAAAGACAGTGAAAGAGAGAGAAATTCTTAAAAAATTCGTTCAGGGGCTGTGATGCCACCTGGATTGACCATATCTAGACCCACAGCTGATTGAGACATAAGGGTGGACACTCTTGGGGCTGAGAAGTTTGGTGAGGTTGGGTGAGCAAACGCAGACTCTTTAAAGTAATACTGCGTGGTACCCATCCCATGGGTCCCAAATCTCCAGGTTCAAGGGCATCTTTCTACATCCAAAACATGCATGAGAATCCCAGAAGATGGTACACCGTGTGATCGGGAAACGTTTCTAAAACGCACCTAATTTCTCATCTCCTTGTGCTCGGGTTCGCCATTCCAGCCGCTTTACTAGCAATCTCCCTCTTTGAAGAATCAGCACCTTTAAACTCCTGTTCCGTACAGGTTGCAATTTGTCCTGAGGATGAACGGGAAGAGGGGGAACCAATGAGAGACTAGCTCTAGGTGTTGGGACAGGCACAGGTCACTCTATTTTCCCATGAGGAAGAAGAATTAACCACAGGCTCAGCCTGCCGCCCGGGACCAGATTAGGGCCTGAAGCAATCCTGCGCTTTTGCGGCCAGCTCCCAAGAAAGCGAGTTGAAAAATGGAGCTCAGGGGCACTGCAATTCACAAACCTGCAGACTTATAAATGATAACTCTCGTCCACAAATATATCGAGGGAAGGCAACGAAGAGGATTTGAAAGCAAGGCAGAATTGCAGGAAACAGATTTCAGGAGGGAGATTCGAATCGCCTTTAAAGCACAGGAAAAGCAGCAAAACCTCGACAATGATTCCCTTGGCCCAAAAGGGCGTATGCCTTTTTCCTGAATATATTCAGGAAAAAACGCATACGCCCTTTTTGGCCAACCAAGCAACCTGGAAAGGCAAATCAGCGCTACAAAGAAGTCTCGCTTTCCATCGGTCAAAAGGGCCATGCTGAATAAAGTGTCAAAACCAGAAATGCAGGACAGGCCATGGAGAAACGGGAGCCTTGCTACGCTGATGGGCAGGATGTAAATTGCCAACAGCCACTCTGGAAAAGTGTACGGTGTGTCCTGAAACATCTAAAAAACTCAGCTTAGAGAGCATAGGGCACTTCCACACATGGGCGTATAAATTGGGAAAACTAAAAATCAGCAAGACACAGGCACCCCAAAGTTTAGGGCTGCTCTGTTGACAAGAACCTCCACTTCGTTTCACCTTAAATATCTCAGGAAAGAGAAAAATGGATAAAGAAGTTGTGGTCCTTATGTACAATGGAATATCACTCAACCATGAAATCAACGTCATAAGGCTAGTAGCAGCATGATGAGTGGATTTAGGTACGACGATTCTAAGTGAAATAAGTCACACAGAAAAAGACACTTATCATAAGATATCACTTATAGATGGAGTGTAAAAACCGCAACCCTTGAACTGACTTACAAAACAGAACAGAGTCACACGTTTAGAAAACACACTATGGCTGCTTAACGGGAAAGGTGAGGTGTGGTGGTGCATAAAACAAGGGTTTCAAATTAGCTCAGATACCGTTCCATAAACCCAATAGGTAATAGACAAGACCTACTCCTTTCTCAGTGAATTGGACTCAACACCCCCTCTTCACCGCCCAAGAATATATCTGACTAGTAAGAATCTTAAAACCTATGTATTGATATCTCTCTGTAATTGACTCAAGTGGGTGTAAAGCGGCATAAACACAGCAGTGAAAAGCAGCTAAACCCCATTATAAAAATCAATTACTTTTAAAAACCCGTGAAACAAAGACAGTGAAAGAGAGAGAAATTCTTACAAAATTCGTTCAGGGGCTGTGATGCCACCTGGATTGACCATATCTAGACCCACAGCTGATTGAGACATAAGGGTGGACACTCTTGGGACTGAGAGGTTTGGTGAGGTTGGGTGAGCAAATGCAGACCCTTTAAAGTAATACTGCGTGGTACCCATCCCATTGGTCCCAAATCTCCAGGTTCAAGGGCATCTTCCTACATCGAAAACATGCATGAGAAACCCAGAAGATGGTACACCGTGTGATCGGGAAAGGTTTCTAAAACGCACCTAATTTCTCATCTCCTTGTGCTTGGGTTCGCCATTCCAGCCGCTTTACTAGCAATCTCCCTATTTGAAGAATCAGCACCTTAAACCTCCTGTTCCGTACAGGTTGCAATTTGGGCTGAGGATGAACGGGAAGAGGGGAAACCAATGAGAGACTAGCTCTAGGTGTTGGGACAGGCACAGGTCACTCTATTTTCCCATCAGGAAGAAGTATTAACCACAGGCTCAGCCTGCCGCCCGGGACCAGAATAGGGCCTGAAGCAAAAATGCGCTTTTGCGGCCAGCTCCCAAGAAAGCGAGTTGAAAAATGGAGCTCAGGGGCACTGCAATTCACAAACCTGCAGACTTATAAATAATAACTCTCGTCCACAAATATATCGACGGAAGGCAACGAAGAGGTTTTGAAAGCAAGGCAGAATTGCAGGAAACAGATTTCAGGAGGGAGATTCGAATCGCCTTTAAAGCACAGGAAAAGCGGCAAAACCTCGACAATGATGCCCTTGGCCAAAAAGGGCGTATGCCTTTTTTCTGAATATATTCAGGAAAAAACGCATACGCCCTTTATGGCCAACCAAGCAACCTGGAAAGGCAAATCAGCGCTACAAAGAAGTCTCGCTTTCCATCGGTCAAAAGGGCCATGCTGAATAAAGTGTCAAAACCAGAAATGCAGGACAGGCCATGGAGAAACGGGAGCCTTGCTACGCTGATGGGCAGGATGTAAATTGCCAACAGTCACTCTGGAGAAGTGTACGGTGTGTCCTGAAACATCTAAAAAACTCAGCTTAGAGAGCATAGGGCACTTCCACTCATGGGCGTATAAATTGGGAAAACTAAAAATCAGCAAGACACAGGCACCCCAAAGATTAGGGCTGCTCTGTTGACAACAACCTACACTTCGTTACACCTTAAATATCCCAGGAAAGAGAAAAATGGATAAAGAATTTGTGGTCCTTATGTACAATGGAATATCACTCAGCCATGAAATCAACGTCATAAGGCTAGCAGCAGCATGATGAGTGGATTTAGGTACGACTATTCTAAGTGAAATAAGTCACACAGAAAAAGACACTTATCATAAGATATCACTTATAGAGGGAATGTAAAAACCGCTACCCTTGAACTGAATTACAAAACAGAACAGAGTCACACGTTTAGAAAACACACTATGGCTGCTTAACGGGAAAGGTGAGGTGGGGTGATGCATAAAACAAGGGTTTCAAATTAGCTCAGATACCGTTCCATAAACCCAATAGGTAATAGACAAGACCTACTCCGTGCTCAGTGAATTGGACTCAACACCCCCTATTCACCGCCCAAGAATATATCTGACTAGTAAGAATCTTAAAACCTATGTATTGCTATCTCTCTGTAAGTGAGTCAAGTGGGTGTAAAGCGGCATAAACACAGTAGTGAAAAGCAGCTAAACCCCATTATAAAAATCAAATACTTTTAAAAACCCGTGAAACTAACACAGTGAAAGAGAGAGAAATTCTTACAAAATTCGTTCACGGGCTGTGATTCCACCTGGATTGACCATATCTAGACCCACAGCTGATTGACACATAAGGGTGGACACTCTTGGGGCTGAGAGGTTTGGTGAGGTTGGGTGAGCAAACGCAGACCCTTTAAAGTAATACTGCGTGGTACCCATCCAATGGGTCCCAAATCTCCAGGTTCAACGGCATCTTCCTACATCGAAAACATGCATGAGAAACCCAGAAGATGGTACACTGTGTGATCGGGAAAGGTTTCTAAAACGCACCTCATTTCTCATCTCCTTGTGCTCGGGTTCGCCATTCCAGCCGCTTTACTAGCAATCTCCCTACTTGGAGAATCAGCACCTTTAACCTCCTGTTCCGTACAGTTTGCATTTTGTCCTGAGAATGAACGGGAAGAGGGGGAACCAATGAGAGACTAGCTCTAGGTGTTGGGACAGGCACACGTCACTCTATTTTCCCATCAGGAAGAAGAATTAACCACAGGCTCAGCCTGCCGCCCGGGACCAGAGTAGGGCCTGAAGCAATCCTGCGCTTTTGCGGCCAGCTCCCAAGAAAGCGAGTTGAAAAATGGAGCTCAGGGGCACTGCAATTCACAAACCTGCAGACATATAAATGATCACTCTCGTCCACAAATATATTGAGGGAAGGCAACGAAGAGGATTTGAAAGCAAGGCAGAATTGCAGGAAACAGATTTCAGGAGGGAGATTCGAATCGCCTTTAAAGCACAGGAAAAGCAACAAAACCTCGACAATGATGCCCTTGGCCAAAAAGGGCGTATGCGTTTTTTCCTGAATATATTCAGGAAAAAACGCATACGCCCTTTTTGGTCAACCAAGCAACCTGGAAAGGCAAATCAGCGCTACAAAGAAGTCTCGCTTCCCATTGGTCAAAAGGGCCATGCTGAATAAAGTGTCAAAACCAGAAATGCAGGACAGGCCATGGAGAAACGGGAGCCTTGCTACGCTGATGGGCAGGATGTAAATTGCCAACAGCCACTCTGGAGAAGTGTACAGTGTGTCCTGAAACATCTAAAAAACTCAGCTTAGAGAGCATAGGGCACTTCCACTCATGGGCGTATAAATTGGGAAAACTAAAAATCAGCAAGACACAGGCACCCCAAAGGTTAGGGCTGCTCTGTTGACAACAACCTACACTTCGTTACACCTTAAATATCCCAGGAAAGAGAAAAATGGATAAAGAATTTGTGGTCCTTATGTACAATGGAATATCACTCAGCCATGAAATCAACGTCATAAGGCTAGTAGCAGCATGATGAGTGGATTTAGGTACGACGATTCTAAGTGAAATAAGTCACACAGAAAAAGACACTTATCATGAGATATCACTTATAGAGGGAATGTAAAAACCGCAACCCTTGAACTGAATTACAAAACAGAACAGTCACACGTTTAGAAAACACACTATGGCTGCTTAACGGGAAAGGTGAGGTGGGGTGGTGCATAAAACAAGGGTTTCAAATTAGCTCAGATACCGTTCCATAAACCCAATAGGTAATAGACAAGACCTACTCCTTGCTCAGTGAATTGGACTCAACACCCCTTATTCACCGCCCAAGAATATATCTGACTAGTAAGAATGTTAAAACCTATGTATTGATATCTCTCTGTAAGTGAGTCAAGAGGGTGTAAAGCGGCATAAACACAGCAGTGAAAAGCAGCTAAAACCCATTATAAAAATCAATTACTTTTAAAAACCCGTGAAACAAAGACAGTGAAGGAGAGAGAAATTCTTACAAAATTCGTTCAGGGGCTGTGATGCCACCTGGATTGACCATATCTAGACCCACAGCTGATTGAGACATAAGGGTGGACACTCTTGGGGCTGAGAGGTTTGGTGAGGTTGGGTGAGCAAACGCAGACCCTTTAAAGTAATACTGCGTGGTACCCATCCCATGGGTCCCAAATCTCCAGGTTCAAGGGCATCTTCCTACATCGAAAACATGCATGAGAAACCCAGAAGATGGTATCCCGTGTGATCGGGAAAGGTTTCTAAAACGCACCTCATTTCTCATCTCCTTGTGCTCGGGTTCGCCATTCCAGCCGCTTTACTAGCAATCTCCCTCCTTGGACAATCAGCACCTTTAACCTCCTGTTCCGTCCAGGTTGCAATTTGTCCTGAGGATGAACGGGAAGAGGGGGAACCAATGAGAGACTAGCTCTAGGTGTTGGGACAGGCACAGGTCACTCTATTTTCCCATCAGGAAGAAGAATTAACCACAGGCTCAGCCTGCCGCCTTGGACCAGAATAGGGCCAGAAGCAATCCTTCGCTTTTGCGGCCAGCTCCCAAGAAAACGAGTTGAAAAATGGAGCTCAGGGGCACTGCAATTCACAAACCTGCAGACTTATAAATGATCACTCTCGTCCACAAATATATTGAGGGAAGGCAACGAAGAGGATTTGAAAGCAAGGCAGAATTGCAGGAAACAGATTTCAGGAGGGAGATTCGAATCGCCTTTAAAGCACAGGAAAAGCGGCAAAACCTCGACAATGATGCCCTTGGCCAAAAGGGCGTATGCGTTTTTTCCTGAATATATTCAGGAAAAAACGCATACGCCCTTTTTGGCCATACGCCCTTTTTGGCCAATCAAGCAACCTGGAAAGGCAAATCAGCGCTACAAAGAAGTCTCGCTTCCCATCGGTCAAAAGGGCCATGCTGAATAAAGTGTCAAAACCAGAAATGCAGGACAGGCCATGGAGAAACGGGAGCCTTGCTACGCTGATGGGCGTGATGTAAATTGCCAACAGCCACTCTGGAGAAGGGTACGGTGTGTCCTGAAACATCTAAAAAACTCAGCTTAGAGAGCATAGGGCACTTCCACTCATGGGCGTATAAATTGGGAAAACTAAAAATCAGCAAGACACAGGCACCCCAAAGTTTAGGGCTGCTCTGTTGACAAGAACCTCCACTTCGTTACACATTAAATATCCCAGGAAAGAGAAAAATGGATTAAGAAGTTGTGGTTCCTATGTACAATGGAATGTCATTCAGCCATGAAATCAACGTCATAAGGCTAGTAGCAGCATGATGAGTGGATTTAGGTACGACGATTCTAAGTGAAATAAGTCACACAGAAAAAGCCACTTATCATGAGATATCACTTATAGAGGGAATGTAAAAACCGGTACCCTTGAACTGAATTACTAAACAGAACAGAGTCACACGTTTAGAAAACACACTATGGCTGCTTAACGGGAAAGGTGAGGTGGGGTGATGCATAAAACAAGGGTTTCATTTTAGCTCAGATACCGTTCCATAAACCCAATAGGTAATAGACAAGACCTACTCCTTGTTCAGTGAATTGGACTCAACACCCCCTATTCACCGCCCAAGAATATATCTGACTAGTAAGAATCTTAAAACCTATGTATTGATATCTCTCTGTAAGTGAGTCAAGTGGGTGTAAAGCGGCATAAACACAGCAGTGAAAAGAAGCTAAACCCCATTATAAAAATCAATTACTTTTAAAAACCCGTGAAACAAAGACAGTGAAGGAGAGAGAAATTCTTACAAAATTCGTTCAAGGGCTGTGATGCCACCTGGATTGACCATATCTACACCCACAGCTGATTGAGACATAAGGGTGGACACTCTTGGGGCTGAGAGGTTTGGTGAGGTTGGGTGAGCAAACGCAGACCCTTTAAAGTAATACAGCGTGGTACCCATCCAATGGGTCCCAAATCTCCAGGTTCAAGGGCATCTTCCTACATCGAAAACATGCATGAGAAACCCAGAAGATGGTACACCGTGTGATCGGGAAAGGTTTCTAAAACGCACCTCATTTCTCATCTCCTTGTGCTCAGGTTCGCCATTCCAGCCGCTTTACTAGCAATCTCCCTCCTTGGAGAATCAGCACCTTTAACCTCCTGTTCCGTACAGGTTGCAATTTGTCCTGAGGATGAACGGGAAGAGGGGGAACCAATGAGAGACTAGCTCTAGGTGTTGGGACAGGCACAGGACACTCTATTTTCCCATCAGGAAGAAGAATTAACCACAGGCTCAGCCTGCCGCCCGGGACCAGAGTAGGGCCGGAAGCAATCCTGCGCTTTTGCGGCCAGCTCCCAAGAAAGCGAGTTGAAAAATGGAGCTCAGGGGCGCTGCAATTCACAAACCTGCAGATTTATAAATGATCACTCTCGTCCACCAATATATTGAGGGAAGTCAACGAAGAGGATTTGAAAGCAAGGCAGAATTGCAGGAAACATATTTCAGGAAGGAGATTCGAATCGCTTTTAAAGAACAGGAAAAGCGGCAAAACCTCGACAATGATGCCCTTAGTCAAAAAGGCCGTATGCGTTTTTTCCTGAATGTATTCAGGAAAAAACGCATACGCACTTTTTGGCCAACCAAGCAACCTGGAAAGGCAAATCAGCGCTACAAAGAAGTCTCGCTTCCCATCGGTCAAAAGGGCCATGCTGAATAAAGTGTCAAATCCAGAAATGCAGGACAGGCCATGGAGTAACGGGAGCCTTGCTATGCTGATGGGCAGGATGTAAATTGCCAACAGCCACTCTGGAGAAGTGTACGGTGTGTCCTGAAACATCGAAAAAACTCAGCTTAGAGAGCATAGGGCACTTCCACGTATGGGCGTATAAATTGGGAAAACTAAAAATCAGCAAGACACAGGAACCCCAAAGTTTAGGGCTGCTCTGTTGACAAGAACCTCCACTTCGTTACACCTTAAATATCCCAGGAAAGAAAAAATGGATAAAGAAGTTGTGGTCCTTATGTACAATGGAATATCACTCAGCCATGAAATCAACGTCATAAGGCTAGTAGCAGCATGATGAGTGGATTTAGGTACGACGATTCTAAGTGAAATAAGTCACACAGAAAAAGACACTTATCATAAGATATCACTTATAGAGGGAGTGTAAAAACCGCTACGCTTGAACTGAATTACAAAACAGAACAGAGTCACACGTTTAGAAAACACACTATGGCTGCTTAACGGGAAAGGTGAGGTGGGGTGATGCATAAAACGAGGGTTTCAAATTAGCTCAGATACCGTTCCATAAACCCAATATATAATAGACAAGACGTACTCCTAGCTCAGTGAATTGGACTCAACACCCCCTATTAACCGCCCAAGAATATATCTGACTAGTAAGAATCTTAAAACCTATGTATTGATATCTCTCTGTAAGTGAGTCAAGTGGGTGTAAAGCGGCAGAAACACAGCAGTGAAAAGCAGCTAAACCCCATTATAAAAATCAATTACTTTTAAACATGCGTGAAACAAAGACAGTGAAAGAGAGAGAAATTCTTCCAAAATTCGTTCAGAGGCTGTGATGCCACCTGGATTGACCATATCTAGACCCACAGCTGATTGAGACATAAGGGTGGACACTCTGGGGCTGAGAGGTTTGGTGAGGTTGGGTGAGCAAACGCAGACGCTTTAAAGTAATACTGCGTGGTACCCATCCCATGGGTCCCAAATCTCCAGGTTCAAGGGCATCTTCCTACATCGAAAACATGCATGAGAAACCCAGAAGATGGTACACCGTGTGATCAGGAAAGGTTTCTAAAACGCACCTCATTTCTCATCTCCTTGTGCTCGGGTTCGCCATTCCAGCCACTTTACTAGCAATCTCCCTCTTTGAAGAATCAGCACCTTAAACCTCCTGTTCCGTACAGGTTGCAATTTGTCCTGAGGATGAACGGGAAGAGGTGGAACCAATGAGAGACTAGCTCTAGGTGTTGGGACAGGCACAGGTCACTCTATTTTCCCATCAGGAAGAAGAATTAACCACAGGCTCAGCCTGCCGCCCGGGACCAGAGTAGGGCCTGAAGCAATCCTGCGCTTTTGAGGCCAGCTCCCAAGAAAGCGAGTTGAAAAATGGAGCTCAGGGGCACTGCAATTCACACACCTGCAGACTTATAAATGATCACTCTCGTCCACAAATATATTGAGGCAAGGCAACGAAGAGGATTTGAAAGCAAGGCAGAATTGCAGGAAACAGATTTCAGGAGGGAGATTCGAATCGCCTTTAAAGCACAGGAAAAGCGGCAAAACCTCGACAATGATGCCCTTGGCCAAAAAGGGCGTATGCGTTTTTTCCTGAATATATTCAGGAAAAAACGCATACGCCCTTTTTGGCCAACCAAGCAACCTGGAAAGGCAAATCAGCGCTACAAAGAAGTCTCGCTTCCCATCGGTCAAAAGGGCCATGCTGAATAAAGTGTCAAAACCAGAAATGCAGGACAGGCCATGGAGAAACGGGAGCCTTGCTACGCTGATGGGCAGGATGTAAATTGCCAGCAGCCACTCTGGAGAAGTGTACGGTGTGTCCTGAAACATCTAAAAAAACTCAGCTTAGAGAGCATATGGCACTTCCACTCATGGGCGTATAAATTGGGAA
Organism: Balaenoptera physalus; assembly: GCF_965194825.1. Taxonomy (NCBI): domain Eukaryota; kingdom Metazoa; phylum Chordata; class Mammalia; order Artiodactyla; family Balaenopteridae; genus Balaenoptera; species Balaenoptera physalus. The sequence continues at coordinate 539,007 of NW_028126329.1, forward strand.
AACTAAAAATCAGCAAGACACAGGCACCCCAAAGTTTAGGGCTGCTCTGTTGACAAGAACCTCCACTTCGTTACACCTTAAATATCCCAGGAAAGAGAAAAATGGATAAAGAAGTTGTGGTCCTTATGTACAACGGAATATCACTCAGCCATGAAATCAACGTCATAAGGCTAGTAGCAGCATGATGAGTGGATTTAGGTACGACGATTCTAAGTGAAATAAGTCACACAAAAAAGACACTTATCATAAGATATCACTTATACAGAGAGTGTAAAAAACGCTACCCTTGAACTGAATTACAAAACAGAACAGAGTCACACGTTTAGAAAACACGCTATGGCTGCTTCACCGGAAAGGTGAGGTGGGGTGATGCATAAAACAAGGGTTTCAAATTAGCTCAGATACCGTTCCATAAACCCAATATGTAATAGACAAGACTTACTCCTAGTTCAGTGAATTGGACTCAACACCCCCTATTCACCGCCCAAGAATATATCTGACTAGTAAGATTCTTAAAACCTATGTATTGATATCTCTCTGTAAGTGAGTCAAGTGGGTGTAAAGCGGCAGAAACACAGCAGTGAAAAGCAGCTAAACCCCATTATAAAAATCAATTACTTTTAAACACGCGTGAAACAAAGACAGTGAAAGAGAGAGAAATTCTTACAAAATTCGTTCAGGGGCTGTGATGCCACCGGGATTGACCATATCTAGACCCACAGCTGATTGAGACATAAGGGTGGACACTCTTGGGGCTGAGAGGTTTGGTGAGGTTGGGTGAGCAAACGGAGACCCTTTAAAGTAATACTGCGTGGTACCCATCCCATGGGTCCCAAATCTCCAGGTTCAAGGGCATATTTCTACATCGAAAACATGCATGAGAAACCCAGAAATGGTACACCGTGTGATCGGGAAACGTTCCTAAAACGCACCTAATTTCTCATCTCCTTGTGCTCGGGTTCGCCATTCCAGCCGCTTTACTAGCAATCTCCCTCTTTGAAGAATCAGCACCTTTAAACTCCTGTTCCGTACAGGTTGCAATTTGTCCTGAGGATGAACGGGAAGAGGGGGAACCAATTAGAGACTAGCTCTAGGTGTTGGGACAGGCACAGGTCACTCTATTTTCCCATGAGGAAGAAGAATTAACCACAGGCTCAGCCTGCCGCCCGGGACCAGATTAGGGCCTGAAGCAATCCTGCGCTTTTGCGGACAGCTCCCTAGAAACCGAGTTGAAAAATGGAGCTCAGGGGCACTGCAATTCACAAACCTGCAGACTTATAAATGATAACTCTCGTCCACAAATATATTGAGGGAAGGCAACGATGAGGATTTGAAAGCAAGGCAGAATTGCAGGAAACAGATTTCAGGAGGGAGATTCGAATCGCCTTTAAAGCACAGGAAAAGCGGCAAAACCTCGGCAATGATGCCCTTGGCCAAAAAGGGCGTATGCGTTTTTTCCTGAATATATTCAGGAAAAAACGCATACGCCCTTTTTGGACAACAAAGCAATCTGGAAAGGCAAATCAGCGCTACAAAGAAGTCTGGCTTCCCATCGGTCAAAAGGGCCATGCTGAATAAAGTTTCAAAACCAGAAATGTAGGACAGGCCATGGAGAAACGGGAGCCTTGCTACGCTGATGGGCGAGATGTAAATTGCCAACAGCCACTCTGGAGAAGTGTACGGTGTGTCCTGAAACATCTAAAAAACTCAGCTTAGAGAGCCTAGGGCACTTCAACAAATGGGCGTATAAATTGGGAAAACTAAAAATCAGCAAGACACAGGAACCCCAAAGTTTAGGGCTGCTCTGTTGCCAAGAACCTCCACTTCGTTACACCTTAAATATCCCAGGAAAGAGAAAAATGGATAAAGAAGTTGTGGTCCTTATGTACAATGGAATATCACTCAGCCATGAAATCAACGTCATAAGGCTAGTAGCAGCATGATGAGTGGATTTAGGTACGACGATTCTAAGTGAAATAAGTCACACAGAAAAAGACACTTATCATAAGATATCACTTATAGAGGGAGTGTAAAAACCGCTACCCGTGAACTGAATTACAAAACAGAACAGAGTCACACGTTTAGAAAACACACTATGGCTGCTTAACGGGAAAGTTGAGGTGGGGTGATGCATAAAACAGGGGTTTCAAATTAGCTCAGATACTGTTCCATAAACCCAATATGTAATAGACAAGACCTACACCTAGCTCAGTGAATTGGACTCAACACCCCCTTTTCACCGCCCAAGAATATATCTGACTAGTAAGAATCTTAAAACCTATGTATTGATATCTCTCTGTAAGTGAGTCAAGTGGGTGTAAAGCGGCATAAACACAGCAGTGAAAAGCAGCTATACCCCATTATAAAAATCAATTACTTTTAAAAACCCGTGAAACAAAGACAGTGAAGGAGAGAGAAATTCTTACAAAATTCGTTCAGGGGCTGTGATGCCACCTGGATTGACCATATCTAGACCCACAGCTGATTGAGACATAAGGGTGGACACTCTTGGGGCTGAGAGGTTTGGTGAGGTTGGGTGAGCAAACGGAGACCCTTTAAAGTAATACTGCGTGGTACCCATCCCATGGGTCCCAAATCTCCAGGTTCAAGGGCATCTTTCTACATCGAAAACATGCATGAGAAACCCAGAAGATGGTACACCGTGTGATCGGGAAACGTTTCTAAAACGCACCTAATTTCTCATCTCCTTGTGCTCGGGTTCGCCATTCCAGCCGCTTTACTACCAATCTCCCTCTTTGAAGAATCAGCACCTTTAAACTCCTGTTCCGTACAGGTTGCAATTTGTCCTGAGGATGAACGGGAAGAGGGGAACCAATGAGAGACTAGCTCTAGGTGTTGGGACAGGCACAGGTCACTCTATTTTCCCAAGAGGAAGAAGAATTAACCACAGGCTCAGCCTGCCGCCCGGGACCAGTGTAGGGCCTGAAGCAATCCTGCGCTTTTGCGGCCAGCTCCCAAAAAAGCGAGTTGAAAAATGGAGCTCAGGGGCACTGCAATTCACAAACCTGCAGACTTATAAATGATAACTCTCGTCCACAAATATATCGAGGGAAGGCAACGAAGAGGATTTGAAAGCAAGGCAGAATTGCTGGAAACAGATTTCAGGAGGGAGATTCGAATCGCCTTTAAAGCACAGGAAAAGCGGCAAAACCTCGACAATAATGCCCTTGGCCAAAAAGGGCGTATGCGTTTTTTCTTGAATATATTCAGGAAAAAACGCATACGCCCTTTTTGGCCAACCAAGCAACCTGGAAAGGCAAATCAGCGCTACAAAGAAGTCTCGCTTCCCATCGGTCAAAAGGGCCATGCTGAATAAAGTGTCAAAACCAGAAATGCAGGACAGGCCATGGAGAAACGGGAGCCTTGCTACGCTGATGGGCAGGATGTAAATTGCCAACAGCCACTCTGGAGAAGTGTACGGTGTGTCCTGAAACATCTAAAAAACTCAGCTTAGAGAGCCTAGGGCACTTCCACTCATGGGCGTATATATTGGGAAAACTAAAAATCAGCAAGACACAGGAACCCCAAAGTTTAGGGCTGCTCTGTTGCCAAGAACCTCCACTTCGTTACACCTTAAATATCCCAGGAAAGAGAAAAATGGATAATGAAGCTGTGGTCCTTATGTACAATGGAATATCACTCAGCCATGAAATCAACGTCATAAGGCTAGTAGCAGCATGATGAGTGGATTTAGGTACGACGATTCTAAATGAAATAAGTCACACAGAAAAAGACACTTATCATAAGATATCACTTATAGATGGAGTGTAAGAACCGCAACCCTTGAACTGAATTACAAAACAGAACAGAGTCACACGTTTATAAAACACACTATGGCTGCTTAACGGGAAAGGTGAGGTGGGGTGATGCATAAAACAAGGGTTTCAAATTAGCTCAGATACCGTTCCATAAACCCAATAGGTAATAGACAAGACCTACTCCTTTCTCAGTGAATTGGACTCAACACCCCCTATTCACCGCCCAAGAATATATCTGACTAGTAAGAATCTTAAAACCTATGTATTGATATCTCTCTGTAATTGAGTCAAGTGGGTGTAAAGCGGCATAAACACAGCAGTGAAAAGCAGCTAAACCCCATTATAAAAATCAATTACTTTTAAAAACCCGTGAAACAAAGACAGTGAAAGAGAGAGAAATTCTTACAAAATTCGTTCAGGAGCTGTGATGCCACCTGGATTGACCATATCTAGACCCACAGCTGATTGAGACATAAGGGTGGACACTCTTGGGGCTGAGAGGTTTGTTGAGGTTGGGTGAGCAAACGCAGACCCTTTAAAGTAATACTGCGTGGTACCCATCCCATGGGTCCCAAATCTCCAGGTTCAAGGGCATCTTACTACATCGAAAACATGCATGAGAAACCCAGAAGATGGTACACAGTGTGATCGAGAAAGGTTTCTAAAACGCACCTAATTTCTCATCTCCTTGTGCTTGAGTTCGCCATTCCAGCCGCTTTACTAGCAATCTCTCTCTTTGAAGAATCAGCACCTTTAACCTCCTGTTCCGTACAGGTTACAATTTGTCCTGAGGATGAACGGGAGAGGGGGAACCAATGAGAGACTAGCTCTAGGTGTTGGGACAGGCACAGGTCACTCTATTTTCCCATCAGGAAGAAGAATTAACCACAGGCTCAGCCTACCGCCCGGGACCAGAGTAGGGCCTGAAGCAATCCTGCGCTTTTGCGGCCAGCTCCCAAGAAAGCGAGTTGAAAAATGGAGCTCAGGGGCACTGCAATTAACAAACCTGCAGACTTATAAATGATAACTCTCGCCCACAAATATATCGAGGGAAGGCAACGAAGAGGATTTGAAAGCAAGGCAGAATTGCTAGAAACAGATTTCAGGAGTTAGATTCGAATCGCCTTTAAAGCACAGGAAAAGCGGCAAAACCTCGACAATAATGCCCTTGGCCAAAAAGGGCGTATGCGTTTTTTCCTGAATATATTCAGGAAAAAACGCATACGCCCTTTTTGGCCAACCAAGCAACCTGGAAAGGCAAATCAGCGCTACAAAGAAGTCTCGCTTCCCATCGGTCAAAAGGCCCATGCTGAATAAAGTGTCAAAACCAGAAATGCAGGACAGGCCATGGAGAAACGGGAGTCTTGCTACGCTGATGGGCGAGATGTAAATTGCCAACAGCCACTCTGGAGAAGTGTACGGTGTGTCCTGAAACATCTAAAAAACTCAGCTTAGAGAGCCTAGGGCACTTCCACTCATGGGCGTATAAATTGGGAAAACTAAAAATCAGCAAGACACAGGAACCCCAAAGTTTAGGGCTGCTCTGTTGCCAAGAACCTCCACTTCGTTACACCTTAAATATCCCAGGAAAGAGAAAAATGGATAATGAAGCTGTGGTCCTTATGTACAATGGAATATCACTCAGCCATGAAATCAACGTCATAAGGCTAGTAGCAGCATGATGAGTGGATTTAGGTACGACGATTCTAAGTGAAATAAGTCACACAGAAAAAGACACTTATCATAAGATATCACTTATAGATGGAGTGTAAAAACCGTAACCCTGGAACTGAATTACAAAACAGAACAGAGTCACACGTTTAGAAAACACACTATGGCTGCTTAACGGGAAAGGTGAAGTGGGGTGGTGCATAAAACAAGGGTTTCATTTAGCTCAGATACCGTTCCATAAACCCAATAGGTAATAGACAAGACCTACTCCTTTCTCAGTGAATTGGACTCAACACCCCCTATTCACCGCCCAAGAATATATCTGACTAGTAAGAATCTTAAAACCTATGTATTGATATCTCTCTGTAATTGAGTCAAGTGGGTGTAAAGCAGCATAAACACAGCAGTGAAAAGCAGCTAAACCCCATTATAAAAATCAATTACTTTTAAAAACCCGTGAAACAAAGACAGTGAAAGAGAGAGAAATTCTTACAAAATTCGTTCAGGGGCTGTGATGCCACCTGGATTGACCATATCTAGACCCACAGCTGATTGAGACATAAGGGTGGACACTCTTGGGGCTGAGAGGTTTGGTGAGGTTGGGTGAGCAAACGCAAAACCTTTAAAGTAATACTGCGTGGTACCCATCCCATAGGTCCCAAATCTCCAGGTTCAAGGGCATCTTCCTACATCGAAAACATGCATGAGAAACCCAGAAGATGGTACACCGTGTGATCGGGGAAGGTTTCTAAAACGCACCTCATTTCTCATCTCCTTGTGCTCGGGTTCGCCATTCCAGCCGCTTTACTAGCAATCTCCCTCCTGGGAGAATCAGCACCTTTAACCTCCTGTTCCGTACAGGTTGCAATTTGTGCTGAGGATGAACGGGAGAGGGGGAACCAATGAGAGACTAGCTCTAGGTGTTGGGACAGGCACAGGTAACTCTATTTTCCCATCAGGAAGAAGAATTAACCACAGGCTCAGCCTACCGCCCGGGACCAGAGTAGGGCCTGAAGCAATCCTGCGCTTTTGCGGCCAGCTCCCAAGAAAGCGAGTTGAAAAATGGAGCTCAGGGGCACTGCAATTCACAAACCTGCAGACTTATAAATGATAACTCTCGTCCACAAATATATCGACGGAAGACAACGAAGAGGTTTTGAAAGCAAGGCAGAAGTGCAGGAAACAGATTTCAGGAGGGAGATTCGAATCGCCTTTAAAGCACAGGCAAAGCGGCAAAACCTCGACAATGTTGCCCTTTTTGGCCAACCAAGCAACCTGGAAAGGCAAATCAGCGCTACAAAGAAGTCTCGCTTCCCATCGGTCAAAAGGCCCATGCTGAATAAAGTGTCAAAACCAGAAATGCAGGACAGGCCATGGAGAAACGGGAGCCTTGCTACGCTGATGGGCGAGATGTAAATTGCCAACAGCCACTCTGGAGAAGTGTACGGTGTGTCCTGAAACATCTAAAAAACTCAGCTTAGAGAGCCTAGGGCACTTCCACTCATGGGCGTATAAATTGGGAAAACTAAAAATCAGCAAGACACAGGAACCCCAAAGTTTAGGGCTGCTCTGTTGCCAAGAACCTCCACTTCGTTACACCTTAAATATCCCAGGAAAGAGAAAAATGGATAATGAAGCTGTGGTCCTTATGTACAATGGAATATCACTCAGCCATGAAATCAACGTCATAAGGCTAGTAGCAGCATGAGTGGATTTAGGTACGACGATTCTAAGTGAAATAAGTCACACAGAAAAAGACACTTATCATAAGATATCACTTATAGATGGAGTGTAAAAACCGCAACCCTTGAACTGAATTACAAAACAGAACAGAGTCACACGTTTAGAAAACACACTATGGCTGCTTAACGGGAAAGGTGAGGTGGGGTGCTGCATAAAACAAGGGTTTCAAATTAGCTCAGATACCGTTCCATAAACCCAATAGGTAATAGACAAGACCTACTCCTTTCTCAGTGAATTGGACTCAACACCCCCTATTCACCGCCCAAGAATATATCTGACTAGTAAGAATCTTAAAACCTATGTATTGATATCTCTCTGTAATTGACTCAAGTGGGTGTAAAGCGGCATAAACACCGCATTGAAAAGCAGCTAAACCCCATTATAAAAATCAATTACTTTTAAAAACCCGTGAAACAAAGACAGTGAAAGAGAGAGAAATTCTTACAAAATTCGTTCAGGGGCTGTGATGCCACCTGGATTGACCATATCTAGACCCACAGCTGATTGAGACATAAGGGTAGACACTCTTGGGGCTGAGAGGTTTGGTGAGGTTGGGTGAGCAAATGCAGACCCTTTAAAGTAATACTGCGTGGTACCCATCCCATTGGTCCCAAATCTCTAGGTTCAAGGGCATCTTCCTACATCGAAAACATGCATGAGAAACCCAGAAGATGGTACACCGTGTGATCGGGAAAGGTTTCTAAAACGCACCTCATTTCTCATCTCCTTGTGCTCGGGTTCGCCATTCCAGCCGCTTTACTAGCAATTTCCCTCCTGGGAGAATCAGCACCTTTAACCTCCTGTTCCGTACAGGTTGCAATTTGTGCTGAGGATGAACGGGAAGAGGGGGAACCAATGAGAGACTAGCTCTAGGTGTTGGGACAGGCACAGGTCACTCTATTTTCCCATAAGGAAGAAGACTTAACCACAGGCTCAGCCTGCCGCCCGGGACCAGTGTAGGGCCTGAAGCAATCCTACACTTTTGCGGCCAGCTCCCAAGAAAGCGAGTTGAAAAATGGAGCTCAGGGGCACTGCAATTCACAAACCTTCAGACTTATAAATGATAACTCTCGTCCACAAATATATCGACGGAAGGCAACGAAGAGGTTTTGAAAGCAAGGCAGAATTGCAGGAAACAGATTTCAGGAGGGAGATTCGAATCGCCTTTAAAGCACAGGAAAAGCGGCAAAACCTCGACAATGTTGCCCTTGGCCAAAAAGGGCGTATGCGTTTTTTCCTGAATATATTCAGGAAAAAACGCATACGCCCTTTTTGGCCAACCAAGCAACCTGGAAAGGCAAATCAGCGCTGCAAAGAAGTCTCGCTTCCCATCGGTCAAAAGGCCCATGCTGAATAAAGTGTCAAAACCAGAAATGCAGGACAGGCCATGGAGAAACGGGAGCCTTGATACGCTGATGGGCGAGATGTAAATTGCCAACAGCCACTCTGGAGAAGTGTACGGTGTGTCCTGAAACATCTAAAAAACTCAGCTTAGAGAGCCTAGGGCACTTCCACTCATGGGCGTATAAATTGGGAAAACTAAAAATCAGCAAGACACAGGAACCCCAAAGTTTAGGGCTGCTCTGTTGCCAAGAACCTCCACTTCGTTACACCTTAAATATCCCAGGAAAGAGAAAAATGGATAATGAAGCTGTGGTCCTTATGTACAATGGAATATCACTCAGCCATGAAATCAACGTCATAAGGCTAGTAGCAGCATGATGAGAGGATTTAGGTACGACGATTCTAAGTGAAATAAGTCACATAGAAAAAGACACTTATCATAAGATATCACTTATAGAGGGAGTGTAAAAACCGCTACCCGTGAACTGAATTACAAAACAGAACAGAGTCACACGTTTAGAAAACACACTATGGCTGCTTAACGGGAAAGGTGAGGTGGGGTGATGCATAAAACAGGGGTTTCAAATTAGCTCAGATACCGTTCCATAAACCCAATAGGTAATAGACAAGACCTACTCCTAGCTCAGTGAATTGGACTCAACACCCCCTATTCACCACCCAAGAATATATCTGACAATAAGAATCTTAAAACCTATGTATTGATATCTCTCTGTAAGTGAGTCAAGTGGGTGTAAAGCGGCATAAACACAGCAGTGAAAAGCAGCTATACCCCATTATAAAAATCAATTACTTTTAAAAACCCGTGAAACAAAGACAGTGAAAGAGAGAGAAATTCTTACAAAATTCGTTGAGGGGCTGTGATGCCACCTGGATTGACCATATCTAGACCCACAGCTGATTGAGACATAAGGGTGGACACTCTTGGGGCTGAGAGGTTTGGTGAGGTTGGGTGAGCAAACACAGACCCTTTAAAGTAATACTGCGTGGTACCCATCACATGGGTCCCAAATCTCCAGGTTCAAGGGCATCTTCCTACATCGAAAACATGCATGAGAAACCCAGAAGATGGTACACCGTGTGATCGGGAAACGTTTCTAAAACGCACATCATTTCTCATCTCCTTGTGCTCGGGTTCGCCATTCCAGCCGCTTTACTAGCAATCTCACTCTTTGAAGAATCAGCACCTTTAAACTCCTGTTCCGTACAGGTTGCAATTTGTGCTGAGGATGAACGGGAAGAGGGGGAAACAATGAGAGACTAGCTCTAGGTGTTGGGACAGGCACAGGTCACTGTATTTTCCCATGAGGAAGAAGAATTAACCACAGACTCCGCCTGCCGCACCGGACCACATTAGGGCCTGAAGCAATCCTGCGCTTTTGCGGCCAGCTCCCAAGAAAGCGAGTTGAAAAATGGAGCTCAGGGGCACTGCAATTCACAAACCTGCAGACTTATAAATGATAACTCTCGTCCACAAATATATCGACGGAAGGCAACGAAGAGGTTTTGAAAGCAAGGCAGAATTGCAGGAAACAGATTTCAGGAGGGAGATTCGAATCGCCTTTAAAGCACAGGCAAAGCGGCAAAACCTCGACAATGTTGCCCTTGGCCAAAAAGGGCGTATGCGTTTTTTCCTGAATATATTCAGGAAAAAACGCATACGCCCTTTTTGGCCAACCAAGCAACCTGGAAAGGCAAATCAGCGCTACAAAGAAGTCTCGCTTCCCATCGGTCAAAAGGGCCATGCTGAATAAAGTGTCAAAACCAGAAATGTAGGACAGGCCATGGAGAAACGGGAGCCTTGCTACGCTGATGGGCGAGATGTAAATTGCCAACAGTCACTCTGGAGAAGTGTACGGTGTGTCCTGAAACATCTAAAAAACTCAGCTTAGAGAGCCTAGGGCACTTCCACTCATGGGCGTATAAATTGGGAAAACTAAAAATCAGCAAGACACAGGCACCCCAAAGTTTAGGGCTGCTCTGTTGCCAAGAACCTCCACTTCGTTACACCTTAAATATCCCAGGAAAGAGAAAAATGGATAATGAAGCTGTGGTCCTTATGTACAATGGAATATCACTCAGCCATGAAATCAACATCATAAGGCTAGTAGCAGCGTGATGAGTGGATTTAGGTACGACGATTCTAAGTGAAATAAGTCACACAGAAAAAGACACTTATCATAAGATATCACTTATAGAGGGAGTGTAAAAACCGCAACCCTTGAACTGAATTACAAAACAGAACAGAGTCACACGTTTAGAAAACACACTATGGCTGCTTAACGGGAAAGGTGAGGTGGGGTGGTGCATAACACAAGGGTTTCAAATTAGCTCAGATACCGTTCCATAAACCCAATAGGTAATAGACAAGACCTACTCCTTTCTCAGTGAATTGGACTCAACACCCCCTATTCACCGCCCAAGAATATATCTGACTAGTAAGAATCTTAAAACCTATGTATTGATATCTCTCTGTAAGTGAGTCAAGTGGGTGTAAAGTGGCATAAACACAGCAGTGAAAAGCAGCTATACCCCATTAGAAAAATCAATTACTTTTAAAAACCCGTGAAACAAAGACAGTGAAAGAGAGAGGAATTCTTACAAAATTCTTTCAGGGGCTGTGATGCCACCTGGATTGACCATATCTAGACCCACAGCTGATTGAGACATAAGGGTGGACACTCTTGGGGCTGAGAGGTTTGGTGAGGTTGGGTGAGCAAACGCAGACCCTTTAAAGTAATACTGCGTGGTACCCATCCCATGGGTCCCAAATCTTCAGGTTCAAGGGCATCTTCCTACATCGAAAACATGCATGAGGAACCCAGAAGATGGTACACCGTGTGATCGGGAAAGGTTTCTGAAACGCACCTCATTTCTCATCTCCTTGTGCTCGGGTTCGCCATTCCAGCCGCTTTACTAGCAATCTCCCTCCTTGGACAATCAGCACCTTTAACCTCCTGTTCCGTCCAGGTTGCAATTTGTCCTGAGGATGAACGGGAAGAGGGGGAACCAATGAGAGACTAGCTCTAGGTGTTGGGACAGGCACAGGTCACTCTATTTTCCCATCAGGAAGAAGAATTAACCACAGGCTCAGCCTGCCGCCCGGGACCAGAGTAGGGCCTGAAGCAATCCTGCGCTTTTGCGGCCAGCTCCCAAGAAAGCGAGTTGAAAAATGGAGCTCAGGGGCGCTGCAATTCTCAAACCTGCAGATTTATAAATGATCACTCTCGTCCACAAATATATTGAGGGAAGTCAACGAAGAGGATTTGAAAGCAAGGCAGAATTTCAGGAAACATATTTCAGGAAGGAGATTCGAATCGCTTTTAAAGAACAGGAAAAGCGGCAAAACCTCGACAATGATGCCCTTAGCCAAAAAGGCCGTATGCGTTTTTTCCTGAATGTATTCAGGAAAAAACGCATACGCACTTTTTGGCCAACCAAGCAACCTGGAAAGGCTAATCAGCGCTACAAAGAAGTCTCGCTTCCCATCGGTCAAAAGGGCCATGCTGAATAAAGTGTCAAATCCAGAAATGCAGGACAGGCCATGGAGAAACGGGAGCCTTGCTATGCTGATGGGCAGGATGTAAATTGCCAACAGCCACTCTGGAGAAGTGTACGGTGTGTCCTGAAACATCGAAAAAACTCAGCTTAGAGAGCATAGGGCACTTCCACTTATGGGCGTATAAATTGGGAAAACTAAAAATCAGCAAGACACAGGAACCCCAAAGTTTAGGGCTGCTCTGTTGACAAGAACCTCCACTTCGTTACACCTTAAATATCCCAGGAAAGAAAAAATGGATAAAGAAGTTGTGGTCCTTATGTACAATGGAATATCACTCAGCCATGAAATCAACGTCATAAGGCTAGTAGCAGCATGATGATTGGATTTAGGTACGACGATTCTAAGTGAAATAAGTCACACAGAAAAAGACACTTATCATAAGATATCACTTATAGAGGGAGTGTAAAAACCGCTACCCTTGAACTGAATTACAAAACAGAACAGAGTCACACGTTTAGAAAACACACTATGGCTGCTTCATGGGAAAGGTGAGGTGGGGTCATGCATAAAACAAGGGTTTCAAATTAGCTCAAATACCGTTCCATAAACCCAATGGGTAATAGACAAGACCTACTCCTAGTTCAGTGAATTGGACTCAACACCCCCTATTCACCGCCCAAGAATATATCTGATTGTAAGAATCTTACAACCTATGTATTGATATCTCTCTGTAAGTGAGTCAAGTGGGTGTAAAGCGGCAGAAACACAGCAGTGAAAAGCAGCTAAACCCCATTATAAAAATCAATTACTTTTAAAAACCCGTGAAACAAAGACAGTGAAAGTGAGAGAAATTCTTACAAAATTCGTTCAGGGGCTGTGATGCCACCTGGATTAACCATATCTAGACCCACAGCTGATTGAGACATAAGGGTGGACACTCTTGGGGCTGAGAGGTTTGGTGAGGTTGGGTGAGCAACGCAGACCCTTTAAAATAATACTGCGTGGTACTAATCCCATGGGTCCCAAATCTCCTAGGTTCAAGGGCAACTTCCTACATCGAAAACATGCATGAGAAACCCAGAAGATGGTACACCGTGATATCGGGAAAAGTTTCTAAAACGCACCTAATTTCTCATCTCCTTGTGCTCGGGTTGGCCATTCCAGCCCCTTTACTAGCAATCTCCCTCTTTGAAGAATCAGCACCTTTAACCTCCTGTTCCGTACAGGTTGCAATTTGTCCTGAGGATGAACGGGAAGAGGGGGAACCAATGAGAGACTACCTCTAGGTTTTGGGACAGTCACAGGTCACTCTATTTTCCCATCAGGAAGAAGAATTAACCACAGGCTCAGCCTGCCGCCCGGGACCAGAGTAGGGCCTGAAGCAATCCTGCGCTTTTGCGGCCAGCTCCCAAGAAAGCGAGTTGAAAAATGGAGCTCAGGGGCGCTGCAATTCACAAACTAGCAGATTTATAAATGATAACTCTAGTCCACAAATATATTGAGGGAAGGCAACGATGAGGATTTGAAAGCAAGGCAGAATTGCAGGAAACAGATTTCAGGAGGGAGATTCGAATCGCCTTTAAAGCACAGGAAAAGCGGCAAAACCTCGACAATGTTGCCCTTGGCCAAAAAGGGCGTATGCGTTTTTTCCTGAATATATTCAGGAAAAAACGCATACGCCCTTTTTGGCCAACCAAGCAACCTGGAAAGGCAAATCAGCGCTGCAAAGAAGTCTCGCTTCCCATCGGTCAAAAGGCCCATGCTGAATAAAGTGTCAAAACCAGAAATGCAGGACAGGCCATGGAGAAACGGGAGCCTTGCTACGCTGATGGGCGAGATGTAAATTGCCAACAGCCACTCTGGAGAAGTGTACGGTGTGTCCTGAAACATCTAAAAAACTCAGCTTAGAGAGCCTAGGGCACTTCCACTCATGGGCGTATAAATTGGGAAAACTAAAAATCAGCAAGACACAGGAACCCCAAAGTTTAGGGCTGCTCTGTTGCCAAGAACCTCCACTTCGTTACACCTTAAATATCCCAGGAAAGAGAAAAATGGATAATGAAGCTGTGGTGCTTATGTACAATGGAATATCACTCAGCCATGAAATCAACGTCATAAGGCTAGTAGCAGCATGATGAGAGGATTTAGGTACGACGATTCTAAGTGAAATAAGTCACATAGAAAAAGACACTTATCATAAGATATCACTTATAGAGGGAGTGTAAAAACCGCTACCCTTGAACTGAATTACAAAACAGAACAGAGTCACACGTTTAGAAAACACACTATGGCTGCTTAACGGGAAAGGTGAGGTGGGGTGATGCATAAAACAGGGGTTTCAAATTAGCTCAGATACCGTTCCAGAAACCCAATATGTAATAGACAAGACCTACTCCTAGCTCAGTGAATTGGACTCAACACCCCCTATTCACCGCCCAAGAATATATCTGACTAGTAAGAATCTTAAAACCTATGTATTGATATCTCTCTGTAAGTGAGTCAAGTGGGTGTAAAGTGGGATAAACACAGCAGTGAAAAGCAGCTATACCCCATTAGAAAAATCAATTACTTTTAAAAACCCGTGAAACAAAGACAGTGAAAGAGAGAGGAATTCTTACAAAATTCTTTCAGGGGCTGTGATGCCACCTGGATTGACCATATCTAGACCCACAGCTGATTGAGACATAAGGGTGGACACTCTTGGGGCTGAGAGGTTTGGTGAGGTTGGGTGAGCAAACGCAGACCCTTTAAAGTAATACTGCGTGGTACCCATCCCATGGGTCCCAAATCTTCAGGTTCAAGGGCATCTTCCTACATCGAAAACATGCATGAGGAACCCAGAAGATGGTACACCGTGTGATCGGGAAAGGTTTCTGAAACGCAACTCATTTCTCATCTCCTTGTGCTCGGGTTCGCCATTCCAGCCGCTTTACTAGCAATCTCCCTCCTTGGACAATCAGCACCTTTAACCTCCTGTTCCGTCCAGGTTGCAATTTGTCCTGAGGATGAACGGGAAGAGGGGGAACCAATGAGAGACTAGCTCTAGGTGTTGGGACAGGCACAGGTCACTCTATTTTCCCATCAGGAAGAAGAATTAACCACAGGCTCAGCCTGCCGCCCGGGACCAGAGTAGGGCCTGAAGCAATCCTGCGCTTTTGCGGCCAGCTCCCAAGAAAGCGAGTTGAAAAATGGAGCTCAGGGGCACTGCAATTCACAAACCTGCAGATTTATAAATGATCACTCTCGTCCACAAATATATTGAGGGAAGTCAACGAAGAGGATTTGAAAGCAAGGCAGAATTGCAGGAAACAGATTTCAGGAGGGAGAATCGAATCGCCTTTAAAACACAGGAAAAGCGGCAAAACCTCGACAATGATGCCCTTGGCCAAAAAGGGCGTATGCGTTTTTTCGTGAATATATTCAGGAAAAAACGCATACGCCCTTTTTGGCCAACCAAGCAACCTGGAAAGGCAAATCAGCGCTACAAAGAAGTCTCGCTTCCCTTCGGTCAAAAGGGCCATGCTGAATAAAGTATCAAAACCAGAAATGCAGGACAGGCCATGGAGAAACGGGAGCCTTGCTACGCTGATGGGCGAGATGTAAATTGCCAACAGCCACTCTCGAGAAGTGTACGGTGTGTCCTGAAACATCTAAAAAACTCAGCTTAGAGAGCATAGGGCACTTCCACTCATGGGCGTATAAATTGGGAAAACTAAATATCAGCAAGACACAGGCACCCCAAAGGTTAGGGCTGCTCTGTTGACAAGAACCTCCACTTCGTTACACCTTAAATATCCCAGGAAAGAGAAAAATGGATAAAGAAGTTTTGGTCCTTATGTACAATGGAATATCACTCAGCCATGAAATCAACCTCATAAGGCTAGTAGCAGCATGATGAGTGGATTTAGGTACGACGATTCTAAGTGAAATAAGTCACACACAAAAAGACACTTATCATAAGATATCACTTATAGAGGGAATGTAAAAACCGCTACCCTTGAACTGAATTACAAAACAGAACAGAGTCACACGTTTAGAAAACACACTATGGCTGCTTAACGGGAAAGGTGAGGTGGGGTGATGCATAAAACAAGGGTTTCAAATTAGCTCAGATACCGTTCCATAAACCCAATAGGTAATAGACAAGACCTACTCCTTGCTCAGTGAATTGGACTCAACACCCCTTATTCACCGCCCAAGAATATATCTGACTAGTAAGAATCTTAAAACCTATGTATTGATATCTCTCTGTAAGTGAGTCAAGAGGGTGTAAAGCGGCATAAACACAGCAGTGAAAAGCAGCTAAACCCCATTATAAAAATCAATTACTTTTAAAAACCCGTGAAACAAAGACAGTGAAGGAGAGAGAAATTCTTACAAAATTCGTTCAGGGGCTGTGATGCCACCTGGAATGACCATATCTAGACCCACAGCTGATTGAGACATAAGGGTGGACACTCTTGGGGCTGAGAGGTTTGGTGAGGTTGGGTGAGCAAACGCAGACCCTTTAAAGTAATACTGCGTGGTACCCATCCCATGGGTCCCAAATCTCCAGGTTCAAGGGCATCTTCCTGCATCGAAAACATGCATGAGAAACCCAGAAGATGGTATACCGTGTGATCGGGAAAGGTTTCTAAAACGCACCTCATTTCTCATCTCCTTGTGCTCGGGTTCGCCATTCCAGCCGCTTTACTAGCAATCTCCCTCCTTGGACAATCAGCACCTTTAACCTACTGTTCCGTCCAGGTTGAAATTTGTCCTGAGGATGAACGGGCAGAGGGGGAACCAATGAGAGACTAGCTCTAGGTGTTGGGACAGGCACAGGTCACTCTATTTTCCCATCAGGAAGAAGAATTAACCACAGGCTCAGCCTGCCGCCTTGGACCAGAATAGGGCCTGAAGCAATCCTTCGCTTTTGCGGCCATCTCCCAAGAAAGCGAGTTGAAAAATGGAGCTCAGGGGCACTGCAATTCACAAACCTGCAGACTTATAAATGATCACTCTCGTCCACAAATATATTGAGGGAAGGCAACGAAGAGGATTTGAAAGCAAGGCAGAATTGCAGGAAACAGATTTCAGGAGGGAGATTCGAATCGCCTTTAAAGCACAGGAAAAGCGGCAAAACCTCGACAATGATGCCCTTGGCCAAAAAGGGCGTATGCGTTTTTTCCTGAATATATTCAGGAAAAAACGCATACGCCCTTTTTGGCCAACCAAGCAACCTTAAAGGCAAATCAGCGCTACAAAGAAGTCTCGCTTCCCATCGGTCAAAAGGGCCATGCTGAATAAAGTGTCAAAACCAGAAATGCAGGACAGGCCATGGAGAAACGGGAGCCTTGCTACGCTGATGGGCGAGATGTAAATTGCCAACAGCCACTCAGGAGAAGTGTACGGTGTGTCCTGAAACATCTAAAAAACTCAGCTTAGAGAGCATAGGGCATTTCCACTCATGGGTATATAAATTGGGAAAACTAAAAATCAGCAAGACACAGGCACCCCAAAGGTTATGGCTGCTCTGTTGAGAAGAACCTCCACTTCGTTACACCTTAAATATCCCAGGAAACAGAAAAATGGATAAAGAAGTTGTGGTCCTTATGTACAATGGAATATCACTCAGCCATGAAATCAACGTCATAAGGCTAGTAGCAGCATGATGAGTGGATTTAGGTACGACGATTCTAAGTGAAATAAGTCACACAGAAAAAGACACTTATCATAAGATATCACTTATAGAGGGAATGTAAAAACCGCTACCCTTGAACTGAATTACAAAACAGAACAGAGTCACACGTTTAGAAAACACACTATGGCTGCTTAACGGGAAAGGTGAGGTGGGGTGATGCATAAAACAAGGGTTTCAAATTAGCTCAGATACCGTTCCATAAACCCAATAGGTAATAGACAAGACCTACTCCTTGCTCAGTGAATTGGACTCAACACCCCTTATTCACCGCCCAAGAATATATCTGACTAGTAAGAATCTTAAAACCTATGTATTGATATCTCTCTGTAAGTGAGTCAAGAGGGTGTAAAGCGGCATAAACACAGCAGTGAAAAGCAGCTAAACCCCATTATAAAAATCAATTACTTTTAAACACCCGTGAAACAAAGACAGTGAAGGAGAGAGAAATTCTTCCAAAATTCGTTCAGGGGCTGTGATGCCACCTGGATTGACCATATCTAGACCCACAGCTGATTGAGACATAAGGGTGGACACTCTTGGGGCTGAGAGGTTTGGTGAGGTTGGGTGAGCAAACGCAGACCCTTTGAAGTAATCCTGCGTGGTACCCATCCCATGGGTCCCAAATCTCCAGGTTCAAGGGCATCTTCCTACATCGAAAACATGCATGAGAAACCCAGAAGATGGTACACCGTGTGATCGGGAAAGGTTTCTGAAACGCACCTCATTTCTCATCTCCTTGTGCTCGGGTTCGCCATTCCAGCCGCTTTACTAGCAATCTCCCTCCTTGGAGAATCAGCATCTTTAACCTCCTGTTCCCTACAGGTTGCAATTTGTCCTGAGGATGAACGGGAAGAGGGGGAACCAATGAGAGACTAGCTCTAGGTTTTGGGACAGGCACAGGTCACTCTATTTTCCCATCAGGAAGAAGAATTAACCACAGGCTCAGCCTGCCGCCCGGGACCAGAGTAGGGCCTGAACCAATCCTGCGCTTTTGCGGCCAGCTCCCAAGAAAGCGAGTTGAAAAATGGAGCTCAGGGGCACTGCAATTCACAAACCTGCAGACTTATAAATGATCACTCTCGTCCACACATATATTGAGGGAAGGCAACGAAGAGGATTTGAAAGCAAGGCAGAATTGCAGGAAACAGATTTCAGGAGGGAGATTCGAATCGCCTTTAAAGCACAGGAAAAGCGGCAAAACCTCGACAATGATGCCCTTGGCCAAAAAGGGCGTATGCGTTCAGGAAAAAACGCATACGCCCTTTTTGGCCAACCAAGCAACCTGGAAAGGCAAATCAGCGCTACAAAGAAGTCTCGCTTCCCATCGGTCAAAAGGGCCATGCTGAATAAAGTGTCAAAACCAGAAATGCAAGACAGACCATGGAGAAACGGGAGCATTGCTACGGTGATGGGCAGGAGGTAAATTGCCAACAGCCACTCTGGAGAAGTGTACGGTGTGTCCTGAAACATCTAAAAAACTCAGCTTAGACAGCATAGGGCACTTCCACTCATGGGCGTATAAATTGGGAAAACTAAAAATCAACAAGACACAGGCACCCCAAAGTTTAGGGCTGCTCTGTCCACAAGAACCTCCACTTCGTTACACCTTAAATATCCCAGGAAAGAGAAAAATGGATAAAGAAGTTGTGGTCCTTATGTACAATGGAATATCACTAAGCCATGAAATCAACGTCATAAGGCTAGTAGCAGCATGATGAGTGGATTCAGGTACGACGATTCTAAGTGAAATAAGTCACACAGAAAAAGACACTTATCATAAGATATCACTTATAGAGGGAGTGTAAAAACCGCTACCCTTGAACTGAATTACAAAACAGAACAGAGTCACACGTTTAGAAAACACACTATGGCTGCTTAACGGGAAAGGTGAGGTGGGGTGATGCATAAAACAAGGGTTTCAAATTACCTCAGATACCGTTCCATAAACCCAATATGTAATAGAAAAGACATACTCCTAGTTCAGTGAATTGGACTCAACACCCTCTATTCACCGCCCAAGAATATATCTGACTAGTAAGAATCTTAAAACCTATGTATTGATATCTCTCTGTAAGTGATTCAAGTGGGTGTAAAACGGCATAAACTCAGCAGTGAAAAGCAGCTAAACCCCATTATAAAAATAAATTACTTTTAAAAACCCGTGAAACAAAGACAGTGAAAGAGAGAGAAATTATTAAAAAATTCGTTCAGGGGCTGTGATGCCACCTGGATTGACCATATCTAGACCCACAGCTGATTGAGACATAAGGGTGGACACTCTTGGGGCTGAGAGTTTTGTTGAGGTTGGGTGAGCAAACGCAGACCCTTTAAAGTAATACTGCGTGGTACTCATCCCATGGGTCTCAAATCTCCAGGTTCAAGGGCATCTTCCTACATCGAAAACATGCATGAGAAACCCAGAAGATGGTACACCGTGTGATCGGGAAACGTTTCTAAAACGCACCTAATTTCTCATCTCCTTGTGCTCGGGTTCGCCATTCCAGCCGCTTTACTAGCAATCTCCCTCTTTGAAGAATCAGCACCTTTAACCTCCTGTTCCGTACAGGTTGCAATTTGTCCTGAGGATGAACGGGAGGAGGGGGAACCAATGAGAGACTAGCTCTAGGTGTTGGGACAGGCACAGGTCACTCTATTTTCCCATCAGGAAGAAGATTTAACCACAGGCTCAGCCTGCCGCCCGGGACCAGAGTAGGGCCTGAAGCAATGCTGCGCTTTTGCGGCCAACTCCCAAGAAAGCGAGTTGAAAAATGGAGCTCAGGGGCACTGCAATTCACAAACCTGCAGACTTATAAATGATCACTCTCGTCCACAAATATATTGAGGGAAGGCAATGAAGAGGATTTGAAAGCAAGGCAGAATTGCAGGAAACAGATTTCAGGAGGGAGATTCGAATCGCCTTTAAAGCACAGGAAAAGCGGCAAAACCTCGACAATGATGCCCTTGGCCAAAAAGGGCGTATGCGTTTTTTCCTGAATATATTCAGGAAAAAACGCATACGCCCTTTTTGGCCAACCAAGCAACCTGGAAAGGCAAATCAGCGCTACAAAGAAGTCTCGCTTCCCATCGGTCAAAAGGGCCATGCTTAATAAAGTGTCAAAACCAGAAATGCAGGACAGGCCATGGAGAAACGGGAGCCTTGCTACGCTGATGGACAGGATGTAAATTGACAACAGCCACTCTGGAGAAGTGTACCGTGTGTCCTGAAACATCTAAAAAACTCAGCTTAGAGAGCATAGGGCACTTCCACTTATGGGCGTATAAATTGGGAAAACTAAAAATCAGCAAGACACAGGCACCCCAAAGTTTAGGGCTGCTCTGTTGACAAGAACCTCCACTTCGTTACACCTTAAATATCCCAGGAAAGAAAAAATGGATAAAGAAGTTGTGGTCCTTATGTACAATGGAATATCACTCAGCCATGAAATCAACGTCATAAGGCTAGTAGCAGCATGATGAGTGGATTTAGGTACGACGATTCTAAGTGAAATAAGTCACACAGAAAAAGACACTTATCATAAGATATCACTTATAGAGGGAGTGTAAAAACCGCTACCCTTGAACTGAATTACAAAACAGAACAGAGTCACACGTTTAGAAAACACACTATGGCTGATTCACGGGAAAGGTGAGGTGGGGTGATGCATAAAACAATGGTTTCAAATTAGCTCAAATACCGTTCCATAAACCCAATAGGTAATAGACAAGACCTACTGCTAGTTCAGTGAATTGGACTCAACACCCCCTATTCACCGCCCAAGAATATATCTGACTAGTAAGAATCTTTAAACCTATGTATTGATATCTCTCTTTAAGTGAGTCAAGTGGGTGTAAAGCGGCATAAACACAGCAGTGAAAAGCAGCTAAACCCCATTATAAAAATCAATTACTTTTAAAAACCCGTGAAACAAAGACAGTGAAAGAGACAGAAATTCTTCCAAAATTCGTTCAGGGGCTGTGATGCCACCTGGATTTACCATATCTAGACCCACAGCTGATTGAGACATAAAGGTGGACACTCTTGGGGCTGAGAGGTTTGGTGAGGTTTGGAGAGCAAACGCAGACCCTTTAAAGTAATACTGCGTGGTAACCATCCCATGGGTCCCAAATCTCCAGGTTCAAGGGCATCTTCCTACATCGAAAACATGCATGAGAAACCCAGAAGATGCTACACCGCGTGATCGGGAAACGTTTCTAAAACGCACCTCATTTCTCATCTCCTTCTGCTCGGGTTCGCCATTCCAGCCGCTTTACTAGCAATCTCCCTCCTTGGAGAATCAGCACCTTTAACCTCCTGTTCCGTACAGGTTGCAATTTGTCCTGAGGATGAACGGGAAGAGGGGGAACCAATGAGAGACAAGCTCTAGGTGTTGGGACAGGCACAGGTCACTCTATTTTCCCATCAAGAAGAAGAATTAACCACAGGTTCAGCCTGCTGCCCGGGACCAGAGTAGGGCCTGAAGCAATCCTGCGCTTTTGCGGCCAGCTCCCAAGAAAGCGAGTTGAAAAATGGAGCTCAGGAGCGCTGCAATTCACAAACCTGGAGACTTATAAATGATCACTCTCGTCCACAAATATATTGAGGGAAGGCAACGAAGAGGATTTGAAAGCAAGGCAGAATTGCAGGAAACAGATTTCAGGAGGGAGAATCGAATCGCCTTTAAATCACAGGAAAAGCGGCAAAACCTCGACAATGATGCCCTTGGCCAAAAAGGGCGTATGCGTTTTTTCGTGAATATATTCAGGAAAAAACGCATACGCCCTTTTTGGCCAACCAAGCAACCTGGAAAGGCAAATCAGCGCTACAAAGAAGTCTCGCTTCCCATTGGTCAAAAGGGCCATGCTGAATAAAGTGTCAAAACCAGAAATGCAGGACAGGCCATGGAGAAACGGGAGCCTTGCTACGCTGATGGGCAGGATGTAAATTGCCAACAGCCACTCTGGAGAAGTGTACGGTGTGTCCTGAAACATCTAAAAAACTCAGCTTAGACAGCATAGGGCACTTCCACTCATGGGCGTATAAATTGGGAAAACTAAAAATCAACAAGACACAGGCACCCCAAAGTTTAGGGCTGCTCTGTCCACAAGAACCTCCACTTCGTTACACCTTAAATATCCCAGGAAAGAGAAAAATGGATAAAGAAGTTGTGGTCCTTATGTACAATGGAATATCACTCAGCCATGAAATCAACGTCATAAGGCTAGTAGCAGCATGATGAGTGGATTCAGGTACGACGATTCTAAGTGAAATAAGTCACACAGAAAAAGACACTTATCATAAGATATCACTTATAGAGGGAGTGTAAAAACCGCTACCCTTGAACTGAATTACAAAACAGAACAGAGTCACACGTTTAGAAAACACACTATGGCTGCTTAACGGGAAAGGTGAGGTGGGGTGATGCGTAAAACAAGGGTTTCAAATTACCTCAGATACCGTTCCATAAACCCAATATGTAATAGAAAAGACATACTCCTAGTTCAGTGAATTGGACTCAACACCCTCTATTCACCGCCAAAGAATATATCTGACTAGTAAGAATCTTAAAACCTATGTATTGATATCTCTCTGTAAGTGATTCAAGTGGGTGTAAAACGGCATAAACTCAGCAGTGAAAAGCAGCTAAACCCCATTATAAAAATAAATTACTTTTAAAAACCCGTGAAACAAAGACAGTGAAAGAGAGAGAAATTATTAAAAAATTCGTTCAGGGGCTGTGATGCCACCTGGATTGACCATATCTAGACCCACAGCTGATTGAGACATAAGGGTGGACACTCTTGGGGCTGAGAGTTTTGTTGAGGTTGGGTGAGCAAACGCAGACCCTTTAAAGTAATACTGCGTGGTACTCATCCCATGGGTCTCAAATCTCCAGGTTCAAGGGCATCTTCCTACATCGAAAACATGCATGAGAAACCCAGAAGATGGTACACCGTGTGATCGGGAAACGTTTCTAAAACGCACCTAATTTCTCATCTCCTTGTGCTCGGGTTCGCCATTCCAGCCGCTTTACTAGCAATCTCCCTCTTTGAAGAATCAGCACCTTTAACCTCCTGTTCCGTACAGGTTGCAATTTGTCCTGAGGATGAACGGGAGGAGGGGGAACCAATGAGAGACTAGCTCTAGGTGTTGGGACAGGCACAGGTCACTCTATTTTCCCATCAGGAAGAAGATTTAACCACAGGCTCAGCCTGCCGCCCGGGACCAGAGTAGGGCCTGAAGCAATGCTGCGCTTTTGCGGCCAACTCCCAAGAAAGCGAGTTGAAAAATGGAGCTCAGGGGCACTGCAATTCACAAACCTGCAGACTTATAAATGATCACTCTCGTCCACAAATATATTGAGGGAAGGCAATGAAGAGGATTTGAAAGCAAGGCAGAATTGCAGGAAACAGATTTCAGGAGGGAGATTCGAATCGCCTTTAAAGCACAGGAAAAGCGGCAAAACCTCGACAATGATGCCTTTGGCCAAAAAGGGCGTATGCGTTTTTTCCTGAATATATTCAGGAAAAAACGCATACGCCCTTTTTGGCCAACCAAGCAACCTGGAAAGGCAAATCAGCGCTACAAAGAAGTCTCGCTTCCCATCGGTCAAAAGGGCCATGCTGAATAAAGTGTCAAAACCAGAAATGCAGGACAGGCCATGGAGAAACGGGAGCCTTGCTACGCTGATGGACAGGATGTAAATTGACAACAGCCACTCTGGAGAAGTGTACCGTGTGTCCTGAAACATCTAAAAAACTCAGCTTAGAGAGCATAGGGCACTTCCACTTATGGGCGTATAAATTGGGAAAACTAAAAATCAGCAAGACACAGGCACCCCAAAGTTTAGGGCTGCTCTGTTGACAAGAACCTCCACTTCGTTACACCTTAAATATCCCAGGAAAGAAAAAATGGATAAAGAAGTTGTGGTCCTTATGTACAATGGAATATCACTCAGCCATGAAATCAACGTCATAAGGCTAGTAGCAGCATGATGAGTGGATTTAGGTACGACGATTCTAAGTGAAATAAGTCACACAGAAAAAGACACTTATCATAAGATATCACTTATAGAGGGAGTGTAAAAACCGCTACCCTTGAACTGAATTACAAAACAGAACAGAGTCACACGTTTAGAAAACACACTATGGCTGATTCACGGGAAAGGTGATGTGGGGTGATGCATAAAACAATGGTTTCAAATTAGCTCAAATACCGTTCCATAAACCCAATAGGTAATAGACAAGACCTACTGCTAGTTCAGTGAATTGGACTCAACACCCCCTATTCACCGCCCAAGAATATATCTGACTAGTAAGAATCTTTAAACCTATGTATTGATATCTCTCTTTAAGTGAGTCAAGTGGGTGTAAAGCGGCATAAACACAGCAGTGAAAAGCAGCTAAACCCCATTATAAAAATCAATTACTTTTAAAAACCCGTGAAACAAAGACAGTGAAAGAGACAGAAATTCTTCCAAAATTCGTTCAGGGGCTGTGATGCCACCTGGATTTACCATATCTAGACCCACAGCTGATTGAGACATAAAGGTGGACACTCTTGGGGCTGAGAGGTTTGGTGAGGTTGGGAGAGCAAACGCAGACCCTTTAAAGTAATACTGCGTGGTAACCATCCCATGGGTCCCAAATCTCCAGGTTCAAGGGCATCTTCCTACATCGAAAACATGCATGAGAAACCCAGAAGATGCTACACCGTGTGATCGGGAAACGTTTCTAAAACGCACCTCATTTCTCATCTCCTTGTGCTCGGGTTCGCCATTCCAGCCGCTTTACTAGCAATCTCCCTCCTTGGAGAATCAGCACCTTTAACCTCCTGTTCCGTACAGGTTGCAATTTGTCCTGAGGATGAACGGGAAGAGGGGGAACCAATGAGAGACTAGCTCTAGGTGTTGGGACAGGCACAGGTCACTCTATTTTCCCATCAGGAAGAAGAATTAACCACAGGCTCAGCCTGCTGCCCGGGACCAGAGTAGGGCCTGAAGCAATCCTGCGCTTTTGCGGCCAGCTCCCAAGAAAGCGAGTTGAAAAATGGAGCTCAAGGGCGCTGCAATTCACAAACCTGGAGACTTATAAATGATCACTCTCGTCCACAAATATATTGAGGGAAGGCAACGAAGAGGATTTGAAAGCAAGGCAGAATTGCAGGAAACAGATTTCAGGAGGGAGAATCGAATCGCCTTTAAAACACAGGAAAAGTGGCAAAACCTCGACAATGATGCCCTTGGCCAAAAAGGGCGTATGCGTTTTTTCGTGAATATATTCAGGAAAAAACGCATACGCCCTTTTTGGCCAACCAAGCAACCTGGAAAGGCAAATCAGCGCTACAAAGAAGTCTCGCTTCCCTTCGGTCAAAAGGGCCATGCTGAATAAAGTATCAAAACCAGAAATGCAAGACAGGCCATGGAGAAACGGGAGCCTTGCTACGCTGATGGGCGAGATGTAAATTGCCAACAGCCACTCTCGAGAAGTGTACGGTGTGTCCTGAAACATCTAAAAAACTCAGCTTAGAGAGCATAGGGCACTTCCACTCATGGGCGTATAAATTGGGAAAACTAAATATCAGCAAGACACAGGCACCCCAAAGGTTAGGGCTGCTCTGTTGACAAGAACCTCCACTTCGTTACACCTTAAATATCCCAGGAAAGAGAAAAATGGATAAAGAAGTTGTGGTCCTTATGTACAATGGAATATCACTCAGCCATGAAATCAACCTCATAAGGCTAGTAGCAGCATGATGAGTGGATTTAGGTACGACGATTCTAAGTGAAATAAGTCACACACAAAAAGACACTTATCATAAGATATCACTTATAGAGGGAATGTAAAAACCGCTACCCTTGAACTGAATTACAAAACAGAACAGAGTCACACGTTTAGAAAACACACTATGGCTGCTTAACGGGAAAGGTGAGGTGGGGTGATGCATAAAACAAGGGTTTCAAATTAGCTCAGATACCGTTCCATAAACCCAATAGGTAATAGACAAGACCTACTCCTTGCTCAGTGAATTGGACTCAACACCCCTTATTCACCGCCCAAGAATATATCTGACTAGTAAGAATCTTAAAACCTATGTATTGATATCTCTCTGTAAGTGAGTCAAGAGGGTGTAAAGCGGCATAAACACAGCAGTGAAAAGCAGCTAAACCCCATTATAAAAATCAATTACTTTTAAACACCCGTGAAACAAAGACAGTGAAGGAGAGAGAAATTCTTCCAAAATTCGTTCAGGGGCTGTGATGCCACCTGGATTGACCATATCTAGACCCACAGCTGATTGAGACATAAGGGTGGACACTCTTGGGGCTGAGAGGTTTGGTGAGGTTGGGTGAGCAAACGCAGACCCTTTAAAGTAATCCTGCATGGTACCCATCCCATGGGTCCCAAATCTCCAGGTTCAAGGGCATCTTCCTACATCGAAAACATGCATGAGAAACCCAGAAGATGGTACACCGTGTGATCGGGAAAGGTTTCTGAAACGCACCTCATTTCTCATCTCCTTGTGCTCGGGTTCGCCATTCCAGCCGCTTTACTAGCAATCTCCCTCCTTGGAGAATCAGCATCTTTAACCTCCTGTTCCCTACAGGTTGCAATTTGTCCTGAGGATGAACGGGAAGAGGGGGAACCAATGAGAGACTAGCTCTAGGTGTTGGGACAGGCACAGGTCACTCTATTTTCCCATCAGGAAGAAGAATTAACCACAGGCTCAGCCTGCCGCCCGGGACCAGAGTAGGGCCTGAACCAATCCTGCGCTTTTGCGGCCAGCTCCCAAGAAAGCGAGTTGAAAAATGGAGCTCAGGGGCACTGCAATTCACAAACCTGCAGACTTATAAATGATCACTCTCGTCCACACATATATTGAGGGAAGGCAACGAAGAGGATTTGAAAGCAAGGCAGAATTGCAGGAAACAGATTTCAGGAGGGAGATTCGAATCGCCTTTAAAGCACAGGAAAAGCGGCAAAACCTCGACAATGATGCCCTTGGCCAAAAAGGGCGTATGCGTTCAGGAAAAAACGCATACGCCCTTTTTGGCCAACCAAGCAACCTGGAAAGGCAAATCAGCGCTACAAAGAAGTCTCGCTTCCCATCGGTCAAAAGGGCCATGCTGAATAAAGTGTCAAAACCAGAAATGCAAGACAGACCATGGAGAAACGGGAGCATTGCTATGGTGATGGGCAGGATGTAAATTGCCAACAGCCACTCTGGAGAAGTGTACGGTGTGTCCTGAAACATCTAAAAAACTCAGCTTAGACAGCATAGGGCACTTCCACTCATGGGCGTATAAATTGGGAAAACTAAAAATCAACAAGACACAGGCACCCCAAAGTTTAGGGCTGCTCTGTCCACAAGAACCTCCACTTCGTTACACCTTAAATATCCCAGGAAAGAGAAAAATGGATAAAGAAGTTGTGGTCCTTATGTACAATGGAATATCACTCAGCCATGAAATCAACGTCATAAGGCTAGTAGCAGCATGATGAGTGGATTCAGGTACGACGATTCTAAGTGAAATAAGTCACACAGAAAAAGACACTTATCATAAGATATCACTTATAGAGGGAGTGTAAAAACCGCTACCCTTGAACTGAATTACAAAACAGAACAGAGTCACACGTTTAGAAAACACACTATGGCTGCTTAACGGGAAAGGTGAGGTGGGGTGATGCATAAAACAAGGGTTTCAAATTACCTCAGATACCGTTCCATAAACCCAATATGTAATAGAAAAGACATACTCCTAGTTCAGTGAATTGGACTCAACACCCTCTATTCACCGCCCAAGAATATATCTGACTAGTAAGAATCTTAAAACCTATGTATTGATATCTCTCTGTAAGTGATTCAAGTGGGTGTAAAACGGCATAAACTCAGCAGTGAAAAGCAGCTAAACCCCATTATAAAAATAAATTACTTTTAAAAACCCGTGAAACAAAGACAGTGAAAGAGAGAGAAATTATTAAAAAATTCGTTCAGGGGCTGTGATGCCACCTGGATTGACCATATCTAGACCCACAGCTGATTGAGACATAAGGGTGGACACTCTTGGGGCTGAGAGTTTTGTTGAGGTTGGGTGAGCAAACGCAGACCCTTTAAAGTAATACTGCGTGGTACTCATCCCATGGGTCTCAAATCTCCAGGTTCAAGGGCATCTTCCTACATCGAAAACATGCATGAGAAACCCAGAAGATGGTACACCGTGTGATCGGGAAACGTTTCTAAAACGCACCTAATTTCTCATCTCCTTGTGCTCGGGTTCGCCATTCCAGCCGCTTTACTAGCAATCTCCCTCTTTGAAGAATCAGCACCTTTAACCTCCTGTTCCGTACAGGTTGCAATTTGTCCTGAGGATGAACGGGAGGAGGGGGAACCAATGAGAGACTAGCTCTAGGTGTTGGGACAGGCACAGGTCACTCTATTTTCCCATCAGGAAGAAGATTTAACCACAGGCTCAGCCTGCCGCCCGGGACCAGAGTAGGGCCTGAAGCAATGCTGCGCTTTTGCGGCCAACTCCCAAGAAAGCGAGTTGAAAAATGGAGCTCAGGGGCACTGCAATTCACAAACCTGCAGACTTATAAATGATCACTCTCGTCCACAAATATATTGAGGGAAGGCAATGAAGAGGATTTGAAAGCAAGGCAGAATTGCAGGAAACAGATTTCAGGAGGGAGATTCGAATCGCCTTTAAAGCACAGGAAAAGCGGCAAAACCTCGACAATGATGCCCTTGGCCAAAAAGGGCGTATGCGTTTTTTCCTGAATATATTCAGGAAAAAACGCATACGCCCTTTTTGGCCAACCAAGCAACCTGGAAAGGCAAATCAGCGCTACAAAGAAGTCTCGCTTCCCATCGGTCAAAAGGGCCATGCTGAATAAAGTGTCAAAACCAGAAATGCAGGACAGGCCATGGAGAAACGGGAGCCTTGCTACGCTGATGGACAGGATGTAAATTGACAACAGCCACTCTGGAGAAGTGTACCGTGTGTCCTGAAACATCTAAAAAACTCAGCTTAGAGAGCATAGGGCACTTCCACTTATGGGCGTATAAATTGGGAAAACTAAAAATCAGCAAGACACAGGCACCCCAAAGTTTAGGGCTGCTCTGTTGACAAGAACCTCCACTTCGTTACACCTTAAATATCCCAGGAAAGAAAAAATGGATAAAGAAGTTGTGGTCCTTATGTACAATGGAATATCACTCAGCCATGAAATCAACGTCATAAGGCTAGTAGCAGCATGATGAGTGGATTTAGGTACGACGATTCTAAGTGAAATAAGTCACACAGAAAAAGACACTTATCATAAGATATCACTTATAGAGGGAGTGTAAAAACCGCTACCCTTGAACTGAATTACAAAACAGAACAGAGTCACACGTTTAGAAAACACACTATGGCTGATTCACGGGAAAGGTGAGGTGGGGTGATGCATAAAACAATGGTTTCAAATTAGCTCAAATACCGTTCCATAAACCCAATAGGTAATAGACAAGACCTACTGCTAGTTCAGTGAATTGGACTCAACACCCCCTATTCACCGCCCAAGAATATATCTGACTAGTAAGAATCTTTAAACCTATGTATTGATATCTCTCTTTAAGTGAGTCAAGTGGGTGTAAAGCGGCATAAACACAGCAGTGAAAAGCAGCTAAACCCCATTATAAAAATCAATTACTTTTAAAAACCCGTGAAACAAAGACAGTGAAAGAGACAGAAATTCTTCCAAAATTCGTTCAGGGGCTGTGATGCCACCTGGATTTACCATATCTAGACCCACAGCTGATTGAGACATAAAGGTGGACACTCTTGGGGCTGAGAGGTTTGGTGAGGTTGGGAGAGCAAACGCAGACCCTTTAAAGTAATACTGCGTGGTAACCATCCCATGGGTCCCAAATCTCCAGGTTCAAGGGCATCTTCCTACATCGAAAACATGCATGAGAAACCCAGAAGATGCTACACCGCGTGATCGGGAAACGTTTCTAAAACGCACCTCATTTCTCATCTCCTTCTGCTCGGGTTCGCCATTCGAGCCGCTTTACTAGCAATCTCCCTCCTTGGAGAATCAGCACCTTTAACCTCCTGTTCCGTACAGGTTGCAATTTGTCCTGAGGATGAACGGGAAGAGGGGGAACCAATGAGAGACAAGCTCTAGGTGTTGGGACAGGCACAGGTCACTCTATTTTCCCATCAAGAAGAAGAATTAACCACAGGTTCAGCCTGCTGCCCGGGACCAGAGTAGGGCCTGAAGCAATCCTGCGCTTTTGCGGCCAGCTCCCAAGAAAGCGAGTTGAAAAATGGAGCTCAGGAGCGCTGCAATTCACAAACCTGGAGACTTATAAATGATCACTCTCGTCCACAAATATATTGAGGGAAGGCAACGAAGAGGATTTGAAAGCAAGGCAGAATTGCAGGAAACAGATTTCAGGAGGGAGAATCGAATCGCCTTTAAATCACAGGAAAAGCGGCAAAACCTCGACAATGATGCCCTTGGCCAAAAAGGGCGTATGCGTTTTTTCGTGAATATATTCAGGAAAAAACGCATACGCCCTTTTTGGCCAACCAAGCAACCTGGAAAGGCAAATCAGCGCTACAAAGAAGTCTCGCTTCCCATTGGTCAAAAGGGCCATGCTGAATAAAGTGTCAAAACCAGAAATGCAGGACAGGCCATGGAGAAACGGGAGCCTTGCTACGCTGATGGGCAGGATGTAAATTGCCAACAGCCACTCTGGAGAAGTGTACGGTGTGTCCTGAAACATCTAAAAAACTCAGCTTAGACAGCATAGGGCACTTCCACTCATGGGCGTATAAATTGGGAAAACTAAAAATCAACAAGACACAGGCACCCAAAAGTTTAGGGCTGCTCTGTCCACAAGAACCTCCACTTCGTTACACCTTAAATATCCCAGGAAAGAGAAAAATGGATAAAGAAGTTGTGGTCCTTATGTACAATGGAATATCACTCAGCCATGAAATCAACGTCATAAGGCTAGTAGCAGCATGATGAGTGGATTCAGGTACGACGATTCTAAGTGAAATAAGTCACACAGAAAAAGACACTTATCATAAGATATCACTTATAGAGGGAGTGTAAAAACCGCTACCCTTGAACTGAATTACAAAACAGAACAGAGTCACACGTTTAGAAAACACACTATGGCTGCTTAACGGGAAAGGTGAGGTGGGGTGATGCGTAAAACAAGGGTTTCAAATTACCTCAGATACCGTTCCATAAACCCAATATGTAATAGAAAAGACATACTCCTAGTTCAGTGAATTGGACTCAACACCCTCTATTCACCGCCCAAGAATATATCTGACTAGTAAGAATCTTAAAACCTATGTATTGATATCTCTCTGTAAGTGATTCAAGTGGGTGTAAAACGGCATAAACTCAGCAGTGAAAAGCAGCTAAACCCCATTATAAAAATAAATTACTTTTAAAAACCCGTGAAACAAAGACAGTGAAAGAGAGAGAAATTATTAAAAAATTCGTTCAGGGGCTGTGATGCCACCTGGATTGACCATATCTAGACCCACAGCTGATTGAGACATAAGGGTGGACACTCTTGGGGCTGAGAGTTTTGTTGAGGTTGGGTGAGCAAACGCAGACCCTTTAAAGTAATACTGCGTGGTACTCATCCCATGGGTCTCAAATCTCCAGGTTCAAGGGCATCTTCCTACATCGAAAACATGCATGAGAAACCCAGAAGATGGTACACCGTGTGATCGGGAAACGTTTCTAAAACGCACCTAATTTCTCATCTCCTTGTGCTCGGGTTCGCCATTCCAGCCGCTTTACTAGCAATCTCCCTCTTTGAAGAATCAGCACCTTTAACCTCCTGTTCCGTACAGGTTGCAATTTGTCCTGAGGATGAACGGGAGGAGGGGGAACCAATGAGAGACTAGCTCTAGGTGTTGGGACAGGCACAGGTCACTCTATTTTCCCATCAGGAAGAAGATTTAACCACAGGCTCAGCCTGCCGCCCGGGACCAGAGTAGGGCCTGAAGCAATGCTGCGCTTTTGCGGCCAACTCCCAAGAAAGCGAGTTGAAAAATGGAGCTCAGGGGCACTGCAATTCACAAACCTGCAGACTTATAAATGATCACTCTCGTCCACAAATATATTGAGGGAAGGCAATGAAGAGGATTTGAAAGCAAGGCAGAATTGCAGGAAACAGATTTCAGGAGGGAGATTCGAATCGCCTTTAAAGCACAGGAAAAGCGGCAAAACCTCGACAATGATGCCTTTGGCCAAAAAGGGCGTATGCGTTTTTTCCTGAATATATTCAGGAAAAAACGCATACGCCCTTTTTGGCCAACCAAGCAACCTGGAAAGGCAAATCAGCGCTACAAAGAAGTCTCGCTTCCCATCGGTCAAAAGGGCCATGCTGAATAAAGTGTCAAAACCAGAAATGCAGGACAGGCCATGGAGAAACGGGAGCCTTGCTACGCTGATGGACAGGATGTAAATTGACAACAGCCACTCTGGAGAAGTGTACCGTGTGTCCTGAAACATCTAAAAAACTCAGCTTAGAGAGCATAGGGCACTTCCACTTATGGGCGTATAAATTGGGAAAACTAAAAATCAGCAAGACACAGGCACCCCAAAGTTTAGGGCTGCTCTGTTGACAAGAACCTCCACTTCGTTACACCTTAAATATCCCAGGAAAGAAAAAATGGATAAAGAAGTTGTGGTCCTTATGTACAATGGAATATCACTCAGCCATGAAATCAACGTCATAAGGCTAGTAGCAGCATGATGAGTGGATTTAGGTACGACGATTCTAAGTGAAATAAGTCACACAGAAAAAGACACTTATCATAAGATATCACTTATAGAGGGAGTGTAAAAACCGCTACCCTTGAACTGAATTACAAAACAGAACAGAGTCACACGTTTAGAAAACACACTATGGCTGATTCACGGGAAAGGTGATGTGGGGTGATGCATAAAACAATGGTTTCAAATTAGCTCAAATACCGTTCCATAAACCCAATAGGTAATAGACAAGACCTACTGCTAGTTCAGTGAATTGGACTCAACACCCCCTATTCACCGCCCAAGAATATATCTGACTAGTAAGAATCTTTAAACCTATGTATTGATATCTCTCTTTAAGTGAGTCAAGTGGGTGTAAAGCGGCATAAACACAGCAGTGAAAAGCAGCTAAACCCCATTATAAAAATCAATTACTTTTAAAAACCCGTGAAACAAAGACAGTGAAAGAGACAGAAATTCTTCCAAAATTCGTTCAGGGGCTGTGATGCCACCTGGATTTACCATATCTAGACCCACAGCTGATTGAGACATAAAGGTGGACACTCTTGGGGCTGAGAGGTTTGGTGAGGTTGGGAGAGCAAACGCAGACCCTTTAAAGTAATACTGCGTGGTAACCATCCCATGGGTCCCAAATCTCCAGGTTCAAGGGCATCTTCCTACATCGAAAACATGCATGAGAAACCCAGAAGATGCTACACCGTGTGATCGGGAAACGTTTCTAAAACGCACCTCATTTCTCATCTCCTTGTGCTCGGGTTCGCCATTCCAGCCGCTTTACTAGCAATCTCCCTCCTTGGAGAATCAGCACCTTTAACCTCCTGTTCCGTACAGGTTGCAATTTGTCCTGAGGATGAACGGGAAGAGGGGGAACCAATGAGAGACTAGCTCTAGGTGTTGGGACAGGCACAGGTCACTCTATTTTCCCATCAGGAAGAAGAATTAACCACAGGCTCAGCCTGCTGCCCGGGACCAGAGTAGGGCCTGAAGCAATCCTGCGCTTTTGCGGCCAGCTCCCAAGAAAGCGAGTTGAAAAATGGAGCTCAAGGGCGCTGCAATTCACAAACCTGGAGACTTATAAATGATCACTCTCGTCCACAAATATATTGAGGGAAGGCAACGAAGAGGATTTGAAAGCAAGGCAGAATTGCAGGAAACAGATTTCAGGAGGGAGAATCGAATCGCCTTTAAAACACAGGAAAAGCGGCAAAACCTCGACAATGATGCCCTTGGCCAAAAAGGGCGTATGCGTTTTTTCCTGAATATATTCAGGAAAAAACGCATACGCCCTTTTTGGCCAACCAAGCAACCTGGAAAGGCAAATCAGCGCTACAAAGAAGTCTCGCTTCCCTTCGGTCAAAAGGGCCATGCTGAATAAAGTATCAAAACCAGAAATGCAAGACAGGCCATGGAGAAACGGGAGCCTTGCTACGCTGATGGGCGAGATGTAAATTGCCAACAGCCACTCTCGAGAAGTGTACGGTGTGTCCTGAAACATCTAAAAAACTCAGCTTAGAGAGCATAGGGCACTTCCACTCATGGGCGTATAAATTGGGAAAACTAAATATCAGCAAGACACAGGCACCCCAAAGGTTAGGGCTGCTCTGTTGACAAGAACCTCCACTTCGTTACACCTTAAATATCCCAGGAAAGAGAAAAATGGATAAAGAAGTTGTGGTCCTTATGTACAATGGAATATCACTCAGCCATGAAATCAACCTCATAAGGCTAGTAGCAGCATGATGAGTGGATTTAGGTACGACGATTCTAAGTGAAATAAGTCACACACAAAAAGACACTTATCATAAGATATCACTTATAGAGGGAATGTAAAAACCGCTACCCTTGAACTGAATTACAAAACAGAACAGAGTCACACGTTTAGAAAACACACTATGGCTGCTTAACGGGAAAGGTGAGGTGGGGTGATGCATAAAACAAGGGTTTCAAATTAGCTCAGATACCGTTCCATAAACCCAATAGGTAATAGACAAGACCTACTCCTTGCTCAGTGAATTGGACTCAACACCCCTTATTCACCGCACAAGAATATATCTGACTAGTAAGAATCTTAAAACCTATGTATTGATATCTCTCTGTAAGTGAGTCAAGAGGGTGTAAAGCGGCATAAACACAGCAGTGAAAAGCAGCTAAACCCCATTATAAAAATCAATTACTTTTAAAAACCCGTGAAACAAAGACAGTGAAGGAGAGAGAAATTCTTACAAAATTCGTTCAGGGGCTGTGATGCCACCTGGAATGACCATATCTAGACCCACAGCTGATTGAGACATAAGGGTGGACACTCTTGGGGCTGAGAGGTTTGGTGAGGTTGGGTGAGCAAACGCAGACCCTTTAAAGTAATACTGCGTGGTACCCATCCCATGGGTCCCAAATCTCCAGGTTCAAGGGCATCTTCCTACATCGAAAACATGCATGAGAAACCCAGAAGATGGTATACCGTGTGATCGGGAAAGGTTTCTAAAACGCACCTCATTTCTCATCTCCTTGTGCTCGGGTTCGCCATTCCAGCCGCTTTACTAGCAATCTCCCTCCTTGGACAATCAGCACCTTTAACCTACTGTTCCGTCCAGGTTGAAATTTGTCCTGAGGATGAACGGGCAGAGGGGGAACCAATGAGAGACTAGCTCTAGGTGTTGGGACAGGCACAGGTCACTCTATTTTCCCATCAGGAAGAAGAATTAACCACAGGCTCAGCCTGCCGCCTTGGACCAGAATAGGGCCTGAAGCAATCCTTCGCTTTTGCGGCCATCTCCCAAGAAAGCGAGTTGAAAAATGGAGCTCAGGGGCACTGCAATTCACAAACCTGCAGACTTATAAATGATCACTCTCGTCCACAAATATATTGAGGGAAGGCAACGAAGAGGATTTGAAAGCAAGGCAGAATTGCAGGAAACAGATTTCAGGAGGGAGATTCGAATCGCCTTTAAAGCACAGGAAAAGCGGCAAAACCTCGACAATGATGCCCTTGGCCAAAAAGGGCGTATGCGTTTTTTCCTGAATATATTCAGGAAAAAACGCATACGCCCTTTTTGGCCAACCAAGCAACCTTAAAGTCAAATCAGCGCTACAAAGAAGTCTCGCTTCCCATCGGTCAAAAGGGCCATGCTGAATAAAGTGTCAAAACCAGAAATGCAGGACAGGCCATGGAGAAACGGGAGCCTTGCTACGCTGATGGGCGAGATGTAAATTGCCAACAGCCACTCAGGAGAAGTGTACGGTGTGTCCTGAAACATCTAAAAAACTCAGCTTAGAGAGCATAGGGCATTTCCACTCATGGGCATATAAATTGGGAAAACTAAAAATCAGCAAGACACAGGCACCCCAAAGGTTATGGCTGCTCTGTTGAGAAGAACCTCCACTTCGTTACACCTTAAATATCCCAGGAAACAGAAAAATGGATAAAGAAGTTGTGGTCCTTATGTACAATGGAATATCACTCAGCCATGAAATCAACGTCATAAGGCTAGTAGCAGCATGATGAGTGGATTTAGGTACGACGATTCTAAGTGAAATAAGTCACACAGAAAAAGACACTTATCATAAGATATCACTTATAGAGGGAATGTAAAAACCGCTACCCTTGAACTGAATTACAAAACAGAACAGAGTCACACGTTTAGAAAACACACTATGGCTGCTTAACGGGAAAGGTGAGGTGGGGTGATGCATAAAACAAGGGTTTCAAATTAGCTCAGATACCGTTCCATAAACCCAATAGGTAATAGACAAGACCTACTCCTTGCTCAGTGAATTGGACTCAACACCCCCTATTCACCGCCCAAGAATATATCTGACTAGTAAGAATCTTAAAATCTATGTATTGATATCTCTCTGTAAGTGAGTCAAGTGGGTGTAAAGCGGCATAAACACAGCAATGAAAAGCAGCTAAACCCCATTATAAAAATCAATTACTTTTAAACACCCGTGAAACAAAGACAGTGAAGGAGAGAGAAATTCTTACAAAATTCGTTCAGGGGCTGTGTTGCCACCTGGATTGACCATATCTAGACCCACAGCTGATTGAGACATAAGGGTGGACACTCTTGGGGCTGAGAGGTTTGGTGAGGTTGGGTGAGCAAACGCAGACCCTTTAAAGTAATCCTGCGTGGTACCCATCCCATGGGTCCCAAATCTCCAGGTTCAAGGGCATCTTCCTACATCGAAAACATGCATGAGAAACCCAGAAGATGGTACACCGTGTGATCGGGAAAGGTTTCTGAAACGCACCTCATTTCTCATCTCCTTGTGCTCGGGTTCGCCATTCCAGCCGCTTTACTAGCAATCTCCCTCCTTGGAGAATCAGCATCTTTAACCTCCTGTTCCCTACAGGTTGCAATTTGTCCTGAGGATGAACGGGAAGAGGGGGAACCAATGAGAGACTAGCTCTAGGTGTTGGGACAGGCACAGGTCACTCTATTTTCCCATCAGGAAGAAGAATTAACCACAGGCTCAGCCTGCCGCCCGGGACCAGAGTAGGGCCTGAACCAATCCTGCGCTTTTGCGGCCAGCTCCCAAGAAAGCGAGTTGAAAAATGGAGCTCAGGGGCACTGCAATTCACAAACCTGCAGACTTATAAATGATCACTCTCGTCCACACATATATTGAGGGAAGGCAACGAAGAGGATTTGAAAGCAAGGCAGAATTGCAGGAAACAGATTTCAGGAGGGAGATTCGAATCGCCTTTAAAGCACAGGAAAAGCGGCAAAACCTCGACAATGATGCCCTTGGCCAAAAAGGGCGTATGCGTTCAGGAAAAAACGCATACGCCCTTTTTGGCCAACCAAGCAACCTGGAAAGGCAAATCAGCGCTACAAAGAAGTCTCGCTTCCCATCGGTCAAAAGGGCCATGCTGAATAAAGTATCAAAACCAGAAATGCAGGACAGGCCATGGAGAAACGGGAGCCTTGCTACGCTGATGGGCGAGATGTAAATTGCCAACAGCCACTCTCGAGAAGTGTACGGTGTGTCCTGAAACATCTAAAAAACTCAGCTTAGAGAGCATAGGGCACTTCCACTCATGGGCGTATAAATTGGGAAAACTAAATATCAGCAAGACACAGGCACCCCAAAGGTTAGGGCTGCTCTGTTGACAAGAACCTCCACTTCGTTACATCTTAAATATCCCAGGAAAGAGAAAAATGGATAAAGAAGTTGCGGTCCTTATGTACAATGGAATATCACTCAGCCATGAAATCAACCTCATAAGGCTAGTAGCAGCATGATGAGTGGATTTAGGTACGACGATTCTAAGTGAAATAAGTCACACACAAAAAGACACTTATCATAAGATATCACTTATAGAGGGAATGTAAAAACCGCTACCCTTGAACTGAATTACAAAACAGAACAGAGTCACACGTTTAGAAAACACACTATGGCTGCTTAACGGGAAAGGTGAGGTGGGGTGATGCATAAAACAAGGGTTTCAAATTAGCTCAGATACCGTTCCATAAACCCAATAGGTAATAGACAAGACCTACTCCTTGCTCAGTGAATTGGACTCAACACCCCTTATTCACCGCCCAAGAATATATCTGACTAGTAAGAATCTTAAAACCTATGTATTGATATCTCTCTGTAAGTGAGTCAAGTGGGTGTAAAGCGGCATAAACACAGCAGTGAAAAGCAGCTAAACCCCATTATAAAAATCAATTCCTTTTAAAAACCCGTGAAACAAAGACAGTGAAAGAGAGAGAAATTCTTATACAATTCGTTCAGGGGCTGTGATGCCACCTGGATTGACCATATCTAGACCCACAGCTGATTGAGACATAAGGGTGGACACTCTTGGGGCTGAGAGGTTTGGTGAGGTTGGGTGAGCAAACGGAGACCCTTTAAAGTAATACTGCGTGGTACCCATCCCATGGGTCCCAAATCTCCAGGTTCAAGGGCATCTTTCTACATCGAAAACATGCATGAGAAACCCAGAAGATGGTACACCGTGTGATCGGGAAACGTTTCTAAAACGCACCTAATTTCTCATCTCCTTGTGCTCGGGTTCGCCATTCCAGCCGCTTTACTAGCAATCTCCCTCTTTGAAGAATCAGCACCTTTAAACTCCTGTTCCGTACAGGTTGCAATTTGTCCTGAGGATGAACGGGAAGAGGGGAACCAATGAGAGACTAGCTCTAGGTGTTGGGACAGGCACAGGTCACTCTATTTTCCCAAGAGGAAGAAGAATTAACCACAGGCTCAGCCTGCCGCCCGGGACCAGAGTAGGGCCTGAAGCAATCCTGCGCTTTTGCGGCCAGCTCCCAAAAAAGCGAGTTGAAAAATGGAGCTCAGGGGCACTGCAATTCACAAACCTGCAGACTTATAAATGATAACTCTCGTCCACAAATATATCGAGGGAAGGCAACGAAGAGGATTTGAAAGCAAGGCAGAATTGCTGGAAACAGATTTCAGGAGGGAGATTCGAATCGCCTTTAAAGCACAGGAAAAGCGGCAAAACCTCGACAATAATGCCCTTGGCCAAAAAGGGCGTATGCGTTTTTTCTTGAATATATTCAGGAAAAAACGCATACGCCCTTTTTGGCCAACCAAGCAACCTGGAAAGGCAAATCAGCGCTACAAAGAAGTCTCGCTTCCCATCGGTCAAAAGGGCCATGCTGAATAAAGTGTCAAAACCAGAAATGCAGGACAGGCCATGGAGAAACGGGAGCCTTGCTACGCTGATGGGCAGGATGTAAATTGCCAACAGCCACTCTGGAGAAGTGTACGGTGTGTCCTGAAACATCTAAAAAACTCAGCTTAGAGAGCCTAGGGCACTTCCACTCATGGGCGTATATATTGGGAAAACTAAAAATCAGCAAGACACAGGAACCCCAAAGTTTAGGGCTGCTCTGTTGCCAAGAACCTCCACTTCGTTACACCTTAAATATCCCAGGAAAGAGAAAAATGGATAATGAAGCTGTGGTCCTTATGTACAATGGAATATCACTCAGCCATGAAATCAACGTCATAAGGCTAGTAGCAGCATGATGAGTGGATTTAGGTACGACGATTCTAAATGAAATAAGTCACACAGAAAAAGACACTTATCATAAGATATCACTTATAGATGGAGTGTAAGAACCGCAACCCTTGAACTGAATTACAAAACAGAACAGAGTCACACGTTTATAAAACACACTATGGCTGCTTAACGGGAAAGGTGAGGTGGGGTGATGCATAAAACAAGGGTTTCAAATTAGCTCAGATACCGTTC
Organism: Balaenoptera physalus; assembly: GCF_965194825.1. Lineage (NCBI taxonomy): Eukaryota > Metazoa > Chordata > Mammalia > Artiodactyla > Balaenopteridae > Balaenoptera > Balaenoptera physalus. The sequence continues at coordinate 579,770 of NW_028126329.1, forward strand.
CATAAACCCAATAGGTAATAGACAAGACCTACTCCTTTCTCAGTGAATTGGACTCAACACCCCCTATTCACCGCCCAAGAATATATCTGATTGTAAGAATCTTACAACCTATGTATTGATATCTCTCTGTAAGTGAGTCAAGTGGGTGTAAAGCGGCAGAAACACAGCAGTGAAAAGCAGCTAAACCCCATTATAAAAATCAATTACTTTTAAAAACCCGTGAAACAAAGACAGTGAAAGTGAGAGAAATTCTTACAAAATTCGTTCAGGGGCTGTGATGCCACCTGGATTAACCATATCTAGACCCACAGCTGATTGAGACATAAGGGTGGACACTCTTGGGGCTGAGAGGTTTGGTGAGGTTGGGTGAGCAACGCAGACCCTTTAAAATAATACTGCGTGGTACTAATCCCATGGGTCCCAAATCTCCTAGGTTCAAGGGCAACTTCCTACATCGAAAACATGCATGAGAAACCCAGAAGATGGTACACCGTGATATCGGGAAAAGTTTCTAAAACGCACCTAATTTCTCATCTCCTTGTGCTCGGGTTGGCCATTCCAGCCCCTTTACTAGCAATCTCCCTCTTTGAAGAATCAGCACCTTTAACCTCCTGTTCCGTACAGGTTGCAATTTGTCCTGAGGATGAACGGGAAGAGGGGGAACCAATGAGAGACTACCTCTAGGTTTTGGGACAGTCACAGGTCACTCTATTTTCCCATCAGGGAGAAGAATTAACCACAGGCTCAGCCTGCCGCCCGGGACCAGAGTAGGGCCTGAAGCAATCCTGCGCTTTTGCGGCCAGCTCCCAAGAAAGCGAGTTGAAAAATGGAGCTCAGGGGCGCTGCAATTCACAAACTAGCAGATTTATAAATGATAACTCTAGTCCACAAATATATTGAGGGAAGGCAACGATGAGGATTTGAAAGCAAGGCAGAATTGCAGGAAACAGATTTCAGGAGGGAGATTCGAATCGCCTTTAAAGCACAGGAAAAGCGGCAAAACCTCGGCAATGATGCCCTTGGTCAAAAAGGGCGTACGCGTTTTTTCCTGAATATATTCAGGAAAAAACGCGTACGCCCTTTTTGGCCAACAAAGCAATCTGGAAAGGCAAATCAGCGCTACAAAGAAGTCTGGCTTCCCATCGGTCAAAAGGGCCATGCTGAATAAAGTTTCAAAACCAGAAATGTAGGACAGGCCATGGAGAAACGGGAGCCTTGCTACGCTGATGGGCGAGATGTAAATTGCCAACAGCCACTCTGGAGAAGTGTACGGTGTGTCCTGAAACATCTAAAAAACTCAGCTTAGAGAGCCTAGGGCACTTCCACAAATGGGCGTATAAATTGGGAAAACTAAAAATCAGCAAGACACAGGAACCACAAAGTTTAGGGCTGCTCTGTTGACAAGAACCTCCACTTCGTTACACCTTAAATATCCCAGGAAAGAGAAAAATGGATAAAGAAGTTGTGGTCCTTCTGTACAATGGAATATCACTCAGCCATGAAATCAACGTCATAAGGCTAGTAGCAGCATGATGAGTGGATTTAGGTACGACGATTCTAAGTGAAATAAGTCACACAGAAAAAGACACTTATCATAAGATATCACTTATAGAGGGAGTGTAAAAACCGCTACCCGTGAACTGAATTACAAAACAGAACAGAGTCACACGTTTAGAAAACACACTATGGCTGCTTAACGGGAAAGTTGAGGTGGGGTGATGCATAAAACAGGGGTTTCAAATTAGCTCAGATACTGTTCCATAAACCCAATATGTAATAGACAAGACCAACACCTAGCTCAGTGAATTGGACTCAACACCCCCTTTTCACCGCCCAAGAATATATCTGACTAGTAAGAATCTTAAAACCTATGTATTGATATCTCTCTGTAAGTGAGTCAAGTGGGTGTAAAGCGGCATAAACACAGCAGTGAAAAGCAGCTATACCCCATTATAAAAATCAATTACTTTTAAAAACCCGTGAAACAAAGACAGTGAAGGAGAGAGAAATTCTTACAAAATTCGTTCAGGAGCTGTGATGCCACCTGGATTGACCATATCTAGACCCACAGCTGATTGAGACATAAGGGTGGACACTCTTGGGGCTGAGAGGTTTGGTGAGGTTGGGTGAGCAAACGGAGACCCTTTAAAGTAATACTGCCTGGTACCCATCCCATGGGTCCCAAATCTCCAGGTTCAAGGGCATATTTCTACATCGAAAACATGCATGAGAAACCCAGAAATGGTACACCGTGTGATCGGGAAACGTTTCTAAAACGCACCTAATTTCTCATCTCCTTGTGCTCGGGTTCGCCATTCCAGCCGCTTTACTAGCAATCTCCCTGTTTGAAGAATCAGCACCTTTAAATTCCTGTTCCGTACAGGTTGCAATTTGTCCTGAGGATGAACGGGAAGAGGGGGAACCAATTAGAGACTAGCTCTAGGTGTTGGGACAGGCACAGGTCACTCTATTTTCCCATCAGGAAGAAGAATTAACCACAGGCTCAGCCTGCCGCCCGGGACCAGATTAGGGCCTGAAGCAATCCTGCGCTTTTGCGGACAGCTCCCTAGAAACCGAGTTGAAAAATGGAGCTCAGGGGCACTGCAATTCACAAACCTGCAGACTTATAAATGATAACTCTCGTCCACAAATATATTGAGGGAAGGCAACGATGAGGATTTGAAAGCAAGGCAGAATTGCAGGAAACAGATTTCAGGAGGGAGATTCGAATAGCCTTTAAAGCACAGGAAAAGCGGCAAAACCTCGGCAATGATGCCCTTGGCCAAAAAGGGCGTATGCGTTTTTTCCTGAATATATTCAGGAAAAAACGCATACGCCCTTTTTGGCCAACAAAGCAATCTGGAAAGGCAAATCAGCGCTACAAAGAAGTCTGGCTTCCCATCGGTCAAAAGGGCCATGCTGAATAAAGTTTCAAAACCAGAAATGTAGGACAGGCCATGGAGAAACGGGAGCCTTGCTACGCTGATGGGCGAGATGTAAATTGCCAACAGCCACTCTGGAGAAGTGTACGGTGTGTCCTGAAACATCTAAAAAACTCAGCTTAGAGAGCCTAGGGCACTTCAACAAATGGGCGTATAAATTGGGAAAACTAAAAATCAGCAAGACACAGGAACCCCAAAGTTTAGGGCTGCTCTGTTGCCAAGAACCTCCACTTCGTTACACCTTAAATATCCCAGGAAAGAGAAAAATGGATAAAGAAGTTGTGGTCCTTATGTACAATGGAATATCACTCAGCCATGAAATCAACGTCATAAGGCTAGTAGCAGCATGATGAGTGGATTTAGGTACGACGATTCTAAGTGAAATAAGTCACACAGAAAAAGACACTTATCATAAGATATCACTTATAGAGGGAGTGTAAAAACCGCTACCCTTGAACTGAATTACAAAACAGAACAGAGTCACACGTTTAGAAAACACACTATGGCTGCTTAACGGGAAAGGTGAGGTGGGGTGATGCATAAAACAAGGGTTTCAAATTAGCTCAGATACCGTTCCATAAACCCAATATGTAATAGACAAGACCTACTCCTAGCTCAGTGCATTGGACTCAACACCCCCTATTCACCACCCAAGAATATATCTGACTAGTAAGAATCTTAAAACCTATGTATTGATATCTCTCTGTAAGTGAGTCAAGTGGGTTTAAAGCGGCATAATCACAGCAGTGAAAAGCAGCTAAACCCCATTTTAAAAATCAATTACTTTTAAAAACCCGTGAAACAAAGACAGTGAAAGAGAAAGAAATTCTTACAAAATTCGTTCAGGGGATGTGATGCCACCTGGATTGACCATATCTAGAACCACAGCTGATTGAGACATAAGGGTGGACACTCTTGGGGCTGAGAGGTTTGTTGAGGTTGGGTGAGCAAACGCAGACCCTTTAAAGTAATACTGCGTGGTACCCATCCCATGGGTCCCAAATCTCCAGGTTCAAGGGCATCTTCCTACATCGAAAACATGCATGAGAAACACAGAAGATGGTACACCATGTGATCGGGAAACGTTTCTAAAACGCACCTAATTTCTCATCTCCTTGTGCTCGGGTTCGCCATTCCAGCCGCTTTACTAGCAATTTCCCTCTTTGAAGAATCAGCACCTTTAACCTCCTGTTCCGTACAGGTTGCAATTTGTCCTGAGGATGAACGGGAAGAGGGGAAACCAATGAGAGACTAGCTCTAGGTGTTGGGACAGGCACAGGTCACTCTATTTTCCCATAAGGAAGAAGTATTAACCACAGGCTCAGCCTGCCGCCCGGGACCAGAATAGGGCCTGAAGCAAACCTGCGCTTTTGCGGCCAGCTCCCAAGAAAGCGAGTTGAAAAATGGAGCTCAGGGGCACTGTAATTCAAAAACCTGCAGTCTTATAAATGATCACTCTCGTCCACAAATATATCGAGGGAAGGCAACGAAGAGGATTTGAAAGCAAGGCAGAATTGCAGGAAAGAGATTACAGGAGGGAGATTCGAATCGCCTTTAAAGCACAGGAAAAGCGGCAAAACCTCGACAATGATGCCCTTGGCAAAAAAGGGCGTATGCGTTTTTTCCTGAATATATTCAGGAAAAAACGCATACGCCCTTTTTGCCAACCAAGCAACCTGGAAAGGTAAATCAGCGCTACAAAAAAGTCTCGCTTCCCATCCGTCAAAAGGGCCATGCTGAATAAAGTGTCAAAACCAGAAATGCAGGACAGGCCATGGAGAAACGGGAGTCTTGTTACGCTGAAGGGCATGATGTAAATTGCCAACAGCCACTCTGGAGAAGTGTACGGTGTGTCCTGAAACATCTAAAAAACTCAGCTTAGAGAGCCTAGGGCACTTCCACTCATGGGCGTATAAATTGGGAAAACTAAAAATCAGCAAGACACAGGAACCCCAAAGTTTAGGGCTGCTCTGTTGCCAAGAACCTCCACTTCGTTACACCTTAAATATCCCAGGAAAGAGAAAAATGGATAATGAAGCTGTGGTCCTTATGTACAATGGAATATCACTCAGCCATGAAATCAACGTCATAAGGCTAGTAGCAGCATGATGAGTGGATTTAGGTACGACGATTCTAAGTGAAATAAGTCACACAGAAAAAGACACTTATCATAAGATATCACGTATAGATGGAGTGTAAAAACCGCAACCCTTGAACTGAATTACAAAACAGAACCGAGTCACACGTTTAGAAAACACACTATGGCTGCTTAACGGGAAAGGTGAGGTGGGGTGGTGCATAAAACAAGGGTTTCAAATTAGCTCAGATACCGTTCCATAAACCCAATAGGTAATAGACAAGACCTACTCCTTTCTCAGTGAATTGGACTCAACACCCCCTATTCACCGCCCAAGAATATATCTGACTAGTAAGAATCTTAAAACCTATGTATTGATATCTCTCTGTAATTGACTCAAGTGGGTGTAAAGCGGCATAAACACAGCAGTGAAAAGCAGCTAAACCCCATTATAAAAATCAATTACTTTTAAAAACCCGTGAAACAAAGACAGTGAAAGAGAGAGAAATTCTTACAAAATTCGTTCAGGGGCTGTGATGCCACCTGGATTGACCATATCTAGACCCACAGCTGATTGAGACATAAGGGTGGACATTCTTGGGGCTGAGAGGTTTGGTGAGGTTGGGTGAGCAAATGCAGACCCTTTAAAGTAATACTGCGTGGTACCCATCCCATTGGTCCCAAGTCTCCAGGTTCAAGGGCATCTTCCTACATCGAAAACATGCATGAGAAACCCAGAAGATGGTACACCGTGTGATCGGGAAAGGTTTCTAAAACGCACCTCATTTCTCATCTCCTTGTGCTCGGGTTCGACATTCCAGCCGCTTTACTAGCAATTTCCGTCCTTGGAGAATCAGCACCTTTAACCTCCTGTTCCGTACAGGTTGCAATTTGTGCTGAGGATGAACGGGAAGAGGGGGAACCAATGAGAGACTAGCTCTAGGTGTTGGGACAGGCACAGGTCACTCTATTTTCCCATGAGGAAGAAGAATTAACCACAGGCTCAGCCTGCCGCCCCGGACCAGATTAGAGCCTGAAGCAATCCTGCGCTTTTGCGGCCAGCTCCCAAGAAAGCGAGTTGAAAAATGGAGCTCAGGGGCACTGCAATTCACAAACCTGCAGACTTATAAATGATAACTCTCGTCCACAAATATATCGAGGGAAGGCAACGAAGAGGATTTGAAAGCAAGGCAGAATTGCAGGAAACAGATTTCAGGAGGGAGATTCGAATCGCCTTTAAAGCACAGGAAAAGCGGCAAAACCTCGACAATGATGCCCTTGGCCAAAAAGGGCGTATGCGTTTTTCCTGAATATATTCAGAAAAAAACGCATACGCCCTTTTTGGCCAACCAAGCAACCTGGAAAGGCAAATCAGCGCTACAAAGAAGTCTCGCTTCCCATCGGTCAAAAGGGCCATGCTGAATAAAGTGTCAAAACCAGAAATGCAGGACAGGCCATGGAGAAACGGGAGCCTTGCTACGCTGATGGGCAGGATGTAAATTGCCAACAGCCACTCTGGAGAAGTGTACGGTGTGTCCTGAAACATCTAAAAAACTCAGCTTAGAGAGCCTAGGGCACTTCCACTCATGGGCGTATATATTGGGAAAACTAAAAATCAGCAAGACACAGGAACCCCAAAGTTTAGGGCTGCTCTGTTGCCAAGAACCTCCACTTCGTTACACCTTAAATATCCCAGGAAAGAGAAAAATGGATAATGAAGCTGTGGTCCTTATGTACAATGGAATATCACTCAGCCATGAAATCAACGTCATAAGGCTAGTAGCAGCATGATGAGAGGATTTAGGTACGACGATTCTAAGTGAAATAAGTCACATAGAAAAAGACACTTATCATAAGATATCACTTATAGAGGGAGTGTAAAAACCGCTACCTGTGAACTGAATTACAAAACAGAACAGAGTCACACGTTTAGAAAACACATTATGGCTGCTTAACGGGAAAGGTGAGGTGGGGTGATGCATAAAACAGGGGTTTCAAATTAGCTCAGATACCGTTCCATAAACCCAATATGTAATAGACAAGACCTACTCCTACCTCAGTGAATTGGACTCAACACCCCCTATTCACCGCCCAAGAATATATCTGACTAGTAAGAATCTTAAAACCTATGTATTGATATCTCTCTGTAAGTGAGTCAAGTGGGTGTAATGCGGCATAAACACAGCAGTGAAAAGCAGCTATACCCCATTAGAAAAATCAATTACTTTTAAAAACCCGTGAAACAAAGACAGTGAAAGAGAGAGAAATTCTTACAAAATTCGTTCAGGGGCTGTGATGCCACCTGGATTGACCATATCTAGACCCACAGCTGATTGAGATATAAGGGTGGACACTCTTGGGGCTGAGAGGTTTGGTGAGGTTGGGTGAGCAAACGCAGACCCTTTAAAGTAATACTGCGTGGTACCCATCCCATGGGTCCCAAATCTCCAGGTTCAAGGGCATCTTCCTACATCGAAAACATGCATGACAAACCCAGAAGATGGTACACCGTGTGATCGGGAAACGTTTCTATAACGCACCTCATTTCTCATCTCCTTGTGCTCGGGTTCGCCATTCCAGCCGCTTTACTAGCAATCTCACTCTTTGAAGAATCAGCACCTTTAACCTCCTGTTCCGTAAAGGTTGCAATTTGTCCTGAGGATGAACGGGAAGAGGGGGAACCAATGAGAGACTAGCTCTAGGTGTTGGGACAGGCACAGGTCACTCTATTTTCCCATGAGGAAGAAGAATTAACCACAGGCTCAGCCTGCCGCCCCGGACCAGATTAGGGCCTGAAGCAATCCTGCGCTTTTGCGGCCAGCTCCCAAGAAAGCGAGTTGAAAAATGGAGCTCAGGGGCACTGCAATTCACAAACCTGCAGACTTATAAATGATAACTCTCGTCCACAAATATATCGAGGGAAGGCAACGAAGAGGATTTGAAAGCAAGGCAGAATTGCAGGAAACAGATTTCAGGAGGGAGATTCGAATCGCCTTTAAAGCACAGGAAAAGCAGCAAAACCTCGACAATGATGCCCTTGGCCAAAAAGGGCGTATGCGTTTTTCCTGAATATATTCAGGAAAAAACGCATACGCCCTTTTTGGCCAACCAAGCAACCTGGAAAGGCAAATCAGCGCTACAAAGAAGTCTCGCTTCCCATCGGTCAAAAGGGCCATGCTGAATAAAGTGTCAAAACCAGAAATGCAGGACAGGCCATGGAGAAACGGGAGCCTTGCTACGCTGATGGGCAGGATGTAAATTGCCAACAGCCACTCTGGAGAAGTGTACGGTGTGTCCTGAAACATCTAAAAAACTCAGCTTAGAGAGCCTAGGGCACTTCCACTTATGGGCTTATAAATTGGGAAAACTAAAAATCAGCAAGACACAGGCACCCCAAAGTTTAGGGCTGCTCTGTTGACAAGAACCTCCACTTCGTTACACCTTAAATATCCCAGGAAAGAGAAAAATGGATAAAGAAGTTGTGGTCCTTATGTACAATGGAATATCACTCAGCCATGAAATCAACGTCATAAGGCTAGTAGCAGCATGATGAGTGGATTTAGGTACGACGATTCTAAATGAAATAAGTCACACAGAAAAAGACACTTATCATAAGATATCACTTATAGATGGAGTGTAAGAACCGCAACCCTTGAACTGAATTACAAAACAGAACAGAGTCACACGTTTAGAAAACACACTATGGCTGCTTAACGGGAAAGGTGAGGTGGGGTGGTGCATAAAACAAGGGTTTCATTTAGCTCAGATACCGTTCCATAAACCCAATAGGTAATAGACAAGACCTACTCCTTTCTCAGTGAATTGGACTCAACACCCCCTATTCACCGCCCAAGAATATATCTGACTAGTAAGAATCTTAAAACCTATGTATTGATATCTCTCTGTAATTGAGTCAAGTGGGTGTAAAGCAGCATAAACACAGCAGTGAAAAGCAGCTAAACCCCATTATAAAAATCAATTACTTTTAAAAACCCGTGAAACAAAGACAGTGAAAGAGAGAGTAATTCTTACAAAATTCGTTCAGGGGCTGTGATGCCACCTGGATTGACCATATCTAGACCCACAGCTGATTGAGACATAAGGGTGGACACTCTTGGGGCTGAGAGGTTTGGTGAGGTTGGGTGAGCAAACGCAGAACCTTTAAAGTAATACTGCGTGGTACCCATCCCATAGGTCCCAAATCTCCAGGTTCAAGGGCATCTTCCTACATCGAAAACATGCATGAGAAACCCAGAAGATGGTACACCGTGTGATCGGGGAAGGTTTCTAAAACGCACCTCATTTCTCATCTCCTTGTGCTCGGGTTCGCCATTCCAGCCGCTTTACTAGCAATCTCCCTCCTGGTAGAATCAGCACCTTTAACCTCCTGTTCCGTACAGGTTGCAATTTGTGCTGAGGATGAACGAGATGAGGGGGAACCAATGAGAGACTAGCTCTAGGTGTTGGGACAGGCACAGGTCACTCTATTTTCCCATAAGGAAGAAGAATTAACCACAGGCTCAGCCTGCCGCCCGGGACCAGAGTAGGGCCTGAAGCAATCCTACACTTTTGCGGCCAGCTCCCAAGAAAGCGAGTTGAAAAATGGAGCTCAGGGGCACTGCAATTCACAAACCTGCAGACTTATAAATGATAACTCTCGTCCACAAATATATCGACGGAAGGCAACGAAGAGGTTTTGAAAGCAAGGCAGAATTGCAGGAAACAGATTTCAGGAGGGAGATTCGAATCGCCTTTAAAGCACAGGCAAAGCGGCAAAACCTCGACAATGTTGCCCTTGGCCAAAAAGGGCGTATGCGTTTTTTCCTGAATATATTCAGGAAAAAACGCATACGCCCTTTTTGGCCAACCAAGCAATCTGAAAAGGCAAATCAGCGCTACAAAGAAGTCTCGCTTCCCATCGGTCAAAAGGCCCATGCTGAATAAAGTGTCAAAACCAGAAATGCAGGACAGTCCATGGAGAAACGGGAGCCTTGCTACGCTGAGGGGCGAGATGTAAATTGCCAACAGCCACTCTGGAGAAGTGTACGGTGTGTCCTGAAACATCTAAAAAACTCAGCTTAGAGAGCCTAGGGCACTTCCACTCATGGGCGTATAAATTGGGAAAACTAAAAATCAGCAAGACACAGGAACCCCAAAGTTTAGGGCTGCTCTGTTGCCAAGAACCTCCACTTCGTTACACCTTAAATATCCCAGGAAAGAGAAAAATGGATAATGAAGCTGTGGTCCTTATGTACAATGGAATATCACTCAGCCATGAAATCAACGTCATAAGGCTAGTAGCAGCATGATGAGTGGATTTAGGTACGACGATTCTAAGTGAAATAAGTCACATAGAAAAGGACACTTATCATAAGATATCACTTATAGATGGAGTGTAAAAACCGCAACCCTTGAACTGAATTACAAAACAGAACAGAGTCACACGTTTAGAAAACACACTATGGCTGCTTAACGGGAAAGGTGAGGTGGGGTGGTGCATAAAACAAGGGTTTCAAATTAGCTCAGATACCGTTCCATAAACCCAATAGGTAATAGACAAGACCTACTCCTTTCTCAGTGAATTGGACTCAACACCCCCTATTCACCGCCCAAGAATATATCTGACTAGTAAGAATCTTAAAACCTATGTATTGATATCTCTCTGTAATTGACTCAAGTGGGTGTAAAGCGGCATAAACACAGCAGTGAAAAGCAGCTAAACCCCATTATAAAAATCAATTACTTTTAAAAACCCGTGAAACAAAGACAGTGAAAGAGAGAGAAATTCTTACAAAATTCGTTCAGGGGCTGTGATGCCACCTGGATTGACCATATCTAGACCCACAGCTGATTGAGACATAAGGGTGGACACTCTTGGGGCTGAGAGGTTTGGTGAGGTTGGGTGAGCAAACGCAGACCCTTTAAAGTAATACTGCGTGGTACCCATCCCATTGGTCCCAAATCTCCAGGTTCAAGGGCATCTTCCTACATCGAAAACATGCATGAGAAACCCAGAAGATGGTACACCGTGTGATCGGGAAAGGTTTCTAAAACGCACCTCATTTCTCATCTCCTTGTGCTCGGGTTCGCCATTCCAGCCGCTTTACTAGCAATTTCCCTCCTGGGAGAATCAGCACCTTTAACCTCCTGTTCCGTACAGGTTGCAATTTGTGCTGAGGATGAACGGGAAGAGGGGGAACCAATGAGAGACTAGCTCTAGGTGTTGGGACAGGCACAGGTCACTCTATTTTCCCATCAGGAAGAAGAATTAACCACAGGCTCAGCCTGCCGCCCCGGAACAGATTAGGGCCTGAAGCAATCCTGCGCTTTTGCGGCCAGCTCCCAAGAAAGCGAGTTGAAAAATGGAGCTCAGGGGCACTGCAATTCACAAACCTGCAGACTTATAAATGATAACTCTCGTCCACAAATATATCGAGGGAAGGCAACGAAGAGGATTTGAAAGCAAGGCAGAATTGCAGGAAACAGATTTCAGGAGGGAGATTCGAATCGCCTTTAAAGCACAGGCAAAGCGGCAAAACCTCGACAATGTTGCCCTTGGCCAAAAAGGGCGTATGCGTTTTTTCCTGAATATATTCAGGAAAAAACGCATACGCCCTTTTTGGCCAACCAAGCAACCTGGAAAGGCAAATCAGCGCTACAAAGAAGTCTCGCTTCCCATCGGTCAAAAGGCCCATGCTGAATAAAGTGTCAAAACCAGAAATGCAGGACAGGCCATGGAGAAACGGGAGCCTTGCTACGCTGATGGGCGAGATGTAAATTGCCAACAGTCACTCTGGAGAAGTGTACGGTGTGTCCTGAAACATCTAAAAAACTCAGCTTAGAGAGCCTAGGGCACTTCCACTCATGGGCGTATAAATTGGGAAAACTAAAAATCAGCAAGACACAGGAACCCCAAAGTTTAGGGCTGCTCTGTTGCCAACAACCTCCACTTCGTTACACCTTAAATATCCCAGGAAAGAGAAAAATGGATAATGAAGCTGTGGTCCTTATGTACAATGGAATATCACTCAGCCATGAAATCAACGTCATAAGGCTAGTAGCAGCATGATGAGTGGATTTAGGTACGACGATTCTAAGTGAAATAAGTCACACAGAAAAAGACACTTATCATAAGATATCACTTATAGAGGGAGTGTAAAAACCGCAACCCTTGAACTGAATTACAAAACAGAACAGAGTCACACGTTTAGAAAACACACTATGGCTGCTTAACGGGAAAGGTGAGGTGGGGTGGTGCATAAAACAAGGGTTTCAAATTAGCTCAGATACCGTTCCATAAACCCAATAGGTAATACACAAGACCTACTCCTTTCTCAGTGAATTGGACTCAACACCCCCTATTCACCGCCCAAGAATATATCTGACTAGTAAGAATCTTAAAACCTATGTATTGATATCTCTCTGTAATTGAGTCAAGTGGGTGTAAAGCGGCATAAACACAGCAGTGAAAAGCAGCTAAACCCCATTATAAAAATCAATTACTTTTAAAAACCCGTGAAACAAAGACAGTGAAAGAGAGAGAAATTCTTACAAAATTCGTTCAGGGGCTGTGATGCCACCTGGATTGACCATATCTAGACCCACAGCTGATTGAGACATAAGGGTGGACACTCTTGGGGCTGAGAGGTTTGGTGAGGTTGGGTGAGCTAACGCAGACCCTTTAAAGTAATACTGCGTGGTACCCATCCCATGGGTCCCAAATCTCCAGGTTCAAGGGCATATTTCTACATCGAAAACATGCATGAGAAACCCAGAAGATGGTACACCGTGTGATCGGGAAACGTTTCTAAAACGCACCTAATTTCTCATCTCCTTGTGCTTGAGTTCGCCATTCCAGCCGCTTTACTAGCAATCTCTCTCTTTGAAGAATCAGCACCTTTAACCTCCTGTTCCGTACAGGTTGCAATTTTTCCTGAGGATGAACGGGAGAGGGGGAACCAATGAGAGACTAGCTCTAGGTGTTGGGACAGGCACAGGTAACTCTATTTTCCCATCAGGAAGAAGAATTAACCACAGGCTCAGCCTACCGCCCGGGACCAGAGTAGGGCCTGAAGCAATCCTGCGCTTTTGCGGCCAGCTCCCAAGAAAGCGAGTTGAAAAATGGAGCTCAGGGGCACTGCAATTCACAAACCTGCAGACTTATAAATGATAACTCTCGTCCACAAATATATCGACGGAAGACAACGAAGAGGTTTTGAAAGCAAGGCAGAATTGCAGGAAACAGATTTCAGGAGGGAGATTCGAATCGCCTTTAAAGCACAGGCAAAGCGGCAAAACCTCGACAATGTTGCCCTTGGCCAAAAAGGGCGTATGCGTTTTTTCCTGAATATATTCAGGAAAAAACGCATACGCCCTTTTTGGCCAACCAAGCAACCTGGAAAGGCAAATCAGCGCTACAAAGAAGTCTCGCTTCCCATCGGTCAAAAGGCCCATGCTGAATAAAGTGTCAAAACCAGAAATGCAGGACAGGCCATGGAGAAACGGGAGCCTTGCTACGCTGATGGGCGAGATGTAAATTGCCAACAGCCACTCTGGAGAAGTGTACGGTGTGTCCTGAAACATCTAAAAAACTCAGCTTAGAGAGCCTAGGGCACTTCCACTCATGGGCGTATAAATTGGGAAAACTAAAAATCAGCAAGACACAGGAACCCCAAAGTTTAGGGCTGCTCTGTTGCCAAGAACCTCCACTTCGTTACACCTTAAATATCCCAGGAAAGAGAAAAATGGATAATGAAGCTGTGGTCCTTATGTACAATGGAATATCACTCAGCCATGAAATCAACGTCATAAGGCTAGTAGCAGCATGAGTGGATTTAGGTACGACGATTCTAAGTGAAATAAGTCACACAGAAAAAGACACTTATCATAAGATATCACTTATAGATGGAGTGTAAAAACCGCAACCCTTGAACTGAATTACAAAACAGAACAGAGTCACACGTTTAGAAAACACACTATGGCTGCTTAACGGGAAAGGTGAGGTGGGGTGGTGCATAAAACAAGGGTTTCAAATTAGCTCAGATACCGTTCCATAAACCCAATAGGTAATAGACAAGACCTACTCCTTTCTCAGTGAATTGGACTCAACACCCCCTATTCACCGCCCAAGAATATATCTGACTAGTAAGAATCTTAAAACCTATGTATTGATATCTCTCTGTAATTGACTCAAGTGGGTGTAAAGCGGCATAAACACAGCATTGAAAAGCAGCTAAACCCCATTATAAAAATCAATTACTTTTAAAAACCCGTGAAACAAAGACAGTGAAAGAGAGAGAAATTCTTACAAAATTCGTTCAGAGGCTGTGATGCCACCTGGATTGACCATATCTAGACCCACAGCTGATTGAGACATAAGGGTAGACACTCTTGGGGCTGAGAGGTTTGGTGAGGTTGGGTGAGCAAATGCAGACCCTTTAAAGTAATACTGCGTGGTACCCATCCCATTGGTCCCAAATCTCTAGGTTCAAGGGCATCTTCCTACATCGAAAACATGCATGAGAAACCCAGAAGATGGTACACCGTGTGATCGGGAAAGGTTTCTAAAACGCACCTCATTTCTCATCTCCTTGTGCTCGGGTTCGCCATTCCAGCCGCTTTACTAGCAATTTCCCTCCTGGGAGAATCAGCACCTTTAACCTCCTGTTCCGTACAGGTTGCAATTTGTGCTGAGGATGAACGGGAAGAGGGGGAACCAATGAGAGACTAGCTCTAGGTGTTGGGACAGGCACAGGTCACTCTATTTTCCCATCAGGAAGAAGAATTAACCACAGGCTCAGCCTGCCGCCCCGGAACAGATTAGGGCCTGAAGCAATCCTGCGCTTTTGCGGCCAGCTCCCAAGAAAGCGAGTTGAAAAATGGAGCTCAGGGGCACTGCAATTCACAAACCTGCAGACTTATAAATGATAACTCTCGTCCACAAATATATCGAGGGAAGGCAACGAAGAGGATTTGAAAGCAAGGCAGAATTGCAGGAAACAGATTTCAGGAGGGAGATTCGAATCGCCTTTAAAGCACAGGCAAAGCGGCAAAACCTCGACAATGTTGCCCTTGGCCAAAAAGGGCGTATGCGTTTTTTCCTGAATATATTCAGGAAAAAACGCATACGCCCTTTTTGGCCAACCAAGCAACCTGGAAAGGCAAATCAGCGCTACAAAGAAGTCTCGCTTCCCATCGGTCAAAAGGCCCATGCTGAATAAAGTGTCAAAACCAGAAATGCAGGACAGGCCATGGAGAAACGGGAGCCTTGCTACGCTGATGGGCGAGATGTAAATTGCCAACAGTCACTCTGGAGAAGTGTACGGTGTGTCCTGAAACATCTAAAAAACTCAGCTTAGAGAGCCTAGGGCACTTCCACTCATGGGCGTATAAATTGGGAAAACTAAAAATCAGCAAGACACAGGAACCCCAAAGTTTAGGGCTGCTCTGTTGCCAACAACCTCCACTTCGTTACACCTTAAATATCCCAGGAAAGAGAAAAATGGATAATGAAGCTGTGGTCCTTATGTACAATGGAATATCACTCAGCCATGAAATCAACGTCATAAGGCTAGTAGCAGCATGATGAGTGGATTTAGGTACGACGATTCTAAGTGAAATAAGTCACACAGAAAAAGACACTTATCATAAGATATCACTTATAGAGGGAGTGTAAAAACCGCAACCCTTGAACTGAATTACAAAACAGAACAGAGTCACACGTTTAGAAAACACACTATGGCTGCTTAACGGGAAAGGTGAGGTGGGGTGGTGCATAAAACAAGGGTTTCAAATTAGCTCAGATACCGTTCCATAAACCCAATAGGTAATACACAAGACCTACTCCTTTCTCAGTGAATTGGACTCAACACCCCCTATTCACCGCCCAAGAATATATCTGACTAGTAAGAATCTTAAAACCTATGTATTGATATCTCTCTGTAATTGAGTCAAGTGGGTGTAAAGCGGCATAAACACAGCAGTGAAAAGCAGCTAAACCCCATTATAAAAATCAATTACTTTTAAAAACCCGTGAAACAAAGACAGTGAAAGAGAGAGAAATTCTTACAAAATTCGTTCAGGGGCTGTGATGCCACCTGGATTGACCATATCTAGACCCACAGCTGATTGAGACATAAGGGTGGACACTCTTGGGGCTGAGAGGTTTGGTGAGGTTGGGTGAGCTAACGCAGACCCTTTAAAGTAATACTGCGTGGTACCCATCCCATGGGTCCCAAATCTCCAGGTTCAAGGGCATATTTCTACATCGAAAACATGCATGAGAAACCCAGAAGATGGTACACCGTGTGATCGGGAAACGTTTCTAAAACGCACCTAATTTCTCATCTCCTTGTGCTTGAGTTCGCCATTCCAGCCGCTTTACTAGCAATCTCTCTCTTTGAAGCATCAGCACCTTTAACCTCCTGTTCCGTACAGGTTGCAATTTTTCCTGAGGATGAACGGGAGAGGGGGAACCAATGAGAGACTAGCTCTAGGTGTTGGGACAGGCACAGGTAACTCTATTTTCCCATCAGGAAGAAGAATTAACCACAGGCTCAGCCTACCGCCCGGGACCAGAGTAGGGCCTGAAGCAATCCTGCGCTTTTGCGGCCAGCTCCCAAGAAAGCGAGTTGAAAAATGGAGCTCAGGGGCACTGCAATTCACAAACCTGCAGACTTATAAATGATAACTCTCGTCCACAAATATATCGACGGAAGACAACGAAGAGGTTTTGAAAGCAAGGCAGAATTGCAGGAAACAGATTTCAGGAGGGAGATTCGAATCGCCTTTAAAGCACAGGCAAAGCGGCAAAACCTCGACAATGTTGCCCTTGGCCAAAAAGGGCGTATGCGTTTTTTCCTGAATATATTCAGGAAAAAACGCATAAGCCCTTTTTGGCCAACCAAGCAACCTGGAAAGGCAAATCAGCGCTACAAAGAAGTCTCGCTTCCCATCGGTCAAAAGGCCCATGCTGAATAAAGTGTCAAAACCAGAAATGCAGGACAGGCCATGGAGAAACGGGAGCCTTGCTACGCTGATGGGCGAGATGTAAATTGCCAACAGCCACTCTGGAGAAGTGTACGGTGTGTCCTGAAACATCTAAAAAACTCAGCTTAGAGAGCCTAGGGCACTTCCACTCATGGGCGTATAAATTGGGAAAACTAAAAATCAGCAAGACACAGGAACCCCAAAGTTTAGGGCTGCTCTGTTGCCAAGAACCTCCACTTCGTTACACCTTAAATATCCCAGGAAAGAGAAAAATGGATAATGAAGCTGTGGTCCTTATGTACAATGGAATATCACTCAGCCATGAAATCAACGTCATAAGGCTAGTAGCAGCATGAGTGGATTTAGGTACGACGATTCTAAGTGAAATAAGTCACACAGAAAAAGACACTTATCATAAGATATCACTTATAGATGGAGTGTAAAAACCGCAACCCTTGAACTGAATTACAAAACAGAACAGAGTCACACGTTTAGAAAACACACTATGGCTGCTTAACGGGAAAGGTGAGGTGGGGTGGTGCATAAAACAAGGGTTTCAAATTAGCTCAGATACCGTTCCATAAACCCAATAGGTAATAGACAAGACCTACTCCTTTCTCAGTGAATTGGACTCAACACCCCCTATTCACCGCCCAAGAATATATCTGACTAGTAAGAATCTTAAAACCTATGTATTGATATCTCTCTGTAATTGACTCAAGTGGGTGTAAAGCGGCATAAACACAGCATTGAAAAGCAGCTAAACCCCATTATAAAAATCAATTACTTTTAAAAACCCGTGAAACAAAGACAGTGAAAGAGAGAGAAATTCTTACAAAATTCGTTCAGGGGCTGTGATGCCACCTGGATTGACCATATCTAGACCCACAGCTGATTGAGACATAAGGGTAGACACTCTTGGGGCTGAGAGGTTTGGTGAGGTTGGGTGAGCAAATGCAGACCCTTTAAAGTAATACTGCGTGGTACCCATCCCATTGGTCCCAAATCTCTAGGTTCAAGGGCATCTTCCTACATCGAAAACATGCATGAGAAACCCAGAAGATGGTACACCGTGTGATCGGGAAAGGTTTCTAAAACGCACCTCATTTCTCATCTCCTTGTGCTCGGGTTCGCCATTCCAGCCGCTTTACTAGCAATTTCCCTCCTGGGAGAATCAGCACCTTTAACCTCCTGTTCCGTACAGGTTGCAATTTGTGCTGAGGATGAACGGGAAGAGGGGGAACCAATGAGAGACTAGCTCTAGGTGTTGGGACAGGCACAGGTCACTCTATTTTCCCATAAGGAAGAAGACTTAACCACAGGCTCAGCCTGCCGCCCGGGACCAGTGTAGGGCCTGAAGCAATCCTACACTTTTGCGGCCAGCTCCCAAGAAAGCGAGTTGAAAAATGGAGCTCAGGGGCACTGCAATTCACAAACCTTCAGACTTATAAATGATAACTCTCGTCCACAAATATATCGACGGAAGGCAACGAAGAGGTTTTGAAAGCAAGGCAGAATTGCAGGAAACAGATTTCAGGAGGGAGATTCGAATCGCCTTTAAAGCACAGGCAAAGCGGCAAAACCTCGACAATGTTGCCCTTGGCCAAAAAGGGCGTATGCGTTTTTTCCTGAATATATTCAGGAAAAAACGCATACGCCCTTTTTGGCCAACCAAGCAACCTGGAAAGGCAAATCAGCGCTACAAAGAAGTCTCGCTTCCCATCGGTCAAAAGGCCCATGCTGAATAAAGTGTCAAAACCAGAAATGCAGGACAGGCCATGGAGAAACGGGAGCCTTGCTACGCTGATGGGCGAGATGTAAATTGCCAACAGTCACTCTGGAGAAGTGTACGGTGTGTCCTGAAACATCTAAAAAACTCAGCTTAGAGAGCCTAGGGCACTTCCACTCATGGGCGTATAAATTGGGAAAACTAAAAATCAGCAAGACACAGGAACCCCAAAGTTTAGGGCTGCTCTGTTGCCAACAACCTCCACTTCGTTACACCTTAAATATCCCAGGAAAGAGAAAAATGGATAATGAAGCTGTGGTCCTTATGTACAATGGAATATCACTCAGCCATGAAATCAACGTCATAAGGCTAGTAGCAGCATGATGAGTGGATTTAGGTACGACGATTCTAAGTGAAATAAGTCACACAGAAAAAGACACTTATCATAAGATATCACTTATAGAGGGAGTGTAAAAACCGCAACCCTTGAACTGAATTACAAAACAGAACAGAGTCACACGTTTAGAAAACACACTATGGCTGCTTAACGGGAAAGGTGAGGTGGGGTGGTGCATAAAACAAGGGTTTCAAATTAGCTCAGATACCGTTCCATAAACCCAATAGGTAATACACAAGACCTACTCCTTTCTCAGTGAATTGGACTCAACACCCCCTATTCACCGCCCAAGAATATATCTGACTAGTAAGAATCTTAAAACCTATGTATTGATATCTCTCTGTAATTGAGTCAAGTGGGTGTAAAGCGGCATAAACACAGCAGTGAAAAGCAGCTAAACCCCATTATAAAAATCAATTACTTTTAAAAACCCGTGAAACAAAGACAGTGAAAGAGAGAGAAATTCTTACAAAATTCGTTCAGGGGCTGTGATGCCACCTGGATTGACCATATCTAGACCCACAGCTGATTGAGACATAAGGGTGGACACTCTTGGGGCTGAGAGGTTTGGTGAGGTTGGGTGAGCTAACGCAGACCCTTTAAAGTAATACTGCGTGGTACCCATCCCATGGGTCCCAAATCTCCAGGTTCAAGGGCATATTTCTACATCGAAAACATGCATGAGAAACCCAGAAGATGGTACACCGTGTGATCGGGAAACGTTTCTAAAACGCACCTAATTTCTCATCTCCTTGTGCTTGAGTTCGCCATTCCAGCCGCTTTACTAGCAATCTCTCTCTTTGAAGAATCAGCACCTTTAACCTCCTGTTCCGTACAGGTTGCAATTTTTCCTGAGGATGAACGGGAGAGGGGGAACCAATGAGAGACTAGCTCTAGGTGTTGGGACAGGCACAGGTAACTCTATTTTCCCATCAGGAAGAAGAATTAACCACAGGCTCAGCCTACCGCCCGGGACCAGAGTAGGGCCTGAAGCAATCCTGCGCTTTTGCGGCCAGCTCCCAAGAAAGCGAGTTGAAAAATGGAGCTCAGGGGCACTGCAATTCACAAACCTGCAGACTTATAAATGATAACTCTCGT